>NC_080431.1:7442711-8042711 GCF_028018845.1 Melospiza georgiana | reverse complement strand
GCCAGTGTTGGATGGAGCTGAAGGCTTGACCCTGTATAAGTAGTGAATGATCAATCAGTTCATAATTACTGATTTGAGAATCCTTTGTGATGTTACATTAATAATGATAATAATTTCCACCCCATGACAATCTTGTTACCCTCCATTCTGGAATAGTTATTTGTCATTATGTAAGGGAAGAGGTCAAATGCCTTGAAAAGTTTCTGTTTTCCCTTTTAGTACATTAGCAGGTGTGCTCAGTTGAAATAAAGGGAGAACTGTAAAGGAACATATTCTCTTCAGGTGGCTGGGATAGCTGCAGGTCAGGCTCTGGGTAGGGGCCTAAGAAAAGAAGCTGTGAGCTGCCAACCCTTTGCATGGGAAAGAGTCCAGGGGCATGGGGACAGTGTCGCAGACATTTTATCACAGAAATCCTTTCTTTCAGATTTCTGCATTTTCTGGGAAGGCAGAGGCCTCAGAAGAGAATGTAAACAATTGTTATCAGCTGCTGTGGAATGCAATAGGATGCACCTATTTTGACCTGTCATTGGTTCATGTTCCCATGTTTATAATTAAGGGCCAATCACAGGAGCAAGCTGGGGACAGAGTCCCTGGACACAACTTTGTTATAGATTCTTTCTATTCTATTCTTAGCTTAGCAAGCATCTGCAAACTTCTCTCTTTATTCTATTTAGTATAGTCATAATGTATAATATATCATATATCAATAAATCCAGCCTTCTGATCAAGAAACAAGATTCACCGTCTTTCTCTCACCAGCAGCGACCCACTCAGGACGCTGTAATAGGACAGAGGGACACTGAGGGGCACAGCTGAAGCTGACTGGCCCCAAACTTTTGCACACTTGGACTGTGAGGATATAAAAGCCCAGAAGTTCCTTTGCTCAGGGTCCCTTTTTAGTGTCACCCAGCTCAGGTGGTGTGGGTGTGACCGCCAGAGTGGCTCCTGCATGGTCGGATAGGGAAGCTTCCATAAAATAAAAAAGATAAAAATTCTTTGAGTATATTATCCCCTAGCTGTTATTCACCCAGTTTCACTTAATCTTCTATCCTCTGTAGATGTCCAAGGCAACTCTTCAAAATTTGATTTATTTTTGATCTCATTTAGAGGTTGCCATACAGTTGAAATGTGTTAGTTCCAAATAACTACAGTTCCAGAAACGAACAGAACAGAACATATCAACTCAGTTGCTCTCTAATGGAAGAATAAAGTACCCTAAAATGTGTGATATGTTTGAAACATGAAAGGTTGCACAAGCTGGAAATGAATTAAATTATTTTAAATATTCCTGCTGTTCCAGTTCTCCAGTTCTTTTCTGATTCCCTTCATTTAGTCTTGTTAGGCATGAATGAGTGTTAGGCATGAATGAGAATTCTCACAATACCTAGAATTTTAGTTCACTAAAGAAAGAGGTGTTTTTCCCCTTCATTGCTAAACTCTATCCAAAATAATACTTTCAAACTTTTCCTCAAATGGAACAGCAACCCCATTTCAATGATACATAGAGGTTTTTTCAGTTTTTTTCTCCCTTCTATCATCTCCACAGCCTTTCATGCCACACTCATTAGCTGGAGTCATAGAACTGAGACAAGTAATTTAGGAAATGCAGAGGGTCAGGATGTAGCTATTGGACTCAAAGAAGTCAGTCTACTGGGTGCAAATTTCCTTAAGCAACAAGGTCAGCAGATCTGATTTTTTTCCTGGGTTTTGGGGTTTGGTTTTTTTGTTGTTGTTCTTTTGTTGGGTTTTTGGGGGAGTTTTTTGCTTGGTGATTTATTTTCTCTTTGGGAATTTTATCTGAGTTCCAGACTTTGTCTTTTCCTCTAGGTTTATATACAGGCTGTACCCTGATGGAGTTAGTTCCAGAAATCTCAACAGGCATGTAAAGATCATGTGGCTGTGCAAGTGCAGCTCTGTTCCCTAGGCTTTTGCTCCTGTGCAGTGGCTCTGATATATCTGGGAAGCTATGAGCAAATTGCACATGTATGACACAGCTGACTTGCTCATGAGCTACAGCCCTGATGTGTTTGGAATGGATCAGACAATGCATTAGCACATAGAATTCAGTGGAAAAATATGGAAAATATCAATTACATTCCTTCTTTTCCCTCAGTAGATTAAACTCATATATTCAGTTTCCAGTAAAACCCCTTTACCCTGCTGTCTTCTATTGGAAAGGAGGGCAGAGAGCAACCCTTTCATCTAGTCTGCTGTATTTTTAATTGTGTTTTGCTAATGGATTATGTGCAGGATGTGGAGCTGCAGAGAGATGAAGCTTGCCTGAAATGAGTATTTTCCCCCCAAAGACAGTGGAATGAGAGCATTAATCTAAGGGGATGAAAGCTTTTATGCCCAATGAAAGGGCTTTGCTTTTCAACAGGAGGCTGAAACTTGTACCCTGCACACTCCCCAGCCAGAACTGCTTTGTGCTGCATAATTTACTCCATCACTTACTCCAGTGAGCAGGATGTTCACTTGAGAAGTAAGTTAAAATTACAAGTTGCAGGGGATTCTAGTTTATGTTTCCTGTGAACACTTGTCCTGCAGAACAAGCCAGTGTCAGCTGGAGAAATTTATGTTTTCTGGCTGAGAGTAGCTGGGGTGCCAGTGGCTAAGGGAGCAGCCTCAGGCAGGGGTGGGAGAAGAGATCTGTTTAAAACCTCTCAGGAAGAAGGTGGAAGCTACTGTCACTTCCAGGGCAGGTGTGGAGACCCCATAGTCCTTTTTGTCTCTCTTGAACTTTAGAGTCCAGAGGAAGGAAAGGAAAAGAAAGATATCAGGAATTTCCCTCCTCAGAAAAGGTCTAAAATGACTCTTCTATATAGAAAACAAACCCCAAAAACAACACCTTAGGTTTTTGTTTAGGGGGAGAAGGAGAAGAGGTAAAATCTATTTATGTTAAACCATACTGGAATGTTTTCTAGCACCTGAGTTCAGCTGCCACCCAATTAGACTTAGGACTAAAGAAACTGTGTGAAACCTGAACGTGGAATCATTCCATCAGCAGCATGGAATATTGCAGCTTCGACTTCTTTTATGGCTCAGCCACAAATGATTCAAAACAGCTACATGATGAGAATAGAACATACACCTGACTAAATGATGAAAAAAGGTGTAAATCTGACAAACTGTAAGCTGTAGCTTTTATCACGACAAATAGAACTATGAAGTAGTGGAAGATAAAATCCAATAAACTGAAAAAGCTGTTCTTACTGCTGCTGAATGTGACATGCATAAGGTCCTTGAGGAAGCTAGGCATGGCTGCAAAAATCTTACACCAGGGACTTTAGGTACTGGAAATCATCTTCTGTGAACTTAGCTTGTCTGGCTGCAAGAAAAGGGGTTTAAAATGCTTTCTGTCATTCATGAAAGAGCCAGCCGAGCTGGTAAAGTGAAAGCAGACCCCTGGTAACTCAGCCCAGTCCCACTGCCTCAAACCAGGAGTCTGATTCTCAGCTGAACCTCCTGGCCTTGCTTATGGCACCTGAAACTTGCAGAAGTGATTTTACACTCAGTTTGTATCAGCATCAACAGCCACAGAAACTTTCCCCATGGCATATCCCAGATGCATCAGCTCACAGTGTGAGGTAACCAAAAAACCCTCAAAAACCCAATCAAATAAATGAGATATGTTTACATGGTGGTGGGTAGGAATTAATTTCAGAGGCATTAATTTCATGCCTCTTCAGGCAAGGGGAAACAAATTGTGAAGCCACTTGTTGGCCAAACCCAGCCTCTTTTGAGGCTTGACCATCTGCAGCAAGAGGGGAGATCTGGAACAAAGTAAATTTTAGAATGTGGAAAAAAGCCAATAGAGAATCAATTTGACAGTCTGGCCCATAAAATATGTACTTTAAATTAATTTTAAGAAAGCAGCATGTGTGTTTTTGACAGTGGCAATTTGCCCCTGTGTATTAACATTTGGGTGCCACCAAAGCAACTTGAAAAGTTTGGACTTCTTGCTAAAACTTCAGCAAATTTCTCTCCCTCTCACTGGACCTTCATTTTTGAAAGATAAGATTTAAGTTGTTCTCCTCTTCTTCAGTTTGAGGAAATGCATAACACTTGGTTTCAAGATATGGAAACATACCAGAAAAATATGGCTGATGTAATGATTTGATTTCAAGTAATTTCAGTTATTTCTTAACAAAGAAAATGTCTTTTTGGGAGGGAGCTGAAAAGGTGTCCAAAAAAGGAAAACATCCTTCTCACCCTAGTACTGAGAATTTTTGCCCTTTTCAATTTTTGGGTGGTTCAGAGGAGAAATATGCCCAACTAGACCTGCCACAGTAAATTTTCTAAAACTGTTAAGTTAAAACCAGGCTTACTACACTCATATGTATTCTGTAACATTGTGCCTGTAGGGACAGTGGCATAGAGTTTTATCTGCAATATTATTTTTCTGGCATTTGTGACAAACCATAAACTACAGGACTGAATTTTTAAATGGAGATATTTCCCATTATTAATCTAGTGAAAGTAGGATTCTGCTATTGTAAACTAGCAGCAAACTTGCTCTCAAATCATATTTCCAGTAGCTCTCATTTTGCTGCAGATGTAAATTCAGAGAGATATATGTTTCTCTCATCCCAGTGCTACTGCTGAATTAAAATATCAACAATATCTATGAATTAAATGGGCCTCATCAACACTTTTTACAGCAGCTGAGATAGCATTTCATATTTTTTGTTTACAAACAGCAATAAATATAGTCATGTCTATTGGTCTTTATTATCATTAAGATTTATCAAGCAACTCTTAAGCTCCTGGCCTTGCACAAAAGGAAGAACAAGAAAAAAACAAAACTATGAATTCCCTAAATGCAGTTTCTAAAATAACACCAACATATTTAGGATGTTGGAGTCCTGCTTTTGAGCAAGGTATGTATCCAACTATGCTTCTGTTCATTGGCAGGAGTATGTCTGGGACAAATTCAGCAGTGAGTACCACATTGCACATTTTCCTAGTGCCAAAAATCCTCAAGGATGCTTTTCACCTCTCTCCCTGGAAGCTGCCTTCATCCATCACACAAATGTGTGGCCTTCCAGTGCCTGAAGAGAGCCAGCAAGAAGGATGGAGGGAGACTATTTACAAGGGCCTGGAGTGACAGGTAAGGGGAAATGGATTCAAACTGACAAAGACCAGATTTAGATTGGATATTAAGAAAAAATTATTACCATTGTCAGGAAAATTAATCCACAAACATCAGAGGTTTATGTCCAAAAAGGAGACAGAGGAGTCCTTTGACTTTATTCAAATAAAGGGAGAGGCCATGGGGTGGATCTCTCAAATTTTTGGAGGATGCAGCCTCCCTTTTTATCCTAATTTCCCAGCTGCATTTCCCTCTCTCTTCCCCCCTTGGCTGGGGTGCTTGAGAGGTACAGAATTCCTGATGCACCTGATACCAAAGATTTCCTTCTAGTGTATAACACTCCCCTTATATTTTTAATTCTTATGGAATTTAGGGGTTTTTCTTCCCCATTGTTTCTTTCATCTTTCAATGTCTAATTTCGTTTATCATTTTATTTGTAAAAGCAAATATCTTTTTTTCCATTCATCTATCAGTGGAATCCTTCCCACTGTTTCTTTTATCTCCCAGTGCTAGTTTTATCTCCCAGCAGACCCACAGCTTGTTTGTAAGGACAAATCTGCTATTCCTCTCGCCATGAGGATGATGAGTCACTGGAAAGGGGAAGAAGCTGTGGCTGCCCCATCCCTGGCAGTGTTCAGGGCTGGGTTGGATGGGGCTCTGAGCAACCTGGGATAGAGGAAGGTGTCCCTGCCCATAGCTGGGGTGTTGGGGCTTTAATGTCCTTTCCAACACAAACCATTCTATGATTGTAGCATTCTACATATGCATTTTTTCAGATTAGACACCAGACTGCTGTGACTAATGCAGGAGCAAGCAAGTAATGTCCCCCTTCTACTCTTTTGTGGCTAGAAGAAAATAATAGAATTTGAAGGGCTCAGTTCTAAGCCAGGATGTGCTTAGACCTCAAGTCTCTTCTAAAGAGGATGAAAAGAATTTTCAGTGAGTTCATCCCAAGAGGAGGGTGCTTACTAAATGGCACAGCACACAGTGCTGTGTTGTTACCTTAGAGCTGCATCCAGCTGAGGAAACAGCTCATGAGCTTGTTGTTGTTTCACACTGAAACAAGCTCCACGCTGAAGTGGAGGCTTTATAACACCTGTCTGTGCATGGATGCATTCTTCAGGATAGATCCGAGAAAAAAAGGACATTCAGGATCACTGTAGTACTTTTGAGAAACCAAATAGATTATCTAGTAAATTATTAAAGGGTCAAGAAATCAGCCCCAATCAGAATTTAAGCATGTAGCCCATCATTATATTTTATTGCCCTCTTTCTCCCCCTTCCTCACCATCACGTGGAATTTACTCACACCCACCTAGAAGTCTGGGAGCATTAAATTGAAGATCTATCTGTATGAAAAAGATTAAAGCCTTGACCCATCACCTGTCATCTGGATGAAGTAGCATCTCAAAAAGAGCAGTGCTTTTCAAAAAGGCAGAGCTTTGGCTAAAGGTTGTTTTCCCAGATGTAGCACAATCCTACTAATTTTAATGGAGCATGACAAATAACCAAAGGCAGAGTCTGATCATTAATTTGCAATTAGAATCACTTTATTTCTACATTTAAGCATTTTATTCAGTGTTTCCTATCCAAAGCATTATACCAAGCCAAATTAAATTGGTTCAAGATTGATTTAGTTAAAGTGGTGCGAAACTCCCATGTAGACACTCTTAAATTGTTTTAAACCTGAAACATCAGCCTAGGTTAAATTGATTCCTCACAAGATTAGCAAAATCAATATATTATCCATTTTTAACCTGTTTAGTGGTACCCACTAAGTAAATTAGTTTAAAAACCTAATAATTTAACAACACGTGCTGAGACTAGTGTTTATCATGATGATCACTATTGTCTTCTTGTTTCCTTTGAAGCTGGTGATTCAGATCTTGTACCCAATCTGGCAGAGTGAATGTGATGGCACTGAGGCACTCCTGGGTACAATCACAGGGATTTTAACACTAGAACAGCACAAATCTGCATGAAAGTTTGGCCTTACTTTCAATGAACCACCCAAAGCAATGGATTGCCAGCATTTGGGATTTTCCCTGTGCAAATGCTAAGCTTGTGTTTTTCATTTAAAAAGGCCCATTTAGATCAAACACTGTTTTAAAATGGAAGCAGTAAAAGCATTGCCTGGGGAAAAGGAGGTTGGGGAGGGAAGGAGGAAGACATTGTTGCTCTCTACCTGAAAGGAGATTGTAGCCAGGTAGAATTTGTTCCTTCTCCCAGGTAATCAGCAACAGGATGAGAGGAAACAGCCTCAAGCTACACAAGGAGAGATTTAGCTTGGGCAAATTCATATCAAAATTATTTTTAAATTGTCTATAAGGTACTAATCCATGTATGGTGAAATGACAAAGAAAAAAAAAGAAGTGATACAAGAATTGCGATGAAAACTTGAGCTTTTAATGGATTAAAACAATCTACAAAATTAGGAAAAGTACAAATTTCACCAATAACATGGCTCATATGCAGAGATAATTAAATTTTAACTTAGTCGGTGATAAACAGCTTCAAACAGAGTAGCATCTTCCCAGTGAGGTGCAGGAAAACATTTTCTCTGTTTCTTTCAGTTGATTCTCAAGGTCTCATCCCTTGGCAAGTGCAAAGCCACACCACACCAGACAGCTCATGTGAGTTTGACGGCTCTACTAAAGAAAGAGAAAGTATCTTTCTGGGTATCATGTTATAGCCAATATATGGCACAAGCTTGGGAAGGGGAAAAGTAATTAAATTCTTATGATAAAATCTAAATTTGATTTTACTATGGGATAGGTTGTGATATAATTGATCCAATCTTTTGTAAGCAATGAGTTAGTTATATCTTACTTATTTCATATTTTTGCAATCAAGAAGGCTTTTGAAGATATGCACCTGTAATTTTCAATATTGAATTAAGAAGTTTTTGTCTTTGATAGCCACCTAATAAATGAAGGATAGTGAATCCTTTTCCAAGTTTTATTCCAGTAAAACATACCAGTCACCAAGGAATTCATACCATCAAAGGTTTATTTTGTGTTAAGACTTAAAAATCACCAGAAACTTCAAGGAAAATGGCAGGATATTAAAATAGGAGGAGGAAACAGGATTTCCCAGTTTAGCAAACCTGTATTTGTAAACATTATGCAGACTTTAAGGTGTCTCCTGTGCTAGCAGAGTATGATTGATAAAAATGATCAAGGGCCCAGACAGGAGAGCGCAGAGTGAAAAAACACTGGGGCGGGGGACAGGCAGAGGGCAGGAATCCTTTAGGATTGACCTTTGGCTGATAAATTGGTGATGTCCTCATTAGCAGCAACCCTGCTGCTTGCCCTCAATAAAAGATAATGTCCTGTTGTTAGCACTGTTCCCCTCTGTGTGATTTAATGCTACTATTACAGTGCAGATTCCATTTAAATGGATTAAGGTTTAAATGAAGACAAAATATTTTTGGGGTCTGCAGTGTTTGTCTCTGAAGCAAGCAGTTCACTTTCATTGCCTGTGACTGGAAATTGCCAGATCACATTAGAAACAAGGTTTTCACAAGGTATTACCTATAAAAAACCCAATTTGGTTAATATGCTCTCAGTAATATTTCACAGGCAGTTAGTCTGCTTATGATAAACTTTTTAATGCACAGTTACACACATCATCATTGTCCCTCAGGGAAAAAAAAAAAAAAAAAAAACAAAAAAAACTTTTCTAGAATTTCAGTATTATCTTAGGATGCAAAGTTTGTGAGGTTCAGAATGTAGCAAGTTAATGAATCACATTAACTACTACAGGCAAGAGATACATGATTCTAAAAATACAGAAAGAGATGCCATTACTGATCTGTGACTTGACTGGGCAAGTCTTTTTTTTGCTTTCTGAAGAATTGTTTTAAACAAAGAAGCTTAAGCCTTTCAGTTTGCTCCCCAGAGGTGCTTACATTTCAATACTGTACTCTGGGAGTCAATTTGTATTTTCAAGACAAATGACCAAAGTTCTAAAGAACAAAGATGTTCAGCAATCTCTCTCATCAAATGTAATTATAGAGTTATTTTAACTACACACAGAGACAGATTATAGGGTCCTTTATTAACAATAGCTCAGCATAACAAAATCCTTCATGCTGGTTGAAATCTCCTAATAAATGATGTAGGAAGCATCATGACACAACGAAAAGCAATGTGGTCACAGGAAAAAGCAGATGATTTAAAAATTCTTCTCTATTACTTCTGTGTTCTTTGCCCTTATCACTTGTATTTATGATCCACCACACAATCCTGCACTCAGCTTTGATCATATGCACACCAGCTGAAACCATCCCAAAACCAGCCTTCCATAAAATTGTATTTATTTCCAATTCATGAAAATAAATATGAAAACATTTTTGCTTCCAGATATGGGGAAGCAAATGGAGGTTGTCCTGATCTGGTGAGATGCAGAAGCATGGTCTGTGAGGATCCAGTGTGGGACCACCTTTGGGAATTGCACTGGGAGCAGGCAGGAGGCAGATTTCCCCTTTTCACAGCCTGGAGGTGGGAGATGGGAGAAGGGGTTGAAGCAGCACAATTTCAGCATTTCCCCTCCCTCCTTTGGGCAGGGCTGCACACAGGCAGCAGCACCAGCTGCCCAGAATGCACAGAGCTGAGAGAGAACAGATCAACCACCTCCAGAATCTGCTCATGCACAGGCTCTTCAAATCCCAAATCTCTCAAATGGGGAGCTCCCATTTCTCTCAGCTTTCTGCACCTTCCAGAGGAAAGAGCAGGTGATCTCCACTCTCTCTTCAGGCACATTTTGTGCTGCTTGTTGAGCTCTCATTCCCCCAGGTAATCAGCTCTCACATGTGCCATTTCTCTTTCACTGTGCCAAACAGGGGTTTAATTAAAAGGTTTGCTGTTTCATCCTGGATTTTTTTCAGGAAAAAAAAATCACAAAATTGCAAGAAGCAGCTGCCACTCTACAGAAAGATATGCAAGCAACAGAAGGGCTGACTGGAATAACAATATACAAAAGACCTGAGTAATGTGAAATTATTCAAAGCGACTTGCAATTGGAACTTGTTTCCTTTGAGAAATTTGGTTGGGGAGATGTGGGTGAGGGTGGGTAACCCTTGACATAAATTAGTTTAAATAATGCCTGTGCTTTCTTTTCTTGGTTTGTATCTGACAGTAGGAAAAAATCTATCTCTGTTATCCTGGCAAGAGCACAACCTGGATTTGTTGTGCCAAGTATGGGCTGTTTTGCCTGGTGTGCAAGAAGCCAATCCACACACAGAGCTGAGCTATTTATTTCAAGTCTGTATTGAGCTGGGTGCTAGGTGGAAAATCCACACATCTAGCACAGTCCCAGTGTGCCAGCTGCTTGCTTGTGTACACTTCCAACAGGGAAGGATCAACATTTCCCACACGTGCAACAAGCTAAAGCTCTAAGCAACGGCTACAGCTTCCTTTGTTTCCGTTTCATTACACTGATGATGAAATTATCAGTATAATAATTGGGTTTTGAATTTAAGATGCATCTTAGGAGAATAAGTGTAGTTTGTGATTACAGGTAATTGCAGAAGCCAGCAGAACACCAGAAACTGCCTTTTGCCCTCTCAGGAAGGGTCTCAGGGGGACTCTTCCTCACCCCCACCCCTCCAACAAAATTTTTTTACTATGCATCCTCTATTGGGAAGGAGTTTATGTGAGATGGGGGCTTCTGCAGGTGGATTTCACTGTAATAATGGCTAAATATTAGCACAAAGTTCAAGTAAAACTCTTCTTTGGCTCTCTCAGCAGCTTTTTATGGTGTTATCTCCTTTCTTGATTGGATTTATGATGCTTCCTATTATTGCTTTTCAAGTCTTGGCTCCTAGCTCCTACTTGCAGAGATAAAACATGTTATGTATTGCAGTAGATTTGCCAGAAGCTTTTCAGAGGATTTTACAGGATTCCTACTCTCATAACCAGAATTTCTGGAACTTTCTTAAACTCCATTTTTCCACTTTCTTGGGAGTACCATATCCACATTAAATGGCCCAGCACTGCCATGAGATGTAGGATAAATTTGTCAATAGAAATGACTGACTGTCCCTTGGTGCTGAAAACCTGAAACTCAGGATCTGCACAATTTTAATTACTCAAAGTCATCATTGAATAGTTCTGGCTTAGTTTTGCAATTGTTTTTTATGAACTTTCAGTATATTTGGACCAGGACAGAATTTTGTCTTTATGTATGATATTTCTTTTTTAAAAATATTATTTCATTATGATCACAGCTCTTACCATGACATCTTTGCTGTCAAGTATATTCACACATAAAGATAAAAATGTTTCTGCTTGTGACACCCCACCCTTAAGGTGGAGTGGAGCATCCAAGATTCATAAATGCTTATTGATGAAGGGAATGGAAGAAGTAGGAGGGTCCACCAAGAAGTCACAAAATTTTATTATTAAATTGCATATTGGGTATGAAAATTTTTATAGTAGTCCCTGACCTACTCTATAAGCACATGGTAGTGGATTTTGTATAAGAGTGAAGAGAGAAATGAAGAGATTAATAAGAGAAAGAGATTTATTTTTTAATTTCCCCTCCAAACATTAAAGATCACTGTTTGATAATCTGCTCTTTGAAGACATAATTTAGCAAATTAAAGATGCACTTACAATTATTAATTTATATACACATTATTTCTTTCTCACTCTATTTAACAGTAGGAGGTTACTTTATAATTTTATGAACTTAGTAGGAGTGAGAAAAAAATCTCTTTATATTAATAATGTAATTACTTCTACTGTCCTGTTCCTGTAATTACCATTCTTTTTCTTGATTACAAAAAATAGCTTTAAAAATGCAAATTTTTTGAGGTTACATCTTCACAGAAGCAACACAACTGTAAGGACAGAAGAACTGAAATGCAATATAAATGTCAAATGCCATCAAAAGTTGGAAGTTTTAAAAGGCTTTCTAAAACAAGTTTTCAGTGTAACCTAAAATCAAGAGAATATTTTAGGGGTGGATTTTTGTTGGTTTTTTTTTTTTAATTGGTGGTAATTTTGGAAGGTTGCATTGAAAATCAACTAGTGTCGGTTAAATCAAAAATAATTTCTATTTTGCTAGCATTTTCAGGAATTATTGCTGTCTCCAGCATGTTCAGGAGGTAAAGATCACCTAAACTTTTTCTGATGATCAGAGGTATGTTCTGGCTCTACAGAAACCACTGGCAATGCTCCACTTCCTCTAACTGTGTTTGGCTTTATTTCCCCAATTGTTCTGGTGTTGGCAGTTTTTCACTTAAAGTATTGCTCTTCTTTCAAGAAGAGTTGGATGTAATCTAGACTGATCTTAATATTTGTTTAGCAGTGTCATCTACACACACTGAAAATCTAACAGGCATTAATAGGGCTAGAGCACAATGCAGAATTATGAGCTGGGAACACAGCAGCAAGGCTACTGAAAGCCTTCAAATACTATGATGTATATTTTGTCAATCAGAGTCGAAAAATAATGTCAGATAATTTGGAGACTGAGAGCACGGTGGCTGTTTTTACTGCTAAGTGACTTAGAAAAGCAGCAAGGGAAGGCAAAGTCATTCCTACTAACATCTGACACCTTGCCCCCAAATTATTATGGCACATCCTTGGCACTGCCTGCATGCAGAATAAGACAGAACTCCACTGCAAAACCATCTCAACAGAGCAAAATGCTAACAAAAAAAAAGAACTCCTCCAAACAAACAAAATCCCAAACTGAACCCTGCATCAAAAAGCAACTCCTATCCAAAAATTAAATAGTTCTTTCAAATATCTTTTTCTCCCTCAACCACTTTGCCAATAAATGGCTGTATAATTACTAGCTTAACTTCCACAAACAAGATGGTTTACCATGGGTAAAGGGTAAATCTTACATTTTTTTCAGGCAATTGGTCTCATTTTAGACCATAGGCTCATTTTTTCTTTCTTCTCTTCCAACTATTTGCTGAATGCTATTTGCTGATATGCAAGCTAAATTATGCAACTTAGGGATCTTTTCTTTCTTTCTTTCTTTCTTTCTTTCTTTCTTTCTTTCTTTCTTTCTTTCTTTCTTTCTTTCTTTCTTTCTTTCTTTCTTTCTTTCTCTCTCTCTTTCTCTCTCTCTTTCTCTCTTTCTCTCTTTCTTTCTTTTTTTTCTCTCTTTTTTAAAAGAAATTTGGGGTATGGCAGTTAGTGTTGGATTCTTTTGACCTTCCTCTGAAAATAAATATTTTGAATCTTTTTCTGGACTTCTCCAGTAGCAATAGTCTACTAATTGCAGCACTTGAGGGATTTTTTTTTTTTTTGTGATGAATCTTTAAAAAATCAGATTTATATGTAGGCACGTATTTCAATTCGCGTATTATTAGTATAGACAATATGTGGAAAAGCAGCAGTGTAATACAGCTGGAATACAGAAGCTTAGTCTTTGAACTAAGAAAAAAAAATAAAATGGAAAAGTGGAAAGGGTCTTCTAAGAGGTAGGTAAGTAAGTAAGAGGAACAAGAAAGAGCAAGCATTTTTGGAGGTGTAAAGGTGCTTGGTTCTTTCTTTTAAGTTAGCCTTGAAGGTTTAATTCTGAAGTGTTTTAAAGCTGGCAGTGCTGAAAGCAAAAGCAGCAATCCACATGCAGCTTTTTCCCGGCGCTTGCCGTGGAAGTCCAACCCATGGTTCACACAGGCTTGTGAACTCTTAAGGGGAACCTCTTGCCTCGTGTGTGAGCAGCTCCTGGGGGAGAATTAGTCACTGCACACAGCTCTAATGATGGCTTGCCAGTGTTAAATTAATGGCATCCTTGGGGAAAAAGGTAATAACATTTTTTCTTATTAACCTAACTGGCTGCAGGACTCTGCTCTAGTTCTGTTCAAATTCATCAGCAAAACCATTTTTTTTGTACATTGCCTTGAGTTGGAAATTTTGATTCTCTGAGCTGGGAGGGCAAAAGGCAGTTTCTGGTGCTCTGCTGGCTTCTGTAATTACCTGTGATCACAAACTACATTTATTCTCCTAAGATGCAGCTTAAATGTAAAGCCCAATGATATTCCATAAATCCTCAAAATAAATTTTTCCATATACAAATCATTTACTTAACCTTTTTAAGTCAATCATTCATCCCCTTTATGAAAGACACCATAAAAACTAAAGCTGAGTTAGGAAATTGAAACAGAAAGGAGAATCTACAGGTTAGAACAACACAGTTTTCCAGATAAAGACCTAAGAGACTTATTCATTTAATATGCACTGCTTTATCAGCCATGGAGAACAATACTTTGCCTCAAAAGATTGAGTCCTCTAGAAGAAATTGAATTGAACAGAAAAGAAAATCAAAGCGTGGACATTTCCTTTCAGAAAACTTTGTTCATTATACAGTACTATGATACATGCACACTCTTAGAAAGGAGAAGGAAAAATGTTCCTGGGAAATTCTGTGCAATATAATGTCAAAATTCAGTGGAATGGAAAGAGGTTTATGCTACCAAAAACGCATCTAGGTTTTCAGAATAAAGGACACACTTCGTGTTCCTTCTCCTAAAGCATCTCTGTAGTACAGTTCTTTAACACTATCAACTACATTTTGACTTGTTGCTAATAAACTTGCCTCAAGTGTTGAAGGTTATTATCTGTAGCATTCTGAAATTTTTGCATCACATGAAATGTGAATTTCACCAACAAACACTAATGCTACTTGCCAGACAAGGGAAGCGAAGGTGAGTTTTATACAAGAGTTAAATCCTGCTTATTTTTCTCCTGATCCTCTGGGTCAAATCCTGACTCTTTTTATTTGTGTTTCAGAATGTAAGATTTTTCATATGTGAAGGTAAAATCAGAAGCGTCAGCAGTCAGCCCACTTGTTTCAGTAATTGCTGTAATTGAACTAAGATGAGCAATGCTGGGTCCCCACTTAAAAGCTGAGGGAAAATCTACTTTGGTGAATTGCAGCACCACTGTTCAGGCTGCAATGTGGTGATAAGAGTGTCATGAGGGTAGGACTGTCAGCTCTCCAGAGCAACATCAGCTGTGAGAACAGAAATTAGACTAGAATGCTGTTGCAAACTAACTCTGGAGAGGTATATTTAGAAAATTAATTCTCTTATTAAGCTAATTCTCTGCTAAAGCACCTTGCATTTTTCTTTATAAGTCAATACAAGTCACTTCACATCCTATTACCCATGAGAACTTTAGAAAACTCCATTTAAAATTCATGGGAGACTATTATCTAATGATTCATTTCATTAATAACTCATCTCCCTGTGGTTTCTAGGCCACAAATGCTCCAGACTCTGCAGGCTTCTTATGCCACTGGTTCACAAGAACATTTTAATTGCCTCATTTTTGGCAAACGTGGAAGGTTGGATCAGTCTATGAAATGCATGACAGTAGTGCTGGAGAAATCTTTAAGCACATAAAAAAGGAATCCACATGTAATGATGATGTAGAATTGCTCCTGCTGCTTTCCACAGGAAAGGAACCTCTGTTTTAATCATCTCACTTTTTACATGTATAGTGAGAAAGCTAGCAACAAAAAAATTAATACCTACTACTATGGGAAAATAAAATCTGGTAACTGCTTTAAGGATGTTAAAATAAGGAGGCTAAAGACAAACTGAAAAAAAAACCTTAACCACAAATTCTCAAATTTCTCTTAGGTATGTACTTCTAAAAGCAGAAGTCTTAAATGTGTCAGGAGCTGGCTGTTAATTACAACTGTTCTGACTAAAATCTCATGGAAGGAGTTGATACATGATGGCCTCTGCACTCAGTACTTTCAGCAAGAAAGCTCCAGGTGTTCCACAATGCCTTCTCCTGCAGGTGGATAATCCCACAAAGCACACTGTGCTCTTCAGAGCCCCTCCTCAGGGAGTTCTGCATGTAGCAGGAGTGGCTCCCAGCTGCAGAACTGGTTGGGGTCTGCAAATGCTGCCTACCTGGCTAAGGTTGAGGTAAGGACGTTGATTTATTAGTGGGTTTTAGTATTTAAATATTTAGTATTTAGTATTAGTGGGTATTAGTATTTAAATAATCAAGTCAGACTTAGCTGCATGTTTCACATCTGATCTAACACTCAAACTGGGCTTAATGGAACAGTTTATCCTGTCCTTTCTATACCAAAGGTAGTTCTCCTGCTTTCTCTGCTAGGAAGCACAACATTCAAAGTTTCTTTGAAAAGATCAAGGTACAGAAAGCAAAGTTCGGTTGCACTGGTACAATCTCATATTTGAACTTCCAAATTTGATAGCTGGATGCGGAATTGCTTTCCCCTTGAACACACACACTTTAGGGAACCCCAATCTCTTTTGAGATCACCCAGGGACTGCTGCAGCACATTTAACATCTCATCACCCCCAGTTTGCCAAGCTGCCAGAAGAACAGACAGATCTCCTGGGGGCACCCAATGGATGCTCAGATACAGATGAGGAGCACAGAGCTGGTACCCAAACCCTCCTTTTTGTGCCTGTACTCATTTTAAACAGGTGACAACATCCATTTAATATTACATCCATTGAAGCTTCTATCTTAGAAACTGATTGAACAAGGAGTGCTGTAATTTTTTTTCAAGTGGGTGCCATTCAGGTTTTTATTGAACTGAGCCTCCAGCCCTTCTATGTGGGTTTTTGGGTTTGGTCAGGAGTTAGATGTGCTCTGCAGACTCCTCCTCCTCCTGTCTCATCCCACATGAGTTTCTGCAGAAGATCATCCTACTCAATATGAACATTGTTGTTCCAGGAAAAGCAGTTGTTACATTTCTGTTCTGAACACAGCCTGAATAAAAAGATTTACGTGGTAAATGCCTCTGAGTAACCTGGAATCAGCATGAGGGGCATCCAGTCCCATCTTACATATTTAATTGAAGCATCTCATAGTGCTCTGGACCCCATAGTAATTGAAAAATGAGCTAAACCCAAGGAATTACTGCATTTCTAAACAAATCATTTTGAAGTAGACAGTCTCGTAACCAGAGGAAAGTCATTAAATTGGAAATCCATGCTGAGCTGTAAAGTGCATTATATATTCCTTGATGTATTACCAGAAAAATACTTATTAAAGCAAAGCATGGTAAGAATATTCAATTAACTCTACATCGATGCAAATTAATTTTCTTCTGATATTGAATTTTTAGTGGCCTTTCCATTTCTGTATTGGGTTTAATATTACAAATAAACCACCAATGCACCCTCCCCAAAAAAACCCCAAACCAAACCCCACAAAAACTAAAACAAAGCACAAAAGATAATTGTATATTTTTAAAAGCAATACAGGCTTTGTTAGGTTCCCCCAGATCTCACAAAGAAAATAGAAAGTATTGGTTTCTAGTAGTACTTCACAGAAACTGGTGGACCATTTAACAGTAGGATCTTATTATTTATTGGTTTTGCATTTAATTTATGAATTTAGTTAAAAAACAAGTGATTTATGTAAAATAAAGTAAAAAGACCAAAAAAAAAAATTCTGGCTTTCATGGTTCTCATGTCAAATATATTCTTCATAAATTAATCACAGGAGTCCCAATGCAATGTTACCTCACCTGAAACTGTTGAAATATGAATAAAAACGTTTTTACTGTCATTTGGTGGAAAAAATAAAATTTCTTTAATTTTTCACCCTGTTGCTGAGATGTGTGCACCCATTTATTGAAACACTGAGAGACACAAGTATCAGGTGTGTATTTCTTGTAAAATTAATAGCATTAACAAAATTACACATGAGGTTAATACTTTCCCTAAACCAAGGAAGTATTGATCATTAAAGCCTTTCCTGTAGGAAGAATCCAGTGGCCTTTGCAATCCCCAATGACCATTTGGGATTTTAAATAGTTTTAAATGATGCCTTAGAAACTATGTGCTTTGAAAAACTTAAATAGGTTTGGGTTTCATTCCAATTTTTGACAACTTGTTTCCAAATCTTAGTCAAACACCTAAGCTGTTATTAATTGAAATCAGATTTATTTTTTTTATGCTGTTGAAGATTTTATTAGATCTGGCTACTGAATCCAAAGCTCAGTTATGTGGGGTTTGCAAATTCAATTGCAGCATTGGGTGATGGAACCTTCCTTCAGACTAAAGTGCTGAAAATGTATAAGCTGAAAGATAAATATTTATATTTTCATATACATATATATATATATATAATGAATTAAAGAAGTGAAGTGTCAGAAACCCAAACTCAAGTGTTTAAACATTATTTAAATATATTACGTTCTAGTTATTTTACATTTATGTTAAAAAAAAACCCAAAAAAATACCTGCCTAACTTTGCCATCAAAGATGGTGAGATAACTAACTACATTAGTAAATCCAAATGGTAATTTAGAAACTTGGAAATTCAGGGATTATTTTTGATATAGAGGATGAAGAAAAAAATGAATAAATATGTGCATTTTGGAAAGTTAACATGGACTTGTAGAGGTGAATTTTCTACAAGCAATCCCTGGCTCAATCCTCAGTCACCTGGATATGTATTGTTATAAACAATAATCACAAGCAGTAAATTATCTGAAGCTTGAACAACAGGAATTGGTGAAAATATTTATAAAAATAGAATAGAATAGAATAGAATAGAATAGAATAGAATAGAATAGAATAGAATAGAATAGAATATACATACATATAACATATAACATATAACATAACATATACATGATATATATTATATTATATTATATTATATTATATTATATTATATTATATTATATTATATTATATTATATTATATTATATTATATTATATTATATTATATTATATTATATTATATTATATTATATATTATATATTATATATTATATATTATATATTATATATTATATATTATATATTATATATTATATATTACATTTTATATATTACATATGATATATAATATATTATATATTATATATTGCATATTATATAAAAATAATACGTTTTTATTTTCATGGGGCAGAAGGTAAAGTCTGCATTTGTTTTTGAATACAGGATTATAAACAAGTGGCAAATAGACATGCGAATTGTAACACAATTCACAAAACAATTTCAAATATCATCTAAGCTCTTCAGAGTAAGTTTTACCTGGGGAAATTGTTCCCTGTTAAACAAAGTAAAATTTCTCCATCAGTTCCAGCATTACCTAGTCATGTTATGGTAGAATTTGTGCTGAGATGCTCCCTGGATATTATCTGAGGGAGGGAAACTCAGGGTCCACCTTTCAAGTTTTAGCAGCCAACAGAATTATAAAAATTGCAAGTTTGCCTGTATCTCACCCTGGGTCGTTCACTGTATCACATTTCTCCAGTGCTCACCTCTGGAGCTGATAAGGATTAAGAAGCAAAGGTGAAAAATCCTTGGGCTCAGATGAAAAACCATTTAGTGACACACTGAGCACACCTCATCTATTAAGTCTGTATAAATCAAACAACATTTTTCCACCCATGCTCACTTCTGACTAATTAAAGAAAATCTCACCTTGTTCAAGTGCAGTGAAGACGAACTTGGAATTGTTTGCTTGTTTGAAGTCCCAGGTTATCACAGGTATGCAACAAATTCCACTTTTGAACTGTGTTGGACTGCAAAAACTAATCACAAGATTCTGCCTCCTCTTATTGTCAGTGTTAATAAAGGGCACAGGGAAAAACAAACTAAAGAAAGACAGTAAAAAGCCAGAGAAAACATAAAGGGTTTGTGCACAACTCTTCTTTACAATTTGCAACAAACCTGCAAATATTGGTGTTACCCAGGACTTTAAAGCTAAGGATGAGATAGAAAAGAAAGCAAAAAAACTTCAACACAATAGAATTTAATATTGTGCTGTGTGTGTGTGTTCATATATTGTAAAGAGCTTGGAGAAAATCTAAGGGAGGCTACAAGATGGCTGCTTTCTACTGAGAAATAGATACTCCTGTTCCCCATCAAATGTGACAAAAGATATTCATGTTATTTGTAAAGGATGTAGAGAGGAGCTTTGTGGGGTTAAGGGAAACACAGCAGTTCAAAGCAACTGAGATAATTAGATTTCACCTCTCTACAGAGGTTATATACAAAGGAAACATTAATTCCCTAAAAATAGGTACAAACATGTCCCACAGTTGCAAAATTCTTATAGTTTATTTGGAGTTAAGAGTTTTCAAATCTCCAGGTGGTTTAAAAGATGCTGTAAAAGCTGACTTTGATAAAACATTTATCTTCATTTTCCAGCAAAATTTGTGACGACAGAACAAATAAATATTCCAAATAAACATTCTCTTCTCTTCTCTTCTCTTCTCTTCTCTTCTCTTCTCTTCTCTTCTCTTCTCTTCTCTTCTCTTCTCTTCTCTTCTCTTCTCTTCTCTTCTCTTCTCTTCTCTTCTCTTCTCTTCTCTTCTCTTCTCTTCATCATTTCAGGCATGTCACTATAAAAAAAAAATATTTAGGAAATCCCTTGTGTCAGCTCTGTGCTAGGACTGGTGTTCAGTGTTTGGGGTTATAAATACCTGTGCTCACATTCCATCATGCAGGAGGTAGCTGCATAGAAAGGAAGGTTATTTATCAATAAGTAAGAGGAAAACAAAAAAATCTTTATTCTTTCCATAGAAAGTGAATAGTAATTTCACTGAACACCAGAGTTATAGAAAATATAATAAAAATGAAAGAAAACAAATTAATATTATATGTATTCCAATTTCAGCCAAGCCCTGAAGAGAATAGGTAATTACTTTCAGATTGTGCAGCTGATGTGGAAAATTTAAAATGCAATTGTTTATTTATTAGTTATTTGTAATATCAAGTAACTGCAACTTCATCTAGTTTAGGAAGAAAATCTACCTTCATTATCAGGTTTTTCTTTTAGTAAAATTTTTCTAACATCATGCATATTTATATTCATCATATTTGTATTGATGCCTTTATTTTTAAAGGAGAGTAATGGAATTTTTAATGCATTCTTGTCTAATATATTGAATGCAACATGTTTAAGTTGTTGTGCTTCTAAAGAATATCTTATTATACACATTAATAAGAGTGTCTTCATGAAAAAACCACTTAAATTTATTATAAATTAAAATAATAACAGAACTTATTCAAAGCTAAAAAGGTTAAAGGTGGTTTTGAAAGAGCAATGGTTATTAGTTTCAAACATATGATTTCCATCACAAGATTAAACCTATGCAAAAGACCTAAACATATACTTCAGCTGCCAATAAATAGCAAAGTAATCAAAAACAATATTAGTAGTAAAGTTGTATAAAAAATCCAAACCAAGTGGATGCCACTTTGTCTAATTTTTTTAATAATTTAATAAACGGAAGAATTATTTTATGTAATTTTTTTTTGCTCTAACTGGGGAGGTTTGACTCTTAGAACTCTTTGTTCAATAGCAGCCTTGAGATGAGACAGTGCTTTAATGTTCTCTTAATATATTTGCCTAAGAGAAACACCATAATGGGATCTGAAACAATCGCTATAAAAAAGAAATAGATATTCTTAGGGAAGAACAAACCCAACTGCCCAAGAACATATTTCAAGGGGCTAAAAGACTTGTCCACACTAAAATCTGCTAAGGAGTGTGAAGGTGTATTGTGAAGTGTGAGGGAGAATTGATTTTCCTTTTTGTAGCTGTATAACACAGAAGGTCAGTCATTTAATTTGTTACCATCAAGTCAATAAGCCCTGGTTTTGAACCAAGAACAATGCTGGATAATACACAAACAGCTGCAGAGGAATGAGACAGCAGGGGAGAATATTTCTGGTGAAAAAAAACTCTACTTTAAATATATTCAATGTCTTTTGTCTTTTAATTTCTTTGTTGTTTTGGTTTTTTTTGTTTTGTTTTGTTTTGTTTCTTTTTTTTTAATAAAGGCTTATGGTGGGCAGTAGCACTGGTAGCCTCAGAAGGTTCCATCAAGCCTTTGTTATACTTTATTCCTATTTCATGCCAAAAGAAGCAAAATATTTATAGGAATGTGCTAGGCATTGTGCTAAGCAGTCTTGTTTAGTCATTTGATTAAGAATTCCTGTTCCTACTAAAGTTGTGACATTTTTGGATGAGTAGAAAATTGTTGAAGATGGTGCAGGCAATCGCTGAAGTAAAGAGGAAGGAGGAAGAGGTTAATCCCCCATCTTAGGGCAAAATTAGTCAAAATAGGAAAAGTAAAAATTGTGTGTATTAAAATGTGCAGTAAAATATGATTTTGGAGTTTCTTTTAAGTTCCCCTAGTGAAATTAAGAAGTTCTGATCAGAAAGAGTGCAACCAGATATCAGGGCTCACAGGGGCTCAAAATACCTTTCAAAGAAAGACAAATTCAGCTTTATATTTCCATTCAGGGGTTCCTAATCAATGCTATGACAGGTTGTTTTGCAATAGCATGAAGACAGAAGAAGATTGGAATGGAATGGTAACTTTTTTCAAAAAATCCAAACCCTGCTCTAAGCATTTAAAAAGCTGCTGAATTAATAAGGAATAACCTCAGCAGTCTCCAAGGATCCAGATACTACAAAAGAGCTGTGTCTTTTTATTCCTTAAGGAAAGAAAAATCCCCAGAATTGCCCTGACACAAATTATCTAATTAGTAGATCTCTTTTAAAACCAGAGGGTAAAAAACCAAGAGTGCTTTTTATTGTTTACGCAATAGCTGTGGCAAGACCAATGAAAAATTCAATATACAGTCTTCTGACAAAGAAAATTAATGATTAGCAGCATTTACTATTGATGACACCCACTGCTTGCCAGGGCAACCAAAGTCACAATTATTTGACCCTTCCTTGGTTTTATAATACTGTCTTCTCTTGCCTCTTTTTCCTCACCAACCTTTTTCTTCCGAGCCAAAGAGCAGAAGATATTGTGTATAGTGCTAGCACAAATAAAATTAGCTAAAAAAATCCCAATTATGAGAGCTTTTCCATTGATCCTCAGACATCAGAGATTAACTACAAGGTCCATAGGTCATTTCAATCTCTTCCAAATGTGTCATGGCTTTAATCCTCTCCCCCAGTGTCCTGAGGAGGAGGGTGAGGGATGGATAATGATATAGCAAGGGATTAGCTTGTTGCTCAGATTTTGCTTCAAATTGTGCAACTGGATTCACAGTGTCACAGGCTGGGTCAGTAATAATTAGCAGTATTTTCATAGTGCTCACTAGCAAAAAAGAAAAACAAAAATGGTTCTTGGAGCATTGCCCTGATGGAGGCGCAAAGGGCACGTGCTCTGGTTATGCTTTTGGTGACAGGTCATATGTACAGCAGACAGCAGGGACATTTTTTGTTTTAGGGAAAATAAGATAATAATTTATCAGGCAGGAAGATATTAACTGCACTATAACAAGAAAATTATATTTTACACCTTTGTATTTAATTGGAATAATTAAAAACCTGGACTAGACTATAAGAGCCATTGAATCTGTTGTCATATTAAAAATAAAAACAAACAAAAAAAAGACAAAACTGGATTTTGAGAGAAAAAAGTCAAATTAAATTTACACAAATGAAAAACAGCAAATCAACCAAGTATTTTTAAGTACTGAATAAACCAGAAATCACTTTTAAAGAAAAACTGCCTGCAGGCAAGCAAAATATAAAAACAATAAAGTGATGTTCCAATAAGAATTTTCACAGATTTTCGTATCAATAAAATAGTCATTCTGTGGTTGTTTTCTCCTTATAGTTGTTTCGCTTGAACACTCAAGCAAATTAGCTTATTCACAAGAATTCCAAGAAGACTTCATTACATTCATCAAGCAATTTCCAGTTTGTCTTAAACATCTTATTGTGAGTTTTTTTATCAGAGATCTGTCTGTTTATAAGGAAAGAAAAAAGAGAGTTCCTTGCACTGAATTCACATCTCAGAGTCTGATTTTCAAAGAGCTTGAAGTGCTGTTGCTGTGATTAGACATTGTCATGCCAATAACTCACACAGAGATAAAAAACATTGAAAAGCAAGAATTCTGCTGCACTTTCTCAGTTTTATCACTGTCTCAACTTTGCCCCACCACACCAAAGTAATTCCTGCTCCTTTTCTTCCCACTGCACACCTCAGTCCTCCTCTGGGAGCACTCTGGGGCAGGGATAATTCACCCCTGTGCAGCTTTTTCTGCTTCTGGACTTTGCTTTAACACAGCAGAGCCCTGAAGTTTTCCATAAGCCAATGCAGAGAAGAAAAATGGCAAAAAACAGGCATATCAAAAGCATAAAACCAAATAAACAAACAGAAACCTAAAATCTGCTTGGGAAATATTCAGTATAATATTATAAATTTATCTTTCAAACGTGCACTAGGGAAATAAAACATTTCTTCCAGGTTCTGTGTGTTTTGTCCAACGACCTTGAATCGCTTTATTTTGTGAATTCTGTCAGTGTAACTTGAATTTACAGCAAACCATTTTATGGGCACTCTGGATTTTCTCATTACTGAGTGTAGGTTTGGAGATTTTCTCTTACTTGGGATAGTGCACTGCTGGGAAATTGGACCAGGGAATATATTCTGGGCTCCTTCCAGACCTCCTCACCTTCTTGCTCCCAGCAGATCTCAGGTGGCACCAAGTCCCACTGAAAAAAAACCCAAAAAAACCCAAAAATACCCCACAATATTTCAGGGCATTTGAACAAAAGAAAAAGGAAAGATCATGCTTTGGGGACTTTGAAAACCTTGAAGCAAACAAACATCACAAATTTGGTTTTTCAACAATTTCTCAATTACGTTTTGCTTCCAATTCTGCCAACATAACATCCTACCCCCTGAGATTATCCTAAATTTTGAATTAATCATTGATTACTGTTGACCTAATGAAATACAGGCCAAATTTTATTTGCAGTACCAAAAATTGTCAAAAAATAATATTTGCCAAAAACCAAAAGGTGTTTAAGCTGTTGTTGATCTTGTTGTCATAGATTAGTGAACAATGACAGTCTCAAAAGCAAAAAAGGTAACATTAGAAAAGAAATCAGATTATTCCCTGGTCTTTCTTTCCTGCTCAATTGCTAATGGATATTGTATTAATGGACACTCTAACCTTACGTAAAAAATGTTTAATTAACTCTAAACTATCTTTATGGTATTTTTGTTTTCTGCAGGTTAGTTTTTTGAGATTTTTGTTTTGTTTTGTTTTGTTTTTTGAAATTCAATTATATTTTTTAAAATAGTTTCAAGGCAAGAAATGGATATTAAAGAGTAGCTGTGAAAAAGTGATCAGCTGTTGGAAGGAACCACAACAGATTAAAGTAAAAGAATTGTTAAACCACACATTTAGAGAGTTTAAAGACCTTTTAGGTCTTTGCATGCAGGAGTATTTCATATACCAACTATGAATAAATTATTCTGGTTGAAAGGACATAACATCCTACACTTGAATCTCTGTGGGATTTACTGAAGAACATTAAAATGGCAATGGTAGAAAACCTGAAAATAAAGTTCCCTCAAGATCACGTTGCTGCTCATCTTCCTTTTTCCATTAATGGTCAGCTACACCTCCTTTCTTCAATGGCAATGCCATCAGCAATGCATGAAAATGTGTTATGGAAGAGAATCTCAGGGAGAGACCATAAATTTTAGACAGCAGTTCCATGTACTTCTGGAATTAAATGAAATTAAAACAAAAATTAACCTATTTTTTTGGCATACAGAATTTTCTGAATTCTACCTCAGGTCATGGTAATTATATTTCTATTTTGTGGTACCCTGTTTCACAAAACCTATATTTCAAGGTTTTGGTCTTCCAGTATTTTCTACAGAAAGATAAAATGGCTATGACTTACTTTTTATATTTCTTTCTGTAAAAGGAAACTTACCCATGCAAAATTCAACCAAATAAATAATATTAATTAAAGAGAATGCAATGTATATTCTGCTTCATTACACTTGTAACAAATCATTAACATATAAAAGTGAAGAAAATTAAATTGCATTAAAATATTGGAAAGATGAAGACACCAATGATTTTAATCAGCTTTAAAACTTTTCATGTCACTTGTAGACAATTCAAACTGTCAAGCATACCCCAATAAAGAAAATCTAAAATGGCAAATTACCTTTTAAGATGAAAATTATTACTAAGAAACCATAATCACATAATATTATATCACATAATATCTGTTATATTAAAAATTAATTGAGAAATGACTCATTTGTTGCAAGAGTAACACATGCTCAAAATTCAAAATTAGATATAGCTTCAATTCATTACAATTGTAATTAACTGTTTAAGTTACATGATAGAATAAATAATGCTGGTGAATTCTTAACTTATGACATTATGTGTTCAATTCTACACTGAAAGAGCTATGAGGAATCAAAATCTTCAATGTTAATCCAGTTAAAAGTAATTACCTGATTACTTAAGTTTTCCTGTTATATATAGACAGTTTGAGCTTGTCTGCAAGAATACAGAAAACAGATATTCTTGCCTCTTTTACATATTTTGAGTTCTCCTTGCTGAAGGGAATTAAGCATAGGACTCAGTTGATTTTGATTATCCTTTAATGTGTTTGCACAGCTCAAAACATCATTTGCTCTCCCAATGTTGCCCATGCTGCACACATCCATGAGAATTAGAAACTGCAATAATGTTCCATGTCACACCTCCATTTAATGATTTCTTCTTTAGATCTCACTTATCAGTAGAGATTTATTTACCTTGGAGAGAAATAACTCTGTTCACTAATTCCCATCACAACTGGAGGATTAAGTTTTGTTTGCTAATTTGTATGGATATATGACAGAAAACTGTAGAGGTAATGTAGATGTTAATGTGGTTATATCTTCAGCTTCCACCACTCACACATGAATTGCCACAGGGGAAAAAAAAACCAAAACCAAAACCAAACCAAAAAATGAACACAAACAAACAAACAAACAAAAACCAAAAACCCCAAACCCAAATAAACAGGCAAAAAGAACTGAGACATCATGACACTGAACTGCACACAATGGAATTGTGTTTTATAAACAATTATCTCAGTAAGTACTTAGAGTTTTCAATCAATAAATATCTGTGGAAATGTTGAGGTCTTGGAATTGCCTAAGTTCTCCACAAATTATGTTCTTCTTATTCCACAAACAAGGGAAAAGAAAATTAATAGGATGCATTTACAACTATGTAAACTAGTTTACAGATTAAAAATTTTTAATATAAAGGATACCCAAAATAAACCATGAGGAGGTCAGCTTCTTTGTAATTGATTCAGTACTGACACCAGTTTAGTGAAATAGAAATGTTTTAAAAAAATTTGCCTGAAGTTAAATATTAGAACAGCCATGGGGGAAACCAGATCATTTGGAATTTATGTAAAGCACACAGTTCTGAGGTATTTTTCCTGACTAGCAACACTCTATTAAGGCTAATTTCCTTTATGTGATACAAGAGGACTGAAACCCAAGAGAAACAGTTGATGACACCTTTTAGTTGCTGCTGTTTTCTCTCATGTTTTTATCCCCCCCTTATTGTGTCAGCAGAAGTGTCTTGGTGCGTGCAAACTAACACTAGCTTAGAAATAAATAAAAATTTAGAATTGCTCTTTGCAGTAACAATTAGTAGTAGCTAAAGGTTCCTGAAGGTTGTCCTATATCCTTTAAAGCTTTCTTATTATTTTTACTTGTTTGGGGGGGTTTTATTTCTTCTTATTTTTCTGTTAAATGCTTAAATCCTGATTTAAGGAGAGAAGCTTAAGTGGGACAGACAGACCTATATTTTCTGGGGTCCTCCTTCTTTGGGATGACTTTAACCAGCTTCCAGTCAGGTGAGACCTCTCTGGATGCTCAAAAATCATTGAATTCTCATAGATCATCTACATCATCTTTCTGTCCCTATATGTAGTAAACTGCTCATCTTCTTGGACACAGCCATAGACAAGAACAGATGGGTTTGAGGAGCAAATTTATGCCCTGGTCTGGCCACAGAGGACCAGAAAGAGGCAATGGTTTGAAACCAGTCCCCTGTGCACACCCTGTGCTCCTCTTCTTCCAGAGAAATGAGGAATTCATGAATTGTGAGAGATTGAGATTGAGGGTGCTGAGTAAAAACTTAAGAGCTGTGGGTTCACAGCTCAAAATCAGCCCCCACAACACCTCTTACCCTGACTGACTTGATTTTGTAGTCTTTGTGGAACTCTTTTGGAGGAGAAAGGCAGAAAAAGGCGCTTTCCATTGTCATCCCTGGAGAAGGCAGGCCACAGAGGACAGGGTATGGCTGCTCATGGAAAGAGGATGAAGAGAATTTGATGATACATTTAGCAGAACATTAATATTCTGAATTAAGGTTCCCATAGGGACTCTGGGAGGGTTTAGAACCTGCAAAGGTGAAAAAGGAAATATTGTTAAGGGTGACAGGGGATTGTGAGGATTAATTCTGCAAAGCCCTTAAGTAGGACTTGAGTTTTTTAAGAGTGCCTGCAAACCTCAGAAAACTGCTGAAAGGAATAATGGAGAAAGGGGGCAGTTCTTTGGTGCTACAGATTCACCTGGACACCTTCACCTGGATTCAGCAGTGGGTCATACCCTGTCCCCTTCCACATCCTCATTTGCTGTGAGAAATGCACTAAGAGCCACAAAACAGAGCCATCACTGCTCTTCCCTTAAAATTTGATTTCTAAACTACTTAAGCAGTGACTAGGATGTGGATTAATTATAACGTTTTAACAACTTGTCTCCAAGCAAATAGAGACTTACTATCACAAATACCTTTCTTTTGTCTTCTGTTTTTCTCACAAAAACCCATGGAACCCATGGAAAACAAATAAAAAAAAGAAGGAACAACCCAAATTTTATCATCCTCTTCCTTTCACTTAATAAACATGCCTGACATAGTTCTTATGGATTTTTTTTCTCATTGAATAATTGCACCAGTGTTTGTTATTTTGGTTTGGTTTGGTTTGGTTTGTTTTTTTTTTTTTTTCACTTTCCTGTAAATATTAAAACAAGCACACTCCTGTTACTGCAAGACAGCATGGCTGTGAGGGGTTTCTGGAAACACAACCTGCACTGAATTAACCTTGCAGGGGAATTTCAGCAAACCCTGCACTGAATTAACCTTGCAGGGGAATTTCAGCAGAAACAGGCTGCTCTCTAGAATTAATAAAAACTCACCCATATTTGTGTTAAACAACAGTCTTATTCATCAGCAGCTTTTTGAATTATTATTCACTGTTTTGAAGACTGAATCTTAGTTCATCTGACCCAAACTGAACATTTCCTCAGAAGTGAGAAGTTCCATTTCAACACTGAATTTCAGGCTCTCTTAATACATTTTCTCCAATACTAATAGTTTTCATACTTCCCAAAGAGATACAGCAGTTTCTTCCTCTAAAGCTGCCCCAGCAGAAATGCCTTTGACATGCCATCTTAAAGAACATATTGTGAATAGAAGAATTGATAAACAAAGCCACAGCTCTTCTGTTGGAGACCATAAAATCTGCACTAAGCTGTGCATTTCATACCAAGAGTTTTCACTATAGGAGTTGCAGCTCCTAAACTAATTCAATTTGTGAGTATAATATTGAATATTAACACATTGTTCTGGTGCCTGCCAGAGCTTTATAGCTCTAAACAGTTTTAAAATATTCAAGTGTAACCAAATCAAACTGTCATTTCAGAATGTATAGCTGAATAATACCCATAATGAAATGAGCTGTATTAAATAAAAAGCACCCTTATTTCTCTATTGGCAACATAGAAATTAACTTGAGGGTAGCAAGCTATAGTATTTATATGCAGCTGTAGTAGTGATTTTACTTCACATTTGCATATTAAAACCTGCATTCCAGCAAAGCAAATGACTTTGATAAATTGCCTTACACATAATTATTGAATATTCTTATGCATCTTAGAAGACTTCAGACACTTTTAAAATTAATCTGAAATTTCACACAAGGATAATTTTATACCCTTTAGTTGTTTAAAGCATTTCTCTTTTCTCAGAGAGATTTGTTAATGAATCTTGTCATATACTTCTAAATTAAAAAGTTTATGAAATGAAAATTTGGTTTAATTTTTTTTTCAGTCTGTTGCTCATTTTCATTATTGACTGATAACCCTTCAAAACTTGTTTAATTTTATACATTTTCAGGGATGGTGACTCCTGAAATGTTCTAATATAACAGTATTTTACAATCCTAGGTTTGTGGTCCTTCTTCCTTCCTTACACACTGGAAGCTTATGTTCTATACTATTTTTCTGACTTGCCATGTACAGATCTAAGTCATGAGAGTATTTCTGGTATTATCACAGAAAATTTCTTCCAAATTATTTGTTATTTCTGAGAATATGAACAAAAACACTCTCTATCCTCGTGCTAGGCAAGAACAAAAGATACCTTCACCATCCCTCTCAAGGTTTTATAAACCAAGATGTCAAAAATCTGCCTTCATGGGATTTATATGGATATTATATCACATTTTATGGGGTTTTTTTGCTTGTTTTCTTTTTGTTTGGTTTTTTTGTTTGTTTGGTTTTTTGTTCTTGCTTTTGTTTTGTTTTGTGGGAGGTTTTTTGTTTGTTTGTTTGGGGTTTTTTGGGGTTTTTTTGTTTTTTTTTTTTTCCATACAACACTATCCTAGTCAAAGTAATCAGCCCTCCTGGAGAATCTGCTCACTATCTTTGGCATTCCCTTTTGCCCTTTCCATTTTAGCAGCTCTGAATGAGGAAATCTGAGCTATGCAGCAAGGGCAGAATGCAGAACAGCATTGACTGATACGGTGTACTAATCATGTCCTAATTCATTACTTATTCCTTTACATCCTAAAAACTTGTCATTTATGGTGCTTTCTTGGCCCTTACTAAGAATGGACATTTATCCCCTGGTTTACCTGAGTGTTACTGAAGGCACTACACAGCTCCTCCATCATCCTTTCCTTGTCCTGGTCCCGTTCAGACAATGGCCACAGCAGAACAGGTACCAGCCAGGTCCAGACACAAAAACTGGATGCTGTGCTGATATTGCAGAATAATCACTTGCCTTTATCGGCAGAAAGTTATACTAAAATGCACAGTTCCTTTGTGTAAGGGTCAATCTTTGAAAAACTGGCTCTGCTGTGCCCAAATGAGGCACACTTCCTCCATTCCTCAGCCAAAATTTCCTCAGCAGAAACCATTTGCTTTTTCATGTGTCCTCTCTACATGATGGAAATGCACAATGTTGGGAAAACTTGGCCATAGCTGGAAACAGGACTTGTCCCTTTTTTTATTCTTCCCAATGGAGTGACTGTGTCTTAAAGCTGAGCCAATATCCCAAATCTGGTATTAATCACCATTGAAAATAATGAAACATTTATTCAGTCAGCAATTTAATTCTGTCTGTGTCATAGGTAGGGAGACTTGACTGTTTTAGGTATTAGAAATGGGGAAGAGAAAATAATAGTAATAGTAATAGTAATCAATAGTAATAGTAATAGTAATAGTAATAGTAGTAGTAGTAGTAGTAGTAGTAGTAATAATAATAATAATAATAATAATAATAATAATAACAATAATACCCTGAATGCTCTGGAGTTGTGATGGAGGTTTTGCAAACACTGACACTGCTTCTGAAGAAAAGTCTGTATATATCTGTAAATATCTTCCTTTTATTATTTTTTTTTAAATCCTTCTTTGTTCTCTGTCTCAGCTGATATTTTTTCCTGTGGACTAAGGACGTCAATAATTGTTGTTTTACTTAGTTTTTGTTTTTTTTTTTTTATCATTACTATATACCCTGTGTCTTAAATGAGCATGAATGGATTCTATTGAGAGTCTAAACACAAGACAAATCTAAATGGGAATATAAATGAATACAAGGGAAGGACATTTAGAAAAGTCTTTTAAAATAACAAATAATGTTTTGAACTAAATGTCTTCGTGCAACAGAATTGTTTTGCTCCAAATGCAAACGAATCTCCAGAGGGCTTTTTCCTGTTCTTGTTGCTGTTTTGTTGTTTCTTTGAAAATTAAATTTTCAACTTGATATTTATTTAAGCCTTCATTCTTTTTGTGCTTTGACTGTGCAGTTGAAACTGCTGCCAGTAGTAATAGTACCTCTTTCCTTAGAGATCCTCAAGAAATATCTAACATCATCTCTACTGAATGTTAAAAAGTTGCTGTCAATATGGTAAGAGGTTGGCATTTCAGATATCTGTTTAAAGAAGTGACAAAAATACAAAATTTTACATTGTCGAACCCATGATTTTCTGGCTCCTTTGTCCATAGCAAACTGAAACCCTGTAGCCATTTTAGTATGGTATCATTTTCCTCTGAAGGTCAGGTCTGTATTTATCTTCTAAAGGATGACTTTTAAGTCTAGATCATTGTAAAGGATTTTTTATTAAATTCTTTCATAGTCTTTGTCTGGCCGAATCTGACAAATGTGTCTAATGTAAAAATACTAGTACATTCTCACACAAACAAATGCTCAGTCCTTCTTGAAACCAAAATCATGAAAGAAATTTATTTTCCAATAATAAATAATAATTCTAGGGTATAATTTTTTCATTAATAGAGGCATCTGTAGAAGGCTTTGTGCTTGAAGAATAATTTTTAAAGATAATAAAAGTGAACTAAATGGTGTCCATTTGTCAACTTTCCTGATTTAGTTCTTCTATCTCTCCCAGAAACTTGTTTTCATTCTTCTTGTAAACTCCCCCAAGTCCAAGAATGAGCTGTTATGTATTGCTCATTAGACCTACCAACTTTTCCCACAGACAACTGGGAAAGTCCTCTCCCTTTTTAGAAAATCCACCTACTATATAACAAAATCAGTCAATCCAACAGCCATTCTCTTCTCCTCTATCATCATGACATATATTACTGTCTATAGTCCAAAAGTACATATCTGGTCTTATTTTTGGTAAACAAATCAGAGGAATGGTGAGAAGAATGAAAAAAAGGCAATGGATGTTGACCTCTGGTTTATTATTTCTTTTTGTTAATTTATATTAGTTAAGGTTTCTCTTAAATATCCCATGAAGCAATTTATGAAGTCCATGAACTAATTTAAGTAATATTAATTAATTTTGAATGGAACTTGATGCAGATTTCAAAATAGCAGAGACCTTGGAAGGAGATGCTCTTTATGGTCCCTCCCAACCCAAACCATTCCAAGATTCTGTGGTCTTGTTCCCTCTACTGAACTTTCCCACACCTGGGACACACGGACGTGCTCCTAGGACACAGCTGTTACAGGACATATTCTGAATGTCTGCCCATCCTCATCTTCTAATAATGCAGGGGATTTTCCTACACAGAGAATTAAATCCCTAATTTGTTTTAAATGCTCTAGAAATTACAGGCTTTCACACATGAGCTAATGAAGGCATGTGTCCTGAGAATAAAAAAAAAAAAGCTGAGTCTTATAAAAGAAAGAGAAAATTCACCATCATCTGCCATCCTCACCTCAGTCAAGCACTGCTCCCCTGAAGCATCTCCAGTAAAGGCTTCTCATATTGTCTGTGTCACCACAGGGCAAGGTTTCCATGGCTTTGTAGTTCTGTGAAAAATTTTTCTTAATAAAAAATGAAAACATATTTGGATAACACCCACCAGACAGCTCTATGGTGCTGGAAGGGAAGGAGAGAGACGGTTTGCTTTCAGTGCTTTTGCTGTTTCTTGTGGAAGTGGGGACAGAGATGTCAACAAGCCCTGGTGCTTCTGGGTCAGACACCAAATCCAAGAGGAGCAGAGCACAGCCCTGGAACAAAGCACTGGTTCCTCTCCACAGGTGAGGAAATACCTCAGAATAGGGAAGAACAGATTAATGAGTGGATCTGCACTATTCCCAAAAAAAGGGACATTTTTCCTGATGCAATGACAGTTCTCCCTCGGCATCTGGGGTGCCACTTTTCGTGGTGACCTTCCTAAGCAGCACAAATCTACAAACTCAAGGTTTTCAGGAAATATTTTGGCAAACTTCCCCTTCAAGAGATATACTACACCTTATCTATTAATTTCTTGCTTTGAATATGCATAATTCTTTCTTGCCTCCATCAGGATGACTCCTTCATAGTCAATGCTATTCATGCAATGTGTATGTTTATGCAAATAAGAAGAAAGTGCTTTTTCACAGAAGAAAGTAGACTTAATGAAATGCAAATCAAAGCCACAAAGGTAAGGCACAGTTCAAGTCTCACTGCAGAAATACTGATGGCAGTGTGATCCCAGGCTCTATTGCTGTAATTTTCTCTGGGGGCAACACCTTGTTGTTGTAGCATGAGGGTGGGCTACAGCAGTGCAAAGAAGTCAACATTCAGTGTTTGCATTTAGAGTACAACATTAAAATGAGGGGGGAAAATCAAGTCGTTTATCAGCAGGATGAAGATTTGGTGTGTTTTTCCTGCTCTGCTTTTGAGCAAGAAGGATGATGGTATGACACCAGAGCTGGGGATGGGGAGTGGGTAGGGAGAAGCTTCTACTTACAGATGATATGTGACAAGCAGATAATCACAGAATTATTCAGGTTGGAAAAGACCTTTGGGGTCATTGAGTCCAACCGCAAACCCAGCACTAAACCCTGTCCCTAAGCACTCCACCACTTCCTTGGGCACCCTTTCAGTGAAAATTTTTTTCCTAATATCCAATCTAAACCTCCTGTGGTATAACTTGAAGCCATGTCCTCTCATACTAAAATAACTCCTCTGTGTTTTTTGGGAAGGGAGAGGCTTCCTTTAAATCCATTATGTAGTCTCTGACCCATTTTTGACACAGCAATTCTCTTTAGACTGTACTTTATGGAAACAAGGAAATGAACAACACAGCCTAAGTAGTAACAAAAATAAAAAATAATTTTTTAAAAAAGGCAGAACATCACATTGACAAGAATTTTATATTATTAACAAAATATATTACATGCAGCAGCTAGGCCACAGCTTTACCTTCCACAAAGTTAAACATCTTATTGGAAAGACTTTTCTCCAGTTGTTGTTGACAAAACATTTAAGTGTGCATCCTGGAGGAATCTCTGATATTTTCACTTTTAGTTTTAAAATCAGTAAGAAAAATAGAGGGTTTTCTTTTTTTAAATGAACCCAGTGATTCCCCAGATCTTTTCTAGGCTGCGGTATGACTGAACTCCAGTTACCAAGATAAACCACAGAATAATTATTTTCAAGAAAATGATGATTTTCTGGAAATCACGGTTCCCTTCAAAAGCCAATCCGACCAACTCAGCTTTTGATGAGCTCTAAGCACCATTTTTTTCTTAGCCTGGTCTTTCTTTGTTCCTCCCTGCTGTCTGTTCTGTGAAGTCATGCCTGAAAGCTCTAAGTGTAATACACTTACCAGTCATACAATTTTAAACAGAGTTGTGCTATCTAACAGCTTTGTGAGCTTGGAGTGTGTCCATGACTCTTGAGACACACAGAGCAAGAGACCTAAACTGTGTCCTTATCTTTGTATGACTGCTATTTCCTATTAAGGTACATATTAGAAAAGAAAACTAATTTTGATGTTATTTCTGGTACCTATTTCTGATTACTTCTGATAATAGTAACTCTTTTACACAATAATATTCTATAATTTTATTCTCTGGAATGTGAATAAATATTTATCTTCTTAAAAATTATAGTTTTTTTCTCTCTTTTGAGCAAGAACTGTAAGTCACCACACCAGTCTTGCCAATCATAGTGTATTTTGCCTGTCACAGAGAGTGAATTTAATTGTGCTAATTAAAGCTGAAAATCAAACACAGGTCTGACCATAAAGGCAAACAAGCTCATTCTTGTTAAAACAGACAAAACGTGAAGGTCACAACTTATATATTAATATATTCTTCCATGTGAACTTCGGTTGTAAACAAAGAATATTAAATGCTGTTATTCATCTTCTGCTAATGAACATATATTACTCTGGAGTCTAATGAATAGATAAAACATCTCCGTTCATCAAATATTTATAAAAGTAATATTTTCTGTGCTTACCAATTAAAGGGGTATTTTATTACAAATTTAGAGCACGCCAGCTTCAAAATCCTTGGAGATTAGATGCTTGAGAGAGCCAGGAAATGAAGACTGGTCATCAAGTCATTATCTTCACATGGCTATTTCCAATAAACAAATAGGAAAATGTAATAATAAACATAGTATTAAGCCAAGTGAATAGCCAGTGGGTTTATTTATTCCTCTCTCCATCCCTGGTCTGGCAGCAGCTGATGATTTCATTATTCTCTGAACATATCTAAATACTAACCTGCATCAGAGCTATTTGCAAAGAATTTGCCCCTATTCTCATCCCATTAGAGATATTCAGATCACCATCATCCAGATAAACACAACAAAATAATATTTTAGTATTTAAAATACATATGCATACACCGATAAGTAACATTTGATGTCATGAAAGCATACAATATAATATTTACATGGCAAAATTAAAAATATTCACATGCTTACATGGCTTCCATCCCCATGCCACTCACCCCTTGTACCCAATAGAAGTTGAAAATCTCAGGGGCACGAGGTCTCCACAGCAAGCTGAAATACCTGTGGTAGGTGCTGTCTGTTCAAAGAGGCATATTAATACAAAAGAAATAATAATAGTAAATGCAATGAATAATCTGTGTGGATTCTACTGTTTGTAAACATGTCACCTTCAGTTTATGGATATAAAATTGTAAAGTATAAATTCAGGAATTTATGTATAGATTTCCACAACCTAATATTTTCTCTTCTATTTCTACTAATTTAGATGAAAATAACTATCACATAAATTACAATTTACTGAGTCTTTAAAACTTTTAAATTACTGATATATAAGGCGCAGAATGTTTTCTATGAGGAATAAATGCTTTTCTTGGGAGGTGAAAGGCTAAGAATTCCCAAGAAACAAGCTTTTATGAATAGATTACCTTCAGCAAATGTGTGGGCAATAGATTTTGATAAAGAGCAGTTTTTCTTGTTTCTGTCTGGCATCAGATGGTGGAAGCTGTACATATGTGGAACACCCCAAAGATTCAGCCCTGAGAATCTGCTAAAATTGACACATTGCTTTGGCTTTGTTGCATTAAGCAGGTAAGAGCAAACAAGGATTTATTGGGCAATTTACAAGGGGAAGAAAAGTCCATTTTCCTGCAGTGCAGGCCACTGGTGCCCTCTGCTGTCACTCTGCCGATTATCACGGGTTCACTTTGTTTCTCTCTAGTCCCACTCAAATTAATTTCCAAATTGCTGTTAGTGTTTCTCAATTACACTTGGAAGTTATGGTCCATATGTTAAAATAAGGGGGTTTTTTAATTCCCTTTCAGTTTGTACTGTTTTTGTAAAAAAAAATATTCCAGACAAAGAATTTGATAATTTTTCTGCCCTCTGTCTGGAGCATTGCATCTACAGACAGCAAATAGCTGAACATACAGTCTGGAGTTTTTCCTGTGTCTTGCAGTTTCTCTGTAGTCTTAATAAATTAGCTGGCATCCTGCTCAAAAGTTACTCAGTCTGCATTCCCAATAAGACAATTAAAGCATTTTTTAATGACCTTAACATGCTCTGCAGCTACCTCAAAAGCCACTGCTGTCCTGTGCTGCAATCTGTATATTTGCACATCTATGTTTAAAACTAAAAGCTGTCAAATCTCACTGCAGCCCTGATTCTGGATAACTCCTTGGGAGGAAAGGTGTGCATAGCAATGGGCAGCTTTATCCAGCAGTCTTCAACTTCAGAAGGAATTTAAGGTAACTCCCCCATCCACATCCAAATGCAGAGGTGGCTTCAGGCCACAGCTGGCAGCACTGGAACAGCTTTTCTCTGATAACAAAGCTGATTTGTACCTGGTGCTCACACATGATGATGATGGGTGTGCCAAGGAATACATATTCAGGTCCCATTATCAGCAGGTTATGAAGATTTAAGAAATGAGCACAAAGGTTTTGCAGCTGTTGTGAGAGCAGCATGGCACACCTGGCGCTGCAGCTGCTCATCTGTGGCACTGAGTTTCTTAAAGATCTGAAAGCACAGATAATTCCACTCCTGAAGAGAATTATCCAGGAGACTGAGAGTCAAAAGGATGATCCGAATCCAGGTGAGCAGATTTAAGTTTTAGCCCCGTTGCATATTAAATTGAGATTTTTGAAAAATGGAAGGGATTAACAGAGGAGATTGCTCCCCTAAGAAATGCAAAACTGTATTATTGAAATGAGACTTTGCATTACTTCCTTTTTACATGGTGGAGTTCTCCTTTCCTTTGTTTGACTAGAAATAAGAGCCATTGACCAGGAGCAGCATGTCAGAGGCACTGAGTGTTCTGGCTTTCAGAATATATATAAACAGTCTACAGGCAAAAAAAAATATTAAAAATTAGTAACTTCTCGAGTCATGAATATGTGCATATCTTTTTGTGACAGTTATTTTTGATTTGTCTCAAAGAAGAACAAACTGGACCTTTTGCATAACTACAGATAAATGAAAGGAATAACAAATACCGAAATAGACTTCTTAAACTTTAGGACATCTTTATACATTTCTTTTGAAAGTAACACTTAAAGTCTTTTCCGAGTTCATATTTATCCCAAGATATGTTTGCACAAGAACCCTTCTTCTCAACTTAAATTCAGTGTTCTTGTCGTCCTTCATATTTCATTCCATTTATGTTCTAATATATTTATGATTAGAAAACAAAGTCTATTCAGGACAGAGCTTCTACCTTTAACCACCTTACCTCAGAATCCCCATTTTTCTGCAGAGTGCAAACACCTGTAATTTGTCTCTCCATACAAAGAGGCAAGAATCTCAAATTCAAAACGCATGACATAAAGGGCAAACTAAATAAAACCATCCTCCTGTCTCAACAAAACTAACTTAAATTTCTTAATATAACAAAGCAGCTGTGAACCTGCTGCCTGGAGATACAGGCACTGTGGCACACTTAACAAATGGCCAAGCAGATGCCCCTGGTGTGGATCCTCGAGACAGGAGGTGTTGCTTTTGTGCAACACATAGGTACCTCAGAAAATTACCACTGAGATCCCCCTGCATAGCAGCCAAAGCTGCTTTGGTATTCACACTAAGAGCTGCAAAGTTTTATGTATTCTAGTCTGCAGCACAGCTGCCTACTTTTCTTAGTGTTCACCCTTTTTGTGAGGTCTTAAATCACCCCAAAATTGCTGCTTACTTCAGGATTTGCTATTCCTGGGGCTTCAATCTAATTTCCTGCCAGTATCAGAGCAGGCAGCCATTCCAAAGTGGCTGTAACACTTGTTGGTCTGGCTGAAAATGTTTCCTCAGGTGGATTATTTCCTGCTCCAGAAGCTCAAAGCATCTTAATGATGGAGGAGTGTTGGGGGAGTTCTCACTGGCAGCTTCCCTGGTGCCATTTTGAAAAGGCCTCTGTGATCTGTTTTCTAAGAAAAGTTGGTTCTTGCTCACAGCATGAGAGTGACCATTTCTTACTGCCAGGTCAATAAGGGTAAAGGTCCATTATCACATCCAAAAGAAAGATTCAGGGAAACCTAGTTCAATGCAATGAACTTCCTCTGTAAACTGGGTAGGAGCACTTTGTGTCCTGTTCAGTGAATTTATTAACAGTGTGACCAAATAAACCTGCAGGACACAATTATGACTCCCTCACTGGTGTACTGTTTCCTCTCATATATATATATATATATATATGCCCTATCCAGTACTCTAGTCCATATTCCATGTTCTAGCAGAAATTTAACACTTTTTTCTGTTAATAAATCCCTGTCCATTTTTTTCTGCATTATTTTTCCATCTTTTTTCACAAAAATGATCCATATCATAAATACATCTTCCAGGGCTATATATGCAGTTCACATTTCTTATTCAGAACCCTGCTTAACCATTATTGGACATGTGGACTGAGCCATTGTTCTTTTAGAGACTGAAATATATTCATTTCCACTGTTGTTGTTCTTGAGAGCTACAGTTATTGGATGTGTTTGGGCAAATTACTGACTCCTTCATTACTGCATCATAAAATCTGTAACTACACTTTCCTAAATGCTCTCACACTTCTCTCACTGCTCAATACATGGTAAAATACATGAGGCAATCTGTGATCACAGAAAAAGAGGTGTGTGAAGGACCAGAACTAGAAATCTCATTAGGTGTCCTATAGTTCAATGACACAGCGCACAGTTTATCCTTTCTTTCAGAAATCAAGATACAGTGTTTCTTCTGAATAGAAATAAAATATTTTAGAGCTCTGAGAGGCTTAGGGGAAGGGGGTTGTTTTTGTAGGTGTTTTGAAGGGGCAGGAGGCAACATAATATAAGACAATTTCAGCCTGTTGGATCTTCAATAAGCAAGAGAGTCAGTCAATTTTGGATCATTACAAACAGAGAACCATTATGGACTTTCCATCTGCAAGCTAGGATTGCATTCTTGTCCCCTAGCTCATTAAAATGATGAAAAATTAAACTAGCCAAAGGAAAAAAAAAGAATAAAAACAAGAAGAAAGAAAAAGCAAATTTCCTGTTGTACCAGCTCATCACATAGGGATTGGGTAATAACCAGAATCAGTCTGAGGGTGAGACCAGAGGGTAAAACATTCTCTGTTTTTGTCAGTAAGCTGTTGGATCAGCTCGTCTCAGCTGTGAAATCTCACCTGGGAAAAAATTCTACAACAAAAACAGAAGTCCTGATTAAATAAATAAATAAATAAATAAATAAATATTACAAAGAAGCAATGTTTACAATATTGTAAACTTTTCATTTCAACCTTCCAGGCCCAGCAGCTTCTGATCATCTACATGTTAATAAATCTCCCTTATGAGATCAAAAGTCATTTTGTATGTCTTGATATTCTCATGCAAAAAAAAAAAACCCAAAAAAATAAAGCAAAAAGGTGTAATTCTGATCAGCAATATATCCATTGCATCCTTCAATTTATTCAAAGTTGTATTTAAATCATGATATTTCAAGAATCATTTTTAGTGGAAAAGATTTTTAGGACATGGACACTGGAATTTTGTAGATGCTTACTAAAACAAATTTGAGCAGCATGTATGAATGATTTATCCAGCCAGGTCCAGCCACTCTGTGGAAGTTCCAAATGTGCATAATTGCAAACAGTCTCCTTCAGCATCCTCAAAATGAAATTACATTTTTTGAATTTAAAACAGCAAACGTCTCTAAAAAGTAAGGTCCTGTGGAAATGTTATAAAGATTTTGTTGGATCTTGCTAGATCATGGCTGAAAGTTTCTGGAATTGCAGATTTAGATTTGCAGGTGTTGAGCAGATGAGATAAACACACTGACACAAAGCACGGAGCACTTTTCAAAAAGCTGATTTAATTTGAATGATGTTTGGGACAACCAGATCCATGTTTTAATATGCTAAACTTTATTTTTGTAGCAGATTGTCTCATCTTGATAAGAAGTCCTTTTCTTGTATCCTCTCAGTTTCTGGCCTCTTCACATATTATGACAAACTTGAATTCTCCTTCTGCAAGAAAATAAAATGGAAGTGGAGCTCCAGTATTTCATCTAGTTTGTTGGTTCCAGAAAGTTTAAATCAACTTTAAAACTTTCTTAAAAGTAATTGTGTGGAATTTTCACCTATTACTCTTCTGGCATGAATTTAATATAAAGAATTTCTTGTTTTGCAGCGATGGGAAACTAAGCAATAACTAGTGATAACTTAGGCTAGCACAAGACAAAAAAGTTTATCTGGTAATATGAAGACTTCAGGGGAATAAAGAAGCTGTCAGGATATTAGGATATTCCTACTATTTACTGAATGGGCTTAGAAAAAAAATAGAAATACAACAATCAGAATGTCTGTGAGTAGGTGAATTTTGAAGCAGAAAGAATATAAAATATGCCAGATATCAAGTTCAGACACCTGACCTTATTTACAGATCAAATTTTGTAAACCCAGCATGGAACCTGTGGATACAAATCAGTTTGCAGGAATTTGCTTTGACACTTCAGCTGGAATGATGATGCAAGTGGCAAGCACACACTGTACTGCATGACAAACAAAATTTGTCTTTTTTGAAGCACACAGCTATGCTCAAATATTATGAAACATCCAAAGCCATGCCTACTGAGATTTAAGGAGTGTGATACTTGCTATCACACTAATTTATACAAGCCTCAAACTGAACTTCAGAGGAACCTCTGTCTCAGAGGTAGCACAGCAGACTCTGTGTTTCCCTGTCAAATGCTTTTAGTTAACAATGGCGATTTAAAAATATCTAACTCCTAGTATGAACTGAAAAATAACCTTCCTTTCACAAGGAATGTAAAAGTAATTTTACTCTGTGTGCTATACCTAAGATGGTTTCTTTTGGAAGAAATTAGCTTTTCTTTAATTTTTCAGAGCTCAGCTAAACAAACCCTCCAGCTAAAATTCCTCCTCTTCCTTAAGATTTCATTTCTTTTGGAAAATGAAATTCTAACATAAGATTTAATGAGTGCAAACCTAAATATACTCTTTTATGAATGTTTTTCAGGTTTGTCACAACTGCTGCTGACATTAGGTGAAAGAAAATTGCCTCCATGTATCATAGCCTACCCCAGTTCATCTGATAATCACCTGCAAGCAAGTGACTGAACATTTAATCTTAATAAACTGCTAGTGGTGAAATCTTTTGGCTTCACTGCTCACAAGGGTTCTCTGGGTTGTGAGGCTATTTCCAGCTATCCTGCTGTGAAATGCACTGCTCTTAAATCTTTCACATGAAAATCAGGAAAACACAAAGAATGATGATTATTTTTCTTTGATATTTTTAAAGCTTTGAGCAGTTAAGAATTTTTCTTCTTTCTATTTATCGCTTACTGCAGCTATAAAAATGTTCATAGTTTACAAAGCAAACTAAACCACTTAGCTGCTTGCTTTGTCGTAATCCTGAATGACCATCAACCACAGCCCTTGTTTATTCTCCTATACAATATTAATGATTTTACCTTTTGCTCTCAAAAAGCTGTTTCTTCACATTTGTGCAGATAAAGAATCCCAAAACATAGACATGTGCCTTTTCTTTATTTTATTATCCATTTCTCCCTCCTACTGAGTGAAATACACTTCCCATGAAAGAAGATAACATTAAACCAGCCCACCCTCAGAAGGAAAAACTTTGGGGGTTGTTTTGATGTTCTGGATAAAGAGTTTTAAATGGGACACTTTTATCCATACCACTCCAAACTTCACTGAGCAAAGCTGCCAGGATTTAAGTATTTTATGATACGTCTACTTTAAACTAGGAAGTGAAAAAACATTGAAATTTATCACTCGTTTCAAGCCTTCAGGTTTAGTTATTTTATGTCTCAGGTTTTGAGTGTTCTGAAGTCTGCAGCAGTTTAATCACTTGTCAAAACTTCTCCTGAAAGTTTTAAAAATGTGTAAGATACTGTTGAGTTTGGCACTTTAGAAACTGTGCAACTTGGGCAATTTGACAATTTTTAGCTTGAGCTTTCTGCTGAAGACACAGATGTAACAGACACTTCAGAAGAAGATATCTTACTAAAAAAAAAAAAAAGACTGATTTGCCACAAATAATAAATTTTGCTGAACTATTTCATTTTGATTGTCTTCTTAGTCGCCCCACTGTAAGTCAAAAGCAACCCTCACAAAATTCCTATCTTTCAACAGAGAGAGGAGAATCAAGTCCCAACAGTAACACAAAATCCATTATTGAAGTAAATAGTAAATTTATAAAAAAACAAAAATACAAAACACTTTCTGCAGGCAATGGAAGTTTTGCCATAATAAAATTTGGACTAGGCAAAATTTGAACTTGTACCTCACTGCCAACTGTCCTGCTCTATTATAGCCTGGCAGCCTTTAATAAAATTGAGATTTTGCTATATGGGTCTTAGCAGGATCAAAGAAGTTGTGCAATTCTTTCTTGAATATGGCATTATAGGCATTTGTCTTTTTTCCCTGTCTTTCTGCTGTGCCCCTGTTTGATGTTGCCTCTACCTGTGTCAAGCTATAAGATAACTCTCCCAGAGCTACAGTCACTTACTTCATCATCCTGGGTCTCATGTGCATTGTGTTAGTAGAATTTAATTGCCAGTATTCTTTTTAAGAATAGTTTTCCTAATGTATTTATACAGGAATTATAATCTGGTAGATTATGCCATTAAAAAAAATCCACAAACAAGCAAACCCACTCAATCTGAAAGATACTTCCCATACTTTCCAAATATTTCTTTCCAGCTCTAGTGAGAAGAACTACTGAAACTCATTATTTTGCAAGGCAGAAAAAACTGTCAAGGAAACATCTTTGTAGTCACAAAGGAAAGCTTCACTGCTCTATCAGCAATTACAACCACCAAACAATGGTTTTGATAAATAAATAATGAAAAAGTGATTACTTTAAAATTAAAATTAATTTACTTAACCCAGGCTGAGTTAGGTGTCTACCATGACTTTTGTGTATCTAGTTTCACAAAAACTGGATGCAATTGCTGACACACCTACTAAATATCTACCAAGGGAACTCAAAAAAAAGGACATGAAGATGGTTTACAAAACTGTCATGAGGAAGCTCACATGTTACAGAAAACATGTTTTTCATTTAAGCTGAATGTATATAAAGCAATTCTTAATTCTTCACAGTTGAGTTTTTAAAACATCTTGTTTTTGTATTGCCTCTGGCTGATGCAGCTTTACCTTTGTAAAATTTTATCCCCAAAACAACATCACATCTGACTTGCAAGAGCATGAAAATAACAACCTTGGCAACTGGTTTGGAGACTGAAACCCCTCACCAGCCTAATCCTCACTTAAACAAATGTTTCTTAGGGGTTTTCTCTCTGAAACAAAACCACTGCTATTCAAGCTGCCTTTCCACTTTTATCAGTACAAAACTAAAAATTAATTTTCTTCCAAAGATTTTTTGTTTTGTATAATTCTATGCCCATGTTCTATCACTTTGAAAACTTACATGAGAAAGCTGAAGTTATTGTCTGGTGAAAATCCAAAACTCTTCTTTACAAGTTAGAAAACCATTATCAGACATCTATCAGTGGAACATCAGTCATATAAAATATGTATCATAGAAATCAAGAAAGGTGCACAAACACCATCACTTGCTTTTTGTGTTCCTTTTCATAGCTCATAACATCCTTTCAGCTCAGCAAGATGCATGACTGTATGCTGAGGACTGGAGTCTGTTCTGCAGCTCCTCACAGTGTGCATGACAAGGCCAACCAGAGATTTCAGCTTGCATGGAAAACAAAGGCATTTTTTCCCCCAAAATATGCACTAGCAATATCATGACAGTCTGGAATGGCAGTTGTCTTAATTCCATGTGAGAAAAAAATAGCCTTTGAATTTTTAGGCAGAGTTTGGGAAGGAAATATCTCAAAGAGATGTTCTGCATCTCTGGGGAAAGAGTGAGAGGAGGGGAGTGAAGCAGAGCCTGTGAAGAAGGGAATGGTCGGGAGGAGGTTTTTTATGATTCGGTTTTATGTCTAATTACTCTGCTCTGATTTGGTTGGCAATTAAACTCTTGTCCCAGAGCTGAGTCTGTTTTGCTGGTGACAGGAATTTCTTAATGATCTCTCCCTGCCCTTATCCTGACTCACTCACGAGTCTTTTGCTGCATTTTCTCTCCCTGGTGCAGTTGAGAAGGGCAGTGACAGAGCAGCTTTGGTGGGCACCAGGGCATTCAGCCAGATCAACCCAACCCAACATTGCCTGCTCTTGAAAATCTCTTTTCTTCCCCAGGGGAAACAGAGACTTTTCTGAGGGGGAGAGAGTGAAGGATGCAAAAGGGAAGGTAACAATATCTTTATTTCTTTTCATGTACTCACATAAAATATGTCACTTTTGAGTGTCAGAGGAACACTGGTCAGTAATACCCACTTTTTTCCCCCCCTCAAATTCAAAATTCTTTGGCTGTTGAGTTTTGCTCTCTCTTAAACCATAGGCTGGAGCAAAGCTTGTTTTAACTCTTTAACCATAGGAACCCTGAAGCACTTTTAGCCATATCAGTAATAATTATTGATTTTCTTTACTGAATTGATCACTAGAGAAATAGTCAACCATGTTCAGATCAACAGATCTAATATCAAACTGACTGGTTCCTATTGGGAAGGTATTCTTGCAGGTTTTATTTCTAGTTGAAAATAAGACTCAAATATCTGAACTCTATTTACATACATTTCATAGTGAGAAAGAAGGCTCATGAAAATAATAAGGAAAGAAATTAATGGTTGCTTTGTTTTTGAAGGGAGAAGTCTTAAATCTGAAGGACAATTATACAGCTCATAGAGCTGAATGATCACACCACACAAAATGCATTATGTATTTTGCTCTGATGCCTTTTTTCAGAGCAAAAACTAAATTTGTTTCTCTGATGCCTTGTGATTTAAGAGGGATGAAATCACAGAGTATGACAGTTTGCTATGCACCAGGAGAAATCTTCTTGGACAATGCAAAAACTTACCAGTTTGAAAAAAACAAAGGGATTGTGCTTGCACAGGAAATACAATAAAATACTTCTATTTGTCTCAATGCAGGATAGATTTTTTTTTTCCACCATGTTACTGTTTAAAATCCAAACAGTCTTTGGTTTATTTATGGAGAAGGTGCAAAGGGAAGGATATTATCCATAGAACATCAACCTGCTGCCCCTTGTCCGTGCCACATTTACTGCCTTGCATGTGCTCTCACCTTTTGGTAAATGCAAATTCTATAATCACTACTCTGAACTATAGTTTTATATACTTGCATTGTATTTCCAAAAACAACAATGACCTGTGTATCTCTGGCAAATATTTAATTTCTGATGTATTCTTAGCATAAGGTCTGGTAATAAATAATCAGCTGAAACTTTCAAATTGCTGGGAGTTGACAATAAGGATGGTTTTCTTCCTTGTTTTGGGAAATACCTGGTAGGATTACAAGTCACTGCTTGAGGGTATTATTCACAGTAGCAAACTTTATATATCATGGAGCAGACTTCATTTTAGGATCTGTTTTAGGCCCTGGAAATATAACAAAAAAGCCAAGTGTTTTAAAATACAAATTTTTTATTATTATTTCAGATGATTTGACATCATTTGTGCTGAAGATTTTCTAAAATTGGGCAAGAAAAGTAATTTAAATAAGTGATTTATAGTAGTTGCAGGAAAAGCAATACAGGGCTTATTTTGATTTGCTTGGATGAATTAGCTGATGGCAAAGTTCCTTGGGAATGAAAACAAGGAAAGAAAGAAAAAGCAAGAGAGAACACCAGAAAAATGCTGATTTTAAAGCCAAAGAGAAAACATTTGAGTACTATTCAGTTTATAGATATGGACTATAACTTTAGTACACAGCCAGTTATCATGCAAACTCAAGCTTTAGAATGCACATTTTGAACTGAGAAAACCAGAAAATAACTGAGTATCATCAGCATAAAATTGAACACATGAAATTATGAGAGTAATTACTTCTTCCTGTGGGATTAATTCATCATTTGTGTCTGGTCATGTCAGGCTGCACCAGTTTGACAGCTGGCATGCACTGAAATGTGAGGAGTTCATGAGCCACTCACACCAAACAGGCACCTACTAAAGTCTGTTTTTCTGGAAGGGAACCACAGGTTCATCTCCAAAGAAATCAGGCAAGAGGATAAAAATTGAGGGTGGTGATGATGATTAACAAAATCTCAATCCCAAACTAGAATTACAAGAGAGGCACAACTGCTAGTACAGATCTACATCTTCTTTTGAGGATGGATGGATGGATGGATGGATGGATGGATGGATGGATGGATGGATGGATGGATGGATGGATGGCACTTGAGGGATAATTTACCAATTTTGAGTCAGCTCTGGACAGCGGATTTTGTACTTTCCCTTAATAATCAAATGGATTAATATTCGTATTTAAAGCAATCTTTTGTTTGAGTTAATAATGGAGTGTTAATAATAAATACTGCAAAGCTCAGCCTCCATAGGGTGTTACCACAGCCATATGTCAGTTTTGTATTAAAATCAAGATTTTAATGTCATAATCAATTTAAAATCTCTTGCACACCTAGAGTAAGTATACAGTGTTTAAAAGAAAGGGCCAAGGAACAAGTCTGAGGACTGAATTCATGACTGTCCATATTGTTTGCTTTCTTAGCTCAATTTCTCACACAATTTTGAACTCCTCTAACTCTTAAGACCAATTCCCTACAGACAAAACTAGCCATAAACTTTCTGGAGCAAACTAAGTTATGTTAACTAGTTTCAAAACCAGTGACTGGTACTTGGAGCCTCCTGTCCAAAAAAAAAAGACTTAAACCAAGCCACAGACCACAAAACCCCAACTTTGAACCATGCATGTGTTTAGACAGATATTGTGCATATATGTATATATATAAAAGCATTTTCTTCTTTTTATAGTCGCATTTTAATTTTAAAATAAAATAATAACTGCCAGATCTACCTCTCTTTTATTCAACAATAATCAGAGATGCCAACTGACAAACACTGTAAAATTTCAATTGTTTTTACAGCCTTTCTCTCCTTACAATTATATTGAGATTAAATAAAATAAAATATGACACATCTTGGAAAGCAAAGAAAATGGCTAGGAGGATCTTTTTTTATATTCTACTTATTTTTTTCCTTTCAAAGCGTTTTTTCTTTTCTCCATTTCTTATTTGCAATAAATGCCAAGCACTAATTCCTGTAGCACTCATATTTGTGCGCCACTACTCCTAAGCACTTTAGCAGGGTGACATGTTCTGCATGCTGTCACATCAGCTGGTTCTGTTAATTTTCAGAGGGGCTAAATAGACCAATGGTGAAAGGGATAAATATGAGAGATATTTGCAGGACTGATGCCTCAACAGGCAAGCTTTAGAAAAGCTGCAGTACTCTAATAAGAGGCCACCTGCCTGGCTCCTGTGGGCCAGCTGCATGCTCCAGCGGTTTTCCAGGGTGAGTGTGATGTTAACTACATTGGCACAGAGCATGCTGGGGCCATCACACGGAGACCACTGATCCATGCAGCAGGAGCAAAAACAAAATAAGAAAAATGATGTATCAAGCCTGTGAGTGCCCGTTCTCACCCTTGACACGGCGCTTGGCGCACTGCTCTAAATGGCATTTTGGAGCTAATGGAGTTCTCTGAATCCTATTTGCAAAATTACTTTAAGAAAGAAAAATTGCAGGAGCCTGGTCATAGTTGGGTGAGTGGGACAAACCAACACAGCATTCAGGCTGCATTTTAATGCTTGGATTTCATGCTTTTGAAGGTGTTAGACATCTGCTGCTGCATCAGTATTTTAAAATGCAAAAAGAAGGGGAAATAGCTTATTTTATTCTGTTAAGTGGCTACAGATGTAGTTCACCTTAGCAGCAATTTCTCCATTTGCATCAGTAGATAATTATTTGGGGAATCATCTTTTTATAATTCTCTCATTTGAAAGCAAAACCAAGGCATTCACTTTCCAAATGAAACACAAAATGTTTTGCCATGTGGTTTGGCTACAAAGCCTTACAGAGGAAGTAATTAGTGTTACAAGCAGGCTTATTCAAGGCAATTTTTTGTTGGAATAAACTTTGGAAAATAGCTGTGCTATACCTCAGGGGATCTGCTTCTAATTGATGGAAGGATTGTGTTTTGATGTTTCTGCTAATAGTGATGGAGGTTGTGGAAATGTCTCAGAACCAGAGGCCTACATGACAAGTGTCCCCAATGAGAGCTGCTGGGAGAACCTCTGGAGGCTCTCCTCTCACCTCTGATCCTGGCTAATTGTTATAATCCTTTATAATCCCTCCTCACAATTTCCCTCTATCAGCGGACAACAATAGGGAAGAATATTCCAGTATCTAAAGTAGTTGTATTGGATAAGCAAAAATCAGGTTCTACAGAACTCTGAGCAACTCTTCCTTTTATGAGAATGCTTACAGACCATCCTTGAATCCCTCTGGCACGTGGGGCCTTTGTACATCTGGTAATCAGGTGATTATGAAAATTTGAAATGTCATTAGGATTATGGAAGCAATTACTGGGATAAATTCAGACATCTGTACAAGGGACAAACTGCCTGGAGAAGAGAACAACCCCCCAGCTGGCTACAATCTCCTCCCAGGGAGTTTTAGAGAGCCATAAGATTTCCCCAAAGATTCTTTTTCTCCCCCCGTCTCCCTCAGCTGTCCCTCATGCTCCAGACAATTCACCAGCCCTGTTGTCCTCTCTGGAGCTGCTCCAGTGCCCCAATGGCTTTCCTGGATTGAGGGACCCAGAACAGGACACAGCACTTAAGGTGTGGGCTCCTAGGTCCCAGCACAGGGCACAATCCCTGCCCTGCTCCTGCTGTCCCCACCACTGCTGATCCAGGCCAGGTGCCATTGTCTTTCTTGGTCACCTGGGCACTGCTGGCTCATGTTCAGCGGCTTTCAACCAGCACCCACATCAGTCAGGAACCTGCCTGCCGCTGAAATTTCTTCTCAGAAATCCTTTCTTTCGGATTTCTGTGTCTTCTGGAGGCCAGAGGCCTCGGAAGACAAGGTAAACAATTATTATCAGCTGCTGTGGAATGTAATGGGACGCACCTTGATTGGCTCATTTTCTTTGTTTATAATTAAGGGCCAATCACAAAGTGTAAGCCAGGGACTCAGTCCTTGGAGGCAACTTTGTTATAGATTCTTTCTATCAATTCCTAGCCTAGCCTAGCTGCTCTGCAAACCTCTCTCTATATTCTATTAGTATAGTAATAATGTATTATATATAATATCTTAATAAATACAGCCTTCTGATCAAGATACAAGATTCACTGTCTCTCTCTCACCAGCTGCGACCCACACAGGCGCAGTAATACCTGTCCTCATCCAAGAGGTCATTTAACTATCACCCTTCCTAAAAAAAACACTCCAAACCAAACCAAAAACCACCAAAACCAAAAAAAAAAACCAATCCCAACACGCATACACACACTGCCCTGTGCCTCTTTTGCCCTGTCCTTTAAGCAAAAAAACAAGTGATTTTATGAGGTATGCCTAAAAAGTCTTGGTCAAATTTAGCACCCCTTCCTGACAGGGCTTTTCCTCATCCTTTTTATGTAAAAAACAGCATTTCCTCTGTGCAATTCATAAAGATAAGATTGATAGATATGGCAGGGGAAAATAAAAAGTGAAATCTCTACGGGGAGCAGAAACTTGTGGAGATTTACTTCATGCTCTCTAGGACATCTGTTTGGGAAATGGGCAAAGCTCACAGAGTTTCAATCCAGTGTTTTTAACATGAGATGATAAATTCTTGTTTGTGCACACTATATTTCAAACCTTAAATATTTCAAGTTCCAGACCACTTTTTTCCAAGAAGAAGAAGTACTGAGCGAACTGCAAAAGCAGATATTCCAAAGATTTAGGATACTTCAAAAATGGCACATCCACTTTTACAGTAGTTTTTACAGCAATTAGCCTGACATTCAGCTGGGTTTAAAATACAGTAATTCAGTTCAGGACACTCATCAATACACAACTGAAAGCTACAGTGCAAGTGTAGTCCTGCAACATGATATAATGGAACCTTGCCTATCAAATCATCTGAACAGATCTTTCTGCTATAGCAACACTTTCTTCAAGGCCTTTGGCATAAAACCATGATTCAGAACAAAAGGAGCACATATAAAATTTGGCCACAACAGTAATGTAACCACTTATCAAGTCTAAACTTTAAATTAAAAAAGAGAAAAAAAAAAAAGAAAAAAACAGGAAATATATATACTGAAGGGAGCTAAAAGAATCCTGCAGAGTCCAGTCCATTCATCAAGTTTAAAGTAAAATTGAGAAATGATTGGGAGCTTAGCTGCAAGTCACCATTGGAATGAGATTGTAAAGTCAAGGAGAGAGTGTGCTGGAAAAGATGGGAAGATCCTTGAGAAAAGACTTAGGGTCTTCTTAAAAGACTGAAATTGAACCCTCATGGTTATGACTTGTGAATCCTCTGGGTCTGTTTTTGTTTGACATTATCTGTACTATCTTCAGTATTTAATAGTATTTCTACCTGTACTGTAAGATAATATCTTAAATCTCATGTTTTTGGTCTTCAATTAGTTGATATTACTCTTTTCTTGTGGTTGATTAGAAATTTTTTCAGGTAAAAGAAAAACAAAAAACACACATAAAAAATATTACCAAGGCACTTGCCATTAAAACAAGAGATTTTGGATAAGAAATACCTGTAGGAAAAGTAGATTTAGTTCTCATTGATCATGAGATTCAAACCCATCAGAGGTGAAGATTTATGGGGAGCAGCTGAGGTCCCGTGGTCTGTTCAGCCTGGAGCAGAGGAGACTGAGGAGAGATCTCACTGCTGTTACAACCTCCTCAGGAGAGGAAGAGGAGGAGCAGACACTGATCTCTTCTCTCTGAGGCCCAGTGAAAGAAGGGAATGGCCTGAAATTATGTCAGGGGAAGTTTAGGTTGGATATCAGGGAAAGGTTCTTCACCCAGAGCATGGCTGGGCACTGGAAGAGAGTCCCCAGGGCAGTGGTCACAGCACCAGTCCTGCTGGAGTTTGTGTTTGGAAAACACTCTTGGGCTCATGGTATGACTCTTGAGGAAGCTCTGTGCAGGGCCGTGAGTTGCACAGAATGATGCTTGAGTGTCTCTTCCAACTCTGGATATTCCGTGGTTCTGTGAAAAGAGTCACTTTGCATGAGCACAATATGAAGGGCGGTGGTTTCATTATGTCAGATTGAATGATCAACACGTCCCTTAAGCTCTCTTAGATCTCACATATAATTCAGTTACATACAAATATAACTGAAAAAAAATCAAAGTCCAGGGCATCTTTAAACATTTTTAACATTTCAGATTTCTGATTGACAGGCTTGCAACTGTCACTGATATTTAAAACTCAATAATGTAGTTCATCACATCTTTAAATTACACTCATGAATAAACCACATTTATAAAACTGATTATAAACTGATAAATGATCAATTAACAGATTATTGTCATGCAAAGCCTACAGATTTGAATGTCAAATGTACAATAGTAGAAGGCTGTCACAGGACTAATGAGGGGTAACTAATGGAAATATTTTGCTAGTCTTGGTTATCAGCTTTTCCTTTGTATCTGTTTCAGGACTAGACATCACTGACACACTGAATTCTCCTTTGCCCAGAGTCCACATCTCCCTGCATTTTGCAGCAAGGTTTAGTGATAACATTTAAAGATTCATTCATTAAGCTTTCTTCCTTCAAGGGACACAGACCATTTTTACAAATCCCAGGAGAGTTTAGTAATGATATTTTTTAGTCCTGTGATAAGGTAGGGTTAAACTGTTTTCCTCACTGTTGCTTCCCAAAGCGTATCTGCTTTAAGTGCACAGTAATAGAAAAAGGGTTGATTTCTCAGCCTAGGAAGCAGGGCCACAGACATATCCATCATTCTTAAGCCAAAGGCTGAGAGACACAAGAATTAGTCTCTCATTTTCCCAGGAGTAGCAGAAAAGAAATAATGCTCAAGGTTTTTTTCCTTCTAATTTTGCAGCGAGATTTTCTATGAAGCTTCATTCAGAGTCTGTAAGTATGGACATGAAATTGAATGTCCCTTAATTTAAAATGGACACAACTTATACCAGCTGATATTGGCTGTGGACAACAAGTGAAACATGCTCTACATACAAAATTGTGGTGGGAGAGGAGGGTGGCAGTGAATAGGGTAAGAATTTACGCTGTGACAAAGAGCCAGCAGCACATTCTGCTCTCAGCTTGGGGAAACCATAGAGAGAGATGCACAGCACAGTTTACCTATGACACCATTTTCTTCCTCCTTTCCGCACAGAACAGAGCTTTTTATTTTTTAAAGCAAAAAAGCACACTGAAATTTCTTGGCATCTTGCTATTAACTTTGTGTGCCAGTGTGTACAGTCCAGGCAAAGCACCAGACTTAAATGAAAAGTTGTAGAAGTAATTTTCCCACTGTAAAAGGGTAAATATATTGATTGGCCTTTTTGAGAGTTTTCACTCTTCCTGTGAAATTTAAGAAGGATAGACATACTTTCCACTTCACAGCTTTGGAAAAAAGTATGAACACTGTACACTTCAGCACCATGTAGGGAGATAAGATCAGTGCAGTAAATTAATTTTTCTCTTTTCATAGGAAAAAGAGCATAAACCCTGCAGAGAGTGTTTGAGAGCTGACGTGATGGATCACAGTGCAGCAGCTCTATTATGACTGCATTATGTAAATGTTTTAATGCAGTCTTTTAAAATGTGTGTGACAAAACTATTTTTGATGATTCACTGTGCATAAGACAGATTCTTGACTTCATGCAATCCCAATGACTTCTGTAAAGATGTGTGGGTTTATTAAGTAAATAAATACTTCTAACTACTTTTATTACAAAAAGAGAATTACCATTTGTAAAAATATAAGAAAAGAGGATCGAACAAAACAACAGGAGGTATTCTTGAACACTAATAGCAGAGTTTATATTACTATTGCTCATTCTTATGTTTGCATAAGTAAATACAAAATTAGGAGTAAATAATGCAGAAATGGGATCAGCTACATACAAATCTCCAGAATTATCTTCAGATTGTGTCTCAACACAATCTCACAATCAGCAAAGCCCTTTTGAAAAACTGTTCAGGTAACTCAACCCAGAACTCATTTGTCTCTCCCAGACTTAAAAATCCACTGTTGGGAAGACAATAGTCAAACATGTTAACATATTCAAGGAAACCTTACTGGGAAATGAAGCTGTATCAGTCTTTATTTGTATTATTAGCTTTTCATCTCCATCAGCTAAGTTTGGGAACACCACATTTTCAAAACTCAGAGCACCTTAAAAGTATTTGAGACACAAATCTGAAAGACAAACCCAGAATCTCTGGAGACATTCAAGGAAGAGAACTCTGCCTTCCACTACTAAACAAAGCTGATCAATAGTTCTTCAAAATTTGAGGAAGTGTTGAAGCTCAAAATGCCAAAGTTGAATTAAATATGCCAAAGGAAATAAAGGGAAGCAAAACTACTAAACCATCTACATGGTTGTACAAAAAACTGGATGGACCAGAGGATTCAGAATTGATGCAGAAACCTTGAGAGTGCTCAGGGCAGTGATGGACAGTGGCTCTTACAAGGATCAAGTAAGAGTTTTCTCACTTGCTCTCTGAACCCAAGCTAAACTGTAATTTCACCCCTTTTAGCTGTGAAGGGAAACATTTTGAAGGTCCTGCACAAGAGTCAGGGCAATCCCAAGCACAAGCACAGGCCTGGTGAAGAATTAGTTGAGGGCAGCCCTAAAGGAGAAGAATTTGGGGCTGTTGGTGGAAGGGAAGCTCCACATGAGCTGACAGTGCGCACTTGCAGCCCAGTAAGTCAAATCTATCCTGGGCTCACCCAGAGCCCGTGGGCAGCAGGGCAGGGAGGGGATTCTGCCCCTCTGCCCCCTCTGCTGAGAGCCCACCTGCAGGGCTGCATCCAGCTCTGGGCTCCCAGCACAAGAAAGACTTGGATCTGTTGGAGCCAGTCCACAAAGATGCTCAGAGGGCTGGAGTACCCCTCCTATGGAGATAGGATGAAAGAGCTGGGGCTGCTCATCCTAGAGAAGAGAAGGTTCTGGAGAGACCTTACAGAAGCCTTTCAGTACCTACAGGGGCCCTACAAGAAAATAAGAAAGGGACTTTTTATGAGAGCATGTAATGATAGGACAAGGGGGGATGGTTTTAACCTGAAACAGTGTAGGTTTAGAGTAGAACTTAGGAAGAAATTTTTTACTGTGAGGGTGATGAAGGTCTGTATCAGGTTACTCTGAGAAGCTGTGGATGCCCCACCCCAAGGCCAGGTTTGGTGGGCTCTGAGCAACCTATAATGAAATATGTCTGTGCCATGGCAGGGGTCTGGAATGAGATGCTCTTTTAGGTCTCTTCAAACTCAGATCACTTTATAATTCTATGACTATTTGTGCTTCTTAGATCCAACTCCAAACAGGCATTGCCCAGTTCCCAGACACACAGGTGCTCCCTGAACTGAAAGGGTAGGAAAAACACCATCTTTAGTTAACATACTTTAAAGTTAGCCAAGTACTGGTAATTGTAAAAGAACTGAATTTAGTGAAATCTTTTTGAACTTCTGAGTATGGTGTGGGAAGAAAAACCAAGAGACAACTCCTTTGCCCAAATATCTGCACTTATTCACAACACAGGTGGTAATGAATTTTCTGTCACTATCAAACTGAAATAGATTTAAGTAGCTGAAAGGCACCATATTCCATTACCAAGTCTTCCAGCCCATTGTAAAAAGCAATCTGCCATGTACTAAATTGAAAATGCTGTCTGATTTGCTGAGACATCAAAACTTCACAATTCCAAAAAGTTCTCAGAGTGACAGCTGTGATGAGCTGTTTGCTGCAGTGATCTATTGCTGCAGAGAGGAGGGTGAGGAACGGGAAAAACAAGACAAAAGGAAGGTCATAAGCCAGGAGCTAAAGAAATATTTAGAAAAACAAAAATTTCCTTTGACACTTCAGTTTACTGACACCAGCTGTAAGAGAAAATATTTAACAAGACATGCCCATAATGCAGCTGGTCAGTTCTTCTATGCCCAAGCAGTGTGTGTATGTTGCCCTAAGCTTTTGCCTATAATTTCAGCTGAAAAATATGATTTTCAGACCATTTGCTGAAGGAAATTAGCATATCTAAATTGCTGAGTCTAAGAGATGCATTCAAAAGTCTCAGCATTTTTTTCATAATCAGAGATGGACATTTTAGAAAGTGGACATGTAAATAAATATAAGCCAGGTGTACCTATTTGTATTTCCTATTTGTATTCTTTAAATTGATGAGGAATTTCCAGGCTATTTCTTTTGCGAAGCCCTATCCTAGACAAAGAGCAGGAAAAGAATCCTTGAAGGGGATTTGGAGGCCTCTGGATCACACTGGGTGAAATAAAGATTGGTGCTTCAAACAAAAAAGTGGTATGGGGTTATTTTGGGGGTTTTTTTGGTTGGCTGTTTTTATTTGTTGGGGTTTTTTCGGTTTTTTCCCCTTTGATCTGAATAAGTAAAGTAATGAAATTAGTTGCAATATTTTAGATAATTTTGTCACAGAAACACAAAGAAAGCTATTTAAGAAATAAGAGGAAAAAATCTTCCTCAACATATAGGAAGATTTGCTAGTGATCAGCAAACTGAGCAAAGGGGATTTTCTATAAAGGGCAGGGGTATTTAACAGCATGGCTTTTAATGAGGTGTGTAAAAGCAAGGAATGATCCTCAGAGAGCTGGAGGAAGCATTTTGTACTTGAAAACTCCTAGGGATGAGATCAGGGTTAGCTCTACATCTTCAGGATATATATTGGTGTTTCATTTCTTCCTTTTTTTCCTTTCCTTCAGATTAGGAAGAAATGAAGGTTCCTACCTTTCTTCAGAAGAATAAGGAACCCTAAAAATGTATTCGGTTGTGTTTGTATTTAGTACCTGGAAATATATGTCTATATACAATATGTCTATATATAATATGTTTATAAGAGTAAGAATCACTGCAGTACTTAACTGGAAGGGACTTGCATTAAAGGACAATCCTTCTCCTCACTGTGATTTTGATTTTAATTATGTAAAGCTAAACTTCAGTTTTGCTACCTGCAATTTCTGCAATATTACTGATATTCAATACCATTGATACTGATTTTTGCTGTCCCAGCAAGGTGTGATGACAGTAACTGTGATCTCTAGAATCACCTTTTCAGCCAGAGAGTGAGCTCAACAAAATATTATTCTGGAATAATGATTACCTCTTACAGTGTAAACAAGGCATAATTTTCCATTTTTCCTTCAGCTTCATAAAATCAAAAAATTACACATTCTCATAAAAATGCCTCTGGAGGGAGACACAGCCCAAAAAGTAGCTTATACCTGACATAAGAAGAACAGAATAAAGTGTTCACAAAAATATGAGGATATCTACTTTAAAATGTATACCAAAATAGTCACAATAATCCATGCTCACTGGGTCTGAATTCTGCAGAATTCTTTTAACTCTTTCTCTTGCACTTCATAAAAAAATTGCTGTATTGAGTTAGTCAAATGCTGCATTTAAAATCAGAATAATGATCAAAAGCTTTAGGTTGCTTGCCATCTACTTTTGTAGAAGTCTTTTGTAGTGTTCTTATAATGGGCTTTGGACAGGTAAAAGATCGCTGTTTTGCTTATTACCTTCATTCCTCTGTACCCTGCCACTGATCATATAGAATCTGATTTTCACTCTGTGTGAGACCAGCCCCTTACTGATACAAAGTCACTGAAGATCAGTCTCTTTTGCCATATTCATTAGTGCAAACATGCTTTAAAATGTAATAAGTCAGTACAGATTTCTGTAGGCACATGTAAATTACTGAGTGTGCTTTCAAACCTTATGTTGTGAAACAGATCACTGGATTTTGGGTTGGATTTTTTTTGGTTGCTTTTAAGATGATTGTTTAGAGTTTTCCTACTATAACTAGAATATTTTTGTCCTATACCATGAATTAATACAATGACAATGTCAGGATTTTTTCCTATCTTGTTAGGTAAAATCATGGTGTCCTTTTTTCTGCATCAGTACAAAGCATATATTGACTGAAAGAAGAACAAAGAGAGATAATCTATAGACCGGCAACATTTCCTCAGTGAAAATAGCACAAAAATGAACAATTTACAGTGTGATTCATTGGGTCTGGAAGAACTTAAGTATAAACATTTTCACATATGTAGTAATTATCTCAAGTAGCTTTCACACTGAAGCCCTCCTTTTCCCCTCAAACAACAAAGATCATATGCAAATAATTCCCATGTCGTTTGGATGATGCCACTGAAGCATAGTAATAGAATCACAAAGAACAGTTGCATTACCATGCAAGTAAGGAGCATAAAGGTGTTCCCAAGACACCTCCCTTGTGGTGGGTTCACTTTACCTGGCTGCCAAACCACCCAGCTGCTTTCCTACTCCCACTCCTCAAAGGACAGGGAGGAGAAAAATTAAGATTGAAAAGCTTGTGTTTGCAACAGGCTTGACTTGAAGGCTGTGGTCAGTCCATGGCAACTCCTGTCTGCAGTTCCTTCATCCTCACATATTTCCCCTACTCCAGTGTGGTTACAGATGAGTCCTGGCCACTCCTCACAGCACCTACCAGACCAAGGGCACCTACAATCAATACCTCAGATCTCCAGATTTTTCTGACCACATTAAAATCAACCAAGATCAACGTGTTTTTTTGGTTTTTTGGTTTTTTTTTTTTTTTTTTTTTTTTTTTTAAGTGGCTTCACTTTTTCAAACCAGGATGATGGAAAAGGTGCTACATTCCTAGCATAGAAAGATATACTTGCATTATACTCAATAAAGATAAAACATTCCTGAGAAGCCAAGTCATTCACCCAAAAAGAAAAGGTTTTCTTGTCCAATGTACCCGAATTTGTCCTTTCCTATAGAGGAGTTTTACAGAGCAAGAAGATGAGAGCACCATGGGTGAGGAATCAAGGTGTGTAGGACTCTCTCAGGGCAAATACAGGATTCAGGATTCCTGTCCCACTGCCCTGCTCCTTTTTGTCACAGCATTAAACATTTCCAACCTGTGCCTACGGCTGAAGCACACTGGGCACAGTGGCAAGGCACATCTGAACATATGTGAGCTGGAAACTCCTAGAAACTACAGTGATTGACCCTTTTTGAAGAACCCTAGGAATGGAGACTGAGAGAACTGCCACCAGAGGACAGAACCATTCCACAAAAACATTCTACCTGCGGAGGTGATGCTGACATCCCATGGCATCCATACATGAGGATGAATTCCTCCTACACTTCCCAGTCAGTGTTCAGAGAGACCACGATCACAGAAGCAAGAAATAGCTATAAATTTCTATTTAATATTTAATACATGGCACTGAGCTTCTTTGAGAGGGATTCATAGCTTGACTTCCTAAATGCAGAAATTATGCAGAACTAGTCAGTCCTGAAAAACAGGAACCAAGTGGGCACTTTTAGACAGCTATGAAATAGGCACTGCATGATTCCACACACTGCAAGGCAAAGAGCTGCTGATTATTTATCACCATGCTTTGTAAAGCAAGTGTAAAATGTTAATCCTTTATGTAATACTTCATTACACTTCCTTTGTGAAAATGAAATAGCTTCATAGCACACAAAGTTCACCTCATTAAAAAAAAATAAGATCTAAGATCAAAGGGATCAATTCCTCACTATCTGTATATAAATGTTTAATATGTTTATAGTAAAAGTGGGAAAAAAATAAATTATTTCAGACCCTAGGAATAATGCTTCACCGGTAGGCTGCACAAACTCAGAGTAAGAAAATTACAAGGCAACTCAGAGAAGGAAAATTACAAGGCAAAGGGCAGCAGAGCATCAAATGTATTCAAGAAAACAAAACCAAATGAATCAAACAATAACCCCCTAGCCAAAACAACAAAACCAAATAAAATCCAAGATACTTACCCTCCAAAGCCCAAACAGAGAGGGAAATTGAATTTTGACCTTGTTTACAACTTTACACTAGTACATTTCAACAAAATTGCCTGGTATCAGATTTAAAAATTAAAGACATTTACTCCAAATGCTCTGTCTGGGTTTGTTTTTATTTGTTTTTTTTTTTTTTTTTTTTTTTTTTGTTTTGAATTGCAGCTATTACACAGGTCCCTACAGGAGCAGAAGTTCATGTGTAATATGTGGAAGGAGGTTCAGATATAAAACCTACCACAGAGAACAATGTCCATTTTGTAATCCAAAGGGTTTTTCCAGGCAAAGACAACAGATTCAGTCTGAAAAATATTGTTTTTCAAGATGATTGCATTCAGGAGAGGAAGGAGTAGGTAAATGTACAGTCAATATCCTCAAATATCATAAGGAAATTTTCCTAGTGCAGCAGAGCAGCAGCCCCTTGTCCTGTACCATGGAGCACGCAGGATTGCAGGGTGTGGAACTGAGCCCAGCCATTAACTCAGCACTGCCAGGCCCACCATCAAACCTTATCTCTGTGTCTTTTTGAACACTTTGAGGGCCAGTGGCTGCACCATTCCCTGTGCAGCCTGATCTAAAGCCTGACCACCTCTTCAGTGAGGAAATTTTCCCTAATCTCACATCTAAGCTAACCCTGGTGCAACCTGAGGCCACGTCCTCTTGTCTTGATGTTTATTAGCCAGTATAAGGTGCCAACCCTGTTGCAACTTGAACTGCTAGTAAAGTCCAGGGTAAAGAAGCCAAAAAGGCTTTTGCATAACATCCATAGACGTTTAATTCCGCTGTGTAGTGAGATGTTCTCCTCTCTGACACACACTGCCCCCCAAGGCCCAGCTCTCTCCCCCAGGGGCCTCCTGGCTGACCTTGGTCTCCAGGCAGTATCAAGGTGAGGCCCCATCAGGGAAAAGGGAGGGAGAGCCTCAGGAATCCTATGTTCAGGAATAGGAACAGGGGAAGGAGCCGATGGGATGTAACTTAGGAGAAGCCCCTCCAGGGCCTCCACACAACCCCACCTGGCTACAAACTCCTTTCAGGTCTCTTCTGAGCCTCCTTTTCTCCAGGATGAACATCCCCAGTTCCCTCAGCTACTTCTCGTCAGCCTTGCGCTCCAGACCCTTCCTCAGCTCTGCTGCCCTTCTCTGGACACACTCCAACCCCTCAATGTCTTCTCATGGTGAGGAGCCCAAAACTGAGCACAGGGTTCAAAATGTGCCCTCAGCAGTGCCCAGCACAGGGGACAATCCCTGCCCTGGTCCTGCTGCCACACCACTGCTGATCCAGGCCAGGTGCCATTGGCCTTCTTGGCCACCTGGGCACTGCTGGCTCATGTTCAGTTGCTGTCAACCAGCACCCCCAGTGTGGGAATCCACAAAATCAGATGATTTTGGGAAAGCTGCAAAAGGCAGGCCTCAGAGACAGTAAAACTATGATTAGAGCTAAGCAGCAGCTATGAGATAGGTCAGCAGAAAAATTATTTAAAAAATAGAAATACAAGGACAAGTAGAAAAATGGTCTGTGTATTAATGCTTGTCTAGAATAAACCTCTAAGCTACAGAAAAGTTTATCTATCAGGATATCAGGAAGTTTGAAGCTTAATAATGGAACTCTGTGCATTGTGTTTTAAGGTTTACAAGTAGGTATTGTATTCAAAATAAGCAATCATTGCTTTAACCAAAGGTTAAAGCTTGTGCTTGTAGTGCTTGGATAGAGCTACTGTCAATGTGCTTTTGCTTTGTGTGATTGGTCAAAAAACTTATCAAGTAAGTGGGTAACATTAAGTTCTTTGTCTGCTGCCTGGGATGTGAGCTGGTGGCATCTTCCCATTGTCATAGCCATGTAATGAGACTGATGCTGGAAAATAAAACAGCTCAAGGCACGTTCCTCAGCAGTCCTGTCCCGTTTGTGATTTGTACATAGCCCCCAGCTGGTGATACCCCAGGTCCTTTCCTGCTGGGAAGGCTTCCAGCCACTCTGCCCCAGGCTGTAGCACTGCCTGGGGTGGCTGTGACCCAAGTGCAGGACCTGGCACCTGGCCTTGTTAGACCTCATGCCATATACATCACACCACACCAAGCAGATCTTTACCAGAACCAGGCCACTGGCTAAGAACTGTTCTATTGACAAAATCTCTCTGCAAATTTCTGTAAATGTAGTAAATGAGGCTCTCACAGCCTAATTTGCATGGATTTCATATGATCTTCCTCTAATATGGATAAATGAGAAACAATTAACTGTGTGATGGAGCCAGAAGATTAAAATCAGCCAAGGAGGAAGGTTAGCACAGTGATACTTGTACTAACCAGCAGGGCTTCAGTTCGTTAAGCAGTGGGATATCTTTGTGCACATTTGCTCCAGATCAATTACAAGGTGCTTGGAGGAGGCCCAGTGTGCATTCATCAGCTGCTGAATAGTCACATGAGGCTGTGCAGGAACATCCTTGATCCTGGCAGAGAAGCATTTGCAGCAAAGAGTTTTGCTGTGATCTGTGACACACACACGCATCACTCCCCTCCCTCCCCCTCCTGCCACCTTCTCAGTGAAACACCTGCAGGGCTTCTGTCACTTGGAATTATTAGGAATGAAGATTAGAGAGAAGACTATTTAGAGAAGGATCCTGATGTACTGGAGATTCTGTGAAGCATACATTATATTAAACTCATAGCCTAATCATGGCATAGTCAAAATAAGGGGAGGAAGGGAGGAAGGAAGGAAGTGTGAAGATGGGAAAGGAACATGCAAGAGTCAGCAATGCAGTAACTCTGTTGTAGTGAGAGTCCTATGTATTGGATAAGTGGGTCCTAGTTGCTCTGTATGAGCTACAGCTGCAAAGTCCTTAGTTGGGCAGCAGCTGTAGCTCATGAAGGCAACTGGGATAAAAGGAGTGGGTCGAGAGCCCTGGTGGAGCCTCTGTAGAAGTCATGAGGAACTGTACTACAGAGAAAGGGCTGCATGGTAGAAAACCAGCTAGAAGGTATGGACTTTAAGAATATCATAACAAGACTATGGGACTCTAGAAATATGAAGTGCAATAAGATAACAACAACAATTGGTGACCCCGACGTGATGGAGGTATGCAGCCTGAAGAGCTGTGGAGATGGAGGTATGCAGCCTGAAGAGCTGTGGAAAATAGGACAGCCTGAGAGCTGTAGCAGCCTGAAGAGCTGTGGAAGATAGGTGTAGCAGCCTGAGAGCTGTAGGACTGTGGGAAAGGCAGCCTAGAACTGCAGAAAGAACATAGCTATTGAATCAAGGAGCTGTGGCAGCCAGGAGCTGAGAGAAATATGGCCTTTGACTCAAGAAGCTGTGTGTGTTGCACATGACCTTTGAGCCATGGGGGAATGTGTGTATTGTACTTGTGTGGTGTATGAGGCCTTTGAGTCTTGGGATAAAACATGTATTGTAAAGGAAATGAATATATTGTACTTGAATATCTATATTGTATTTGAATACATCTGTTAGTAATAGAAAAAAGGGGGAAATGTAGTGAGAGTCCTATATATTGGATAGGTGGGTCCTGGTTGCTCTGGATGAGCTACAGCTGTGGGGTCCTTGGTTGGGCAGCAGCTGTAGCTCATGAAGGCCACTGGGATAAAAGGGGTGGGTCGAGAGCCCTGGTGGAGCCCCTGTAGAAGTCCTCAGGAACTGTGCTACAGAGAAAGAGCTGCATGGTAGAAAACCAGCTAGAAAGTATGGACTTTAAGAATATGACAACACCAGTATGGGACTCTAGGAATATGAAATACAATAAGATAACAACAACACTGTCAGTATCTGCACAGGAAATGCTGTTTCCTACTCTAAACCTCTACTTTTTAGGCTAAGAGAATTTCACTGGTGAGACTAGAGAAATTCGCCAAACCTTTCAGAATTTGCATTAATTGTTTTATTCATTTGATCATCTCTGGAATACTTGCTATTGCAAATGACACGCTGAACTTCCTTTCTCTAATACAATGCAGTATTTACTTTGCATGTATACACATTACCAAATGTGCCTGCAATAACTTCTGAAGTAATTTTGTGTTTCCTAAATCTTTGTTTGCATTTCTTATTCAGTATATGAAATTCACCTTTTCTCTTCCTACTCTGACCTTATCTTATCCGCAAATATATCAGCTGACAGATGAAGCTCTCATACAAATTCCCTGTGCAGGAACAGAAGCCTGGCAGTTATTGTGAGAGAAATTCAATATCTTACAGAGAGGAAGATTTCAAAAGGATGAATGAGAATTTATACCTCAAATTGCATTTTCTATTAAATACAGCAGCTCCCTAAAAATAGAATGACCATGAATACAAGACAACCTCAACTTTTGCATTTATTTTACTGCATGAAGATTGCTTCTTCTTCTCACCACACCCTACCATTCTCCTCTCTCACCTACCCCCTCACATTGACTCCTTAGCCAAGATTTCCATCTCAGATTTCTTGACCTTTCCTCCCTCCTATTGAACACCTCCACTCATCCCAGTTTTAGATGAAAAGTGTACTGTCTCACACCACTGCTATGCCTTAAGCTGTGGAGTGTTATATTCCCCACACTAATTTTCTGACTGTGTTGTGGAGGAGGTGTTGGAATCATTATCACTGGCAAAAGCTTTGTCTGCTGGCTTTCCTGAGCATGAATCATCATCTCCCAAATCACCTCTTCCTGACTCTTTCAGCAGAGTGGGATTTTTTAACCATGTTCAAAATAGATGGGGCGGGAAAAAGGAAAACAGACTGAACCAATAAGTAAAGGAAGGACTGAAATCCACTGCTTCATTTATCATATGGCCATTTGATAAAGGAATCTGTTTCTGCATCTCTCATTAATAATTTTGAAACATAATTTGACTGGGAGGAGTGAAGGAATCCCATCTCAGACTGTTACTCTGTTAAATACTAGGAGATGTGAAGTAAATTCTTGGAAGGGCAGTATTTGATAAATACAAATTAAACAGCAGCAGAGAACAGCATCCCTTCTTGGAACCCCATTTTTCAAGAACCTAGGTCTGGCTGTAAGAGTTTCAGCCCCTCTGAAAACAGTTTTCAATAATTTTACCTTCCTTTTCTGTTCTACAGTTTTACTGGAGAGCAGTGAGAAGTTATCCTTTTTAATTCACAAATTAACTTTCAGTTGGCTGTGCAGAGAAGTTGGTTGTGGATCTACAACAACTCAGGCTGTCGCTTGTAAACTCCAGCATTTACAGACTTAAAGGCTTTGTAGAAGCTGCATTTGTCTCTGCAGATCTATGTCTATTCAGATTGATAATAATGAGAATACTTAGGGTTATTACAATCTCTAAATAATATATCTGCTGTGGCTAACAAATAGCTTCACTACAGTCTAATAGCTATTTATTAACATAACTAAAATTAATTAGGAGGTGGCTTATTCATGCAATCAAAAAAAATCAGTTAGGATGAGAAAGATTAATAGAATTTATGTTTTACCTATTTTGTTGAGAGATAAACAGATACATCATGACAATTAATGTGACTGTTGCTAATTAAAAAACAGTCTTCATAATGGTAATTTCTGTTGTAATTTTACATTTGGGTGGTTCATACTAGACCAGGCAGGCTTTCATCTGTGTGAGCTAATTTTTGCTTACCTTGTTTTTCTCTCCTCCTCCTTTATGTTTATGATTCCTATCATCATCACTACCATGAGCTATTTGCCATGTAGCACTACTTTTTACCATAAAAAGACTTGTTTTTAAAAAGCACTTTGCTGTATAATGCTCTATCCCACATTACTCTACAATGTAATTTCACTCAACAATACCAAAGCTACACAGCATGAAGGAAGGAAAACAGTGAATTACTGCATTTTCTGCATCTGACTGAAGAAGTAGAAAGATTAGGCTGGATGCTAGCAGGAAAAAGGAAAAAAGTTAAAACTACAGACTGAGGAGAAAAGGTATGCTTTCTGATCCATTGCTGCATAGCAGGGCACAAAAAAATAAATGTAGGAGTAGGTCTTTAACAATTTGCTGCACCTAAATTTGGGCAATCTACACTATCTCCAAAAAGCCTTCAGTTTGCTCATTCAAATGTTGATCTGCAGGTCTGAGATATCAAGAGACACTAAACTGGGGATTGGCAACCCTAGCCAGTGTGGAGTGGTTTATAAAATAATATTAATCCTACTTAGACTATATATTTTCTGGGTAGATGATGTCAAAAGCAAAAAAGAAAGAAAAGGTTTAGGGAGAAATCTTCTGGGTAAAGGACAATGCTATTGAACTCTCATAGAAATACCAATGAGGGAAGAAAGCTGACACTTCTAGGAATTTTCCAGTCACAGATTTTTCTTCTTCGAGATGGAGGCAGATGGATTTTGTCTAGGTCTGATTGTATGTAAGTTTACCCGATGAAAAAATTAATAACTTATAGAGGACTGATGCAAAGCATGTGAAAATGTTTAGGGAAGATTTCATTGACTTTAATTGGCTTGGGTCAACTTTTAAAAGCTCAGCAGTATTTCCCAGCTGACTAGCAAATGGTACATTACCCTTTGCCAAACAGTGTATTTCCCTGTTTGGCCTCTCCTCTTTTATTTCTGTTTCATGGTAAAAGATATTTGGTGTTGAGACTCAGACCACAAAGCTTGCAGTCCACCAGAGGTGGGAGGAAGGAAACTCCTCTGCAGAGCTCTGCCCTTCAATCTCTTTAGTGACACTCATGACAGCTTTGCTAATACCATGGGCAGAAACTGGGCAAGGAACTTCACCATGGAAAATTGTAAATGGAATAATGCAGTGCCTGAAATTGTATAAACTCAGTTCTCAGAGACCACGTTCTGTACTTGTGTTTCCTTGGCTGATTGCAGATAATAGTGACACTTAAAAGATAAACCTGGATGCAGTTCAATCTTTTCCTACTTGCAAACCCTTTCAAGGCATGGGGTTGCAGTGGGTGGCATAGTACCTTAATGATTCCATGATTCCATAACTATTGCTAGTGGTCAGTAAGGATGGGCAGTAATTCCCTTACCTTACTTGAAATTCAAGTTAAACTGGAGGAATTACGTCCCTTCTGTTCCCCTGAAAAGGGAATATGACTACCCATCATAGATTCCAAGAATCATGGAATGGTTTTTCTTGGAATGGACCTTAAAGATCATCTTGTTGCAACCCCCTTTCATTAGATCACATTGGTCAAAGCCCCTTCCCACCTGTTGAACACTTCCAGGGATGGGGCATCCACAATACCTCCAGCTGTTGTGTTCCAGTGTCTCACCAACATTTGAGAATCAACTCTTCTATATTTATATTTTACACAAGAAATACTTTATATCAAGTCTGATAGCATATTTAAGCAGGAAGCTTAAAGCTGAAACTTTGGCTCTTAGGGACCATAAGAAACTTTTTTGACCTTCATTTTAAAAATTCCAAATAGTTTTATCCAATAAAAAAGGAATGGAGGACACCAAATCTCTCTGGAACAATGGTGAGTTTGAGATTCAAAAGAACAGTAGCCGTGGGACTGCAGGCTGTCAGAAAAAAACAGGAATATATAATCTCCTGAGGAATAGAATAACCTCAGCCTGCCATGGTTCTGACCCCTTTTCTGGCCCTTAGAACCCTTTCATTTCTTATTTAATTTTTTATATTTATTTAAATCTCCCATGCTTCCCTTTCAAACACGTCTTTTAATAAAATTTTCCAGTTCTCTGAGTTTTTCAAATGCTCTCAACTTAGACTTAATATTAAAATGGAAGTACTGGCTGAACACTGAACTCCAGCAGTCTGAAGGGTGACAAGGATAAATATGGAACTTAATGGTGGATAACTGACTTTGATGCAGTTTCATCAATCAGAAAGAGATAAACTACTTTCTCCTCTTGCAGTAACCCTTTTTAAGAAAAATGTATTGATTTTTTTTTTTCATCAGATAGACATATTAACCAGCAAGGCACACAATGCATTCTCCTGTCTTCAGGGGCATTTTGAGCAGAGATTGATTTTCTTTTTGGCTCTATGGGAAAACAGTCACTATTGAGTGATAAACTCCAAAAAAATAAAAGTGTCCTTCCACTTGCTCTGCTGCCAGAGGCACAGAATTAACATTCACAAAATTTAATTTATGAAAGACAAGAAAAGAATGCTCTCCCCCCACACACCTCCCAGTAAAACTTTTGATTTGTGGGTGCAGGAATCCATGGTAGGAGAATAGGTATGCTAGTAAAATTAAAGAGAAGCATATTTGATTGCTGTAATCTTCCATTAATGAGCCTATCTGTACAGGAATTGGGTGATACAGCCCACTCAGACCATTAAATAAGGCGTCCAATAGCAACTTGTCATCAGGGAGAAAAGATGAATAAGAAATATGTTTGTCTTTAACATATTCCAGTTCTTAGAAGAGCAGAATATAGAGATTCCACCTCTTAATGAGCAATCCCTTATACCCACGTTGATTTTACTGGTGTTAGGAATGCTCTGTTTGCATAAAAAAAAAATCCATTCACATATCTCTTTCCAATGAATCTGTTTTAGAGCTGATTGTTTCATTAGAGAAGGGAGAGGGAAGGAAAAAGAGCTATTGGTGGCTTATGGACCAGACCTGCTGTTCAGACAGCATCAAATTCACAAAATCTAATTTGAACAGATGCTGTCTGGCTAGGAATGTGAAGAAATGCTGTCAATTACTCCTTTTCCATGATTCTCTTGGTCCCATTACTGGGGCATGTGGATTAATCTGTAACCTTACAGAGGAAGGTGCACTGAAATTCCCAGCTGGAATTCCCAGCTGAAGGAGGTGCAGACATAAGGCAGGAGCATCCTCGGAGGGCAAATATTGCAAGCAATGTGTCAGGAATCAGGATCCCAATGTGGGCTCCTTTGCTGCCACACTCAGCCTCTTATGGACTCAAATTCACACTGAATTAAAGGCTGCCAGTGTGGTGGAGATAAACAACAACAGCATCAACCAAATTCTAGTCTGGCATTTGAAAAATACCTTTTCTTTCTGGTTGTTCTGTGCAAATGAAAGGAAGGCAGTGTGCTGCTACTGCACTCAGCTTGCTCTGTGACCTGTGTATATGAGAATATAATTTAGGTATTTGCTTTGCTTATTTTGACTGTCTGAGTTCAATCCTAGTTTTGGTTCTGTATCTGGACCTGTGGTGTTGGGCCAGATACACCAGGGAGTTTGGGAGTAGTTCTGTGTAGGAATCTACAAAATCAGAGGGTTTTGGGAAGCTGCGAAAGGCAGGTTTCAGATAAAGTAGAACTATGATTAGAGCTAAGTAGCTATGAGTTAGGTGAGCAGAAAATTTATTTAAAAGTAGAAAAGCAAGGGCAAATAGAGCAATGATCTGTGTATTAACGCTTGTCTAGAATAAACCTCTAAGCTACAGAAAAGTTTATCTAGCAAGATATTAAGAAGTTTGAAGCTTAATAATGGAGCTCTGAGCATTGTGTTTTAAGGCTTACAAGTAGGTATTGTATTCAAAATAACCAAGGACTGTTTAACCAAAGGTATGTGTGCTTATAGTGATTGGATCAAACTACTGTCAATGTGCTTTTGCTTTGTGTGATTGCTCAAATAACTTATCAAGTAAGTTGCAACATTAAGTTCATGGTCTGCTGCCTGGGATGTGAGGTGGTGGCATCTTCCCATTGTCATAGCCATGTAATGAGACTGATGCTGGAAAATTAACCAGCTCAAGCCACGTTCCACAGCAGCCCTGTCCCGTTTGTGATTTGTTCACAGCCCCCAGCTGCTGATACTGCTGACTTAAATTTTAAGGAGCCAAAATTCCAGGAGTGAAATTTGAAACAGCTTCATGCAGGTGCTCAAAGCGCCTGCCCAGTGCACAAGGGCAGGTCCTTGCCCCAAAGGACAACTGGGGACAGCTCCAGACAGCAGGAGCAGGCCAGGCAGGGAAGTCCAGCTGTGCATTCTGTGAGTGCAGGAAACATGGCCTAGGTGTGTTCTGTGCTCATGGGTTTATTTTTAGGGCAGTCCCAGGCTGTGTGAGCTCAGCAGCATCCCAGGCAGCTGGTCTGTGGATGCCAGAGTTGGGAATCTTGGGTTTTCTCCCTAAAGCCAAGGAGGTCGATATTTCCTGCTGTGTGGTGCATCACAAGCCACCTGCAGGCTGTGAGCAGAGTCTCTCCTCTGGAATTGCCAAAACTGGCACCTTCAGTGCTTCTCTGAGGTGTAGTCCTCACTTTAGTCAGACTTTGGTTCACTTGTCCATAAAGAGTACATATTATTCTCTTATTCTTATCTCCAGGATCCCAGGAGCAATCTAGGAAGGATATTATATATAAAAAATAATTTTTATTTGTTCACCATCCTCCCACTTAGAAAAATATCAGATTTAGAGTTGTTACATTTTTTAAATGCTCAGTACAAGAGATGAGCCTCCTTCCAGCAAGAAAATATGAACTGCTGGGGTAACCAAACAGTTTTGAAGTGTGCAGTTTCTGCTGTGGCAGATTGCCAGCGAGTGATGACATGGGGTTGGCATGGTGCTCCTGACTCTGGCCTTTTCCCAGACCTGAATTTATGCTGGGAATCCTGGGTGGGGAGGTTGCTGCAAACTCAAACAATTAGAAAGGCATACCCTGCTTCACTCCAGCAGCTCAAAAAAAGGATGATTGCCAACATTTCTTTCATCACCAATTCCCTCTTCTGCAGTTCAAACCAAGGGTTTAAATCTGGTTCCAATACAGCTAAAACAGTAAAAAATCTTGAAGCAAAAGTTCAGGAAAGTAGGAAACCAGGAACTCAGTTTTCTGAGAGGATATTGAAAGGAAATGCTCTGTGCTGTGCTGATGATGAGGAGGAATCCCTCTATCTCCTCACACCCATCTGTTTTGTGGCACATCTCCCTTGCATTCACCTACATGACAGGGATTTAAACTCTGTGACTTTACCCAGCCAAACCCTTCCCCTGTGCTCCCCAAGGCTTTCTCTACCCAGACAGACACAAAAGCTGCAGCTCTGTGCTGATCAGGATGTGTCACTGTTGTTTCCTGCCCCTCTGAAATCATGCATGCACCAGTCTGTCCATCACACATCAAAAAAACCTAGCTAGGTTAGAGCTGTAGGGCACTTCCAAAGCAGTGCGTGAAAATAAAATACAAGTGCTGATGAAAACATAATGGGATAATTTAATAATTTTTTTCAAGATTTGAGTTATTGTTTGCTTGCTGTAGAACAGTTTACAATTAGTTTACAATTTAAGCAATTGTCTTGTTTAAGCCCCTCCTTAATTTCCTCTCAGCTGTCCTGAGTCAGAATCCAGGAGGTCATTGCATCACTCATATGAGAAAGATGTAACTGCAGATTCTTTATCACACATGTGCTTGTCCTCCCCCTGTGTCCATTTTGGCTCTAATTGTTAAAAACACCTGTCAGAAGGACTGTGTGTTTTGATGGGGTGGATTCTCAGAAGCTGTGTGTGAACTGTTCTCTGGATTACTGCTCATGAACTTCTGCTAAACTCAGCTGATCTGCACTCTGGGCAAATAAATCCTTTTATTTGGCAGACTTAAAAAAACAGAGAAAGAGGAAGAGAGGGGGAAATAGAGGCCATCAGACTGTTACTGAACAGGAACATTCAAAACAGTAACAAAAAATGTTGCTGCTGCTTTGCACAATTATTAGAATTGCTCCCCATCAAAGGTCAAAAGCATTAACCACGTTGGCAACGTTTATAAATAGACCCTTTATGGAGCTTTACCTAAAGTGGGATGGAGAAACACTTTGACTCAGGAAGACCAATTAGAACCAGTCTTTTTATTTAATAGCTGCATTAGGCAAGATTGAATGGATGTTGGTACAGACATGGAACACCAGACAATTTCACTACTTATGGAGTCTGAAATAAAATGCAATTTCAGCTCCATCACTGAAGGCCACAGAATGAGTGGTTCTGGTGTGGCCATGTAAGAGAATGAAATGAGGGAAAGTTCTTCTAACCCCAACAGGGCCCTCTGACAAGCATTGCAACTCTTGCCATTAAGGTCTGGAGTGCTGATCTCTGGCACATCCAGTGGGGTCCAGCAAGAGCTGCCAACACAAACTCCATGTGTGGAGGCCAAGGATGCCTGTGACTGAGTGCCTCCTGCAGGGCCAGGCTGCCCTGAGCCTCTTGGGACACCCAAAATCCCCCATGGGGGATCAGGCACAGCCTGCACTCCCTGATCCTCCAGGTCTTTTCCAGCCTGAATGGTTCTGGGGTTCCAAGAGGTTCCTGGGGAGCAGAGGCACCGTGCAGGTGCCCAGATGTGAGTGCTGCTGCCCCAGGATGGCTCCAGCAGCTTTCACTGCACTCCCCAGCTTTGTGCACGTCTCTTGAAGCAGCCAAGGGCAGGGATGGGCCTGGCACCCATCAGGAGATGGAGTTTGTGGGGCAGGGGATGTGTGCAGGGCCATGAAGCGCTGCCTGTGCAGGGATGGGCCTGCACCCATCAGGAAATGGAGTTTGTGCACCAAGGGATGTGTGCAGGGCCATGAAGCGCTGCCTGTGCAGGGATGGGCCTGCAGCCATCAGGAAATGGAGTTTGTGCACCAAGGGATGTGTGCAGGGCCATGAAGCGCTGCCTGTGCAGTGTCAGGCCTGGCACCATCAGGAAATGGAGTTTGTGGAACAAGGGATGTGTGCAGGGCCATGAAGCACTGCCTGTGCAGGGATGGGCCTGGCACCCATCAGGAAATGGAGTTTGTGCACCAAGGGATGTGTGCAGGGCCATGAAGCGCTGCCTGTGCAGTGTCAGGCCTGGCACCATCAGGAAATGGAGTTTGTGGAACAAGGGATATGTGCAGGGCCATGAAGCGCTGCCTGCCCAGCCCTGCCTCAGGGATTTCCTCTGCTGGGCTCCCCACAACCAGCAGGGCTTGTGTGACACCCCAAACCTGTTTGCACGTTTGGAAACACTCCCCTGGCAGCAGGAAGCACTCAGGGATCCCATGGCAAACTGGCTGAGCTCTGTGCCCCACTGCCTTCACGTGGCACTGCAGGCCAGTGCCATTCACACACACAGAGCCCAAACATCCCTGCAGCCCTGGGATGGCACAGAGCCACAGGGATGGCAGGGCTGGCACAGAAATGCTCTGGCTGTTCCCCTACACCCCGAGGAGGGTGAAGGTCAGGGGTTACTGCAGCCCCTGCAAAGGTCCTTGCTGTCACCAGCTGATCTTTAAGGGTCACAAGTGTCAGCCCCAGTTGGAGTTACCCTGGGGAGGCTGCCAGGAGCCCTGGGGATGTTTGGTTATTTGTGAGGGGATGGACAATGCCCTGCAGACCTGGAGATGTTTGGGCACAGACAGAGCAAAAAGGCAACATTGCTTGCTGTGTGAAATGCCAGCCAGAGGTGCTGAAAATCAGGTATAAATCCAGGGAACCCAGACAGGGAAAGCAGCTTGGCACAGCAGAATTAAGCTTCCCTAACATGTCCTAAACATAAAATCCCTTAGAGGTGGGGGGTGCAGAATGAAGTTTTGTGCCTCTGAAACAATTCTATTCCTGCTTGCTTAGCGTGCATGTGAAACATTGGAACCATTGAAACATTGGTGGATGCAGGTTTTTCCCAGTGAAACCAGTGACTGGAGGAGCCTGACCTTTTCCAGGGTGGGCAGGGATTAGGTTCAGGTACCCTGTAGCACTCTCCCACAGGTGCCTGCCCAGCCTGTGACAATGACATCGGGTGTAAGGGGATAGGGATGGCAGGGGCCAACTTCACTATGTGGAAAAAAAACTGACTTTGATTATGACAATGTGAATTTTGATGCTTTAAAAAGCACCACCCAAAATCAATTGCATCTCCCCCAGGTATTTATGAGTGTAAGTGGAATAAGCCCCTCCTCTTACCTTCCCCAAATACTGTCCTTCTCCATGGTACTCTCCAGTCCCTGAAATGCAGCGTGTCTTGTTCTGCAGAACCGCAAGATTTGGTGGATTTGAAGGTATTTTGAGAACGAAGTTGCTTCTCCCTTTGATGTGGTGCTGTTCTGAACCATTCCTGGTGGATTGTCATTGCCAAGTGAGAGATGCTGTTAAACCTCAGCATCTGTTGGTGATCACCTGCATGTTCTGTTTCTATCCTTGGAGATGACTTGATTGAAAGGTTCAGTGCTTAAAAGCTTGGAAGTGATAAAAGCAAACCAACAAAGAGTTGTTTTAAAATAAACTTTCTTTTTTTTTGTAAACAAGATCCAAATTTCATGCATAATGCACTGACTGTTATTGTCCTGAATATTTGATACCTTTTTTTTTTTTTGAAAAAAAGCAGAGGAAGATACTTTTTTGATGAGACTAGAGCTAGATCAAAAAAAACTCTGCATTGCTCTGTGAAATAAACTGTCAGTATTCCCCTGCCAGTCTGTCATTGTTTTGTGTTACGGCACTACACAGAGACTACCACTGCCCAATCCAGAGAGTTCTCCCATAATTTTCTGTCGGGCTCAGTAGCTCATTTTAACCCCAGAGGTTTAAAATCCCTGGGAGCAGTTAGAATCAAGAGCAAATCACACAAAAACCAGGCTGGGAGAGAATATGAAACCTTCCAGAGATTTACTTTTCCTAGTGCTTTTTTAATTTAACACAGAACCCCTCTCTTCCCCTTAGACCCCATATCTTTTAACTCAGGGGTTTTTTTTCTCAAAAAGAATTCCCTGCTTAGGCTGGGAAAAACCCCCTCCAAATTATTTAGGGGATTTGGGATGGGTTCAGTTGGTCAGAAGGAGCAAAAAATTGGCAAGAAATTCCTTATCTCTAGGGTTTAGCGAGAGGCTCAACGTGAACACGAGTGAAAATACATTAAAAATAAAAATAAGAATAAAACAAATAAAAATAAAACAAATAATAATATAAACAATAATAATATAAAATTAATTTTAAAATAAAAATAAAAATAAATTTTGTTGATTGAAGCCCCAGTGGCGCTGCAGTCCCGCCGCCGCCCACCGGAGGGCGCTGCTCTGCACCGCCGCGTTGTGTCCGCCAGGCGGCGCCCGCGGGGTTTGGAGGGTCCCGGGGCCTCGCCCGTTCCCAGCCGCGATCCCGGTCCCGATATGCCGGTTCTGATGCCGGTCCCGGTTCTGATGCTGGTTCCGATATCCCGGTTCTGATGCCGGTCCCGGTTCTGATCCCGGTGACAGGTGAGCACGGCACAGGGGGGGACATGGCCGGGCGCCATCCCTGTCCCTGCCGCGTCCAAGCCCCGGCCCTGCCCACCCTCACACAACGTCCCGTGCCACCCCGTGGCCGCCTTCGGCGCCGGGTTCCGAGCCACGGCGGTGGCGTCGCCGGTGGACGTGGTGAAGACGCGGTCCATGAACGGCAGCCCCGGGCAGCCCCGCAATGCCCTGAGCTGCCTGCTGGCCCTGCTCACTCAGGACGGCCCCGCCGGCCTCTACAAGGGTGAGTTCAGCTCCTGCGGACCGGCTGCGGGCACCGCCCGGGCTGCGGCACGGAGCCCCAAACACCCCGACCCACGGGCAGGATTTGGGGGATCCCCGCTCTGGGGATGTCCCCGCACGTCCCCTGAGCCCCGCTTGTGCCGGCACAGCTTCGTCCCGTCCTTGCTGCGGCTGGGCTCCTGGAACGTGGCGATGTTCGTGTCCTACGAGCGGCTGCAGCGCCTGATGGTGCTGGCACGGCCGGCGCTGGCCTGAGCCCCGGCGCCCCGGGCCGCCCGGCGAGGCTCACACCGATTACATTCATCGCATCCATTCTGTTCATTGCCGGGGAGCAGCGGAGCCACGGGCCCGGGCAGGGACGCGAGGAGGAGGATGCTGCAGGAGGAGAAGCGCGGGAGAACAGAGGTTTTCAGAGAAGAGTTTTAAGGGACGGAGGAAAAAATGTTTGTTGGCTTTGCAGCCGGGAAGAGCAGCGCTTCCCGAGGGCGGTGGTGAGGGCAGGCGAGACCAAGCTGAGCGCCGGGGAATTCCCGTTGTTCCTCACTGGCGCTTCCAATAAATCGCCCCTGTGGGGTCTGATCACAGCGTGGCTCAGGGTTTCTTTGCCTTTTTGGGGTGTTCAGGGTCATTGTCCCAGCTGTGCATGTGACACAAGTCCAGCACATTCTCTGTCATTCCTGGTGCACTGAACAACTTCCCACTGATCTCTAATTGTTCAGGCCATTGTCACAATCACCAACAGCAGCTCCACCTTCTGCCCTGCCGAGGCCGCAGATCCTTGACCCACGGCCATCTCTCTAAAGCCTCAAATGCTCCCTTTATAGGACAGTGAAGATGTGTATCCTAAGGAGGTGAGGACACAGAATTCCCTTCCCCTGTTTCCCAAGCAAAAACGCTGGGAATTGCTTTCTTCCCATGGTACTGGCAGGAACAATGTTCCCTCTGCTGTCACTCCATCTTTAGCACCCTCATTTGTCACAGACACTCAGCTCTATTTCAGGGACTCCCGTCAGACACCTGCTGGCTGTGATCAGAAGCAATTCCCCAGTTGGGTTTTACCCCCGGGAGCAGCAGGAATGACCGAGGACAGCTGCTGTCCCGGGACAAGGCGGCCGGGCTGCGGTTCCGTGCCCAGCCCCGTGCCCGCCCCGCGGAACGCGGGGTCGCTCTCTCCGCCCTGTCCCTGTGCCGCAGGGGATCGGGACAGTTCCCCTGGCTCGGGCAGGGACGGTGCCCTCGGGTGCGGCCGGAGGGGACAGGGGCGCGCAGGGCCCCCCGGGCGGGTGGCGCCCCCAGGGCCGTGTGTGCTGTGGCGCTGCTGCCGGAGCCGCTGCCGGGCGGGACGGTCTGTGCCGGCACTCGCGGCTCGCTGCGATCCCGTTCCATGGAGCGAAACCCGCGCCGCGCCCCAGCTGCGGTGTGATGAGATGGGCTCCGCTCTCGGGAGGCAGCGGGACCGGGGTCCCTGTGCCACCCCACGGGTCCCAGAGAGAAGCTGCTCCTGTGGCCGAGGAACAGCGGGGAAACTGAACAGTCCTGAGGGAAACCGATGGAAAAACAACTTTGGTTTGGTTTTGGACTTGACATTTTCCCCCTGGCCCCCACCTGATCCGGGTGTTTTGCCTTAGGGAACAGGAGGCAGAAGGGGGAATGAGGAAACAGATAATTTGTTACCCCAAAAGGGACGAGCTTATTTCTGTTAATTCCTGAAACACCTGGAATGATTTGGGTCTGGGAAGCACCTGGGAGCCTCCCTTTGAATCCTGGGTGGAGCCGTGGTTATAAAAGGAGGAAAGGATGGAGGCAGGGGGGGTTCGGGGGGGGGGGAGAGAAGCAGCGCTGCCTCGGGGATTTGCATCTGGAAGCGGCCACCAGTTTCCTGCTGGGAATCCTGGAAAGAGAACTCGGTGAGAAATGCGAATGCTGCAGCTGGAGCGCTGAGAGGGGAGAGTCTGCAGGGAATGTGTCTGGTGAGTCTCCTCATGCCCCATATCTGATGCTGGGCTGGCACCAGGGCACCTCATTCCCATTGAAACTCTCTGGAAATGCACTTCAATTACAAACTGGGCTACAGAATGCACGTGGGAAGCTTTGTGTGCCTAAGGGAATGCTCTGGGGCTGTGCAGCCTCTGACCTGCGCAAACAACTCCTGCTCCCACAGAAACCTGCTGGCTGTAGGGCAGGAGTGCCAGCAGAGCGGCAGCTCCAGAGCCACCCCAATGAGTGACTGTCCTCGGGGCTCTCGGGGCCGGGAGGGAATGCTGTCCCTTCCCCTCTGGGAAAGCAGGAGCAGGATCAGCGCTGCAGCCGGGCCTGTTCCTGCTCTCTGTCTCCAGGGTGCCCCGGAGGGCTCTGGCTCGGGATAATCTGTGTGTGAGAGCTTCCCGTGCCCGTGCCAAACCCCTCTGGGGACAGAACGTGCCCAAAAGCTCCATTAACCCTTTCTCTGTGTGTGAGAGCTTCCCGTGCCTGTGCCAAACCCCTCTGGGACAGAATGTGCCCAAAAGCTCCATTAACCCTTTCTCTGTGTGTGAGAGCTTCCCGTGCCCGTGCCAAACCCCTCTGGGGACAGAACGTGCCCAAAAGCTCCATTAACCCTTTCCCTTCTGCTGGCAGGGCAGCGTGTGAGCCCAGGCCCTCCTCCCTGGAGCAGGGACAGCTGAGGATGAGCTCCAGGGATTCAGCCATCAGAGCAGGTGAGGATGGATCTCTTTGTGCTTGGCAATTGCTCTGCTGGTTTAATGTCACACTGCAGGGCTCCTCCAGCCCCTGTGCCCTGCAGCAGCACCCACAGCCCCTGGGCTGGCCAGGGAACGGCTCTGGGAGGGAAATGGATGTGCAGAAAATTTCCAGAGTTTGACAGAAGGCTCACATAGTGTGGATCTGTATGGAAATTCTGAGATAAGAAATGCTGACTTAGAAATGCCACAGAATAGGACAGACATTGCTGAGAGAGAACTGGAGCTAGAAACAAGTTTTAAAGGGTGACTTTGTAAATAAAACTGGATACCTTAGAGAGATAGAACTATAAAAGATGCATTGTAATAAGATTCACAAGGGGTAATTTGGGATGATTGGCTTTAATGCATTTACAGCATGGTGTGACAAAAGCTGATAGGCCAAGAAACACTTACAGTGTATTGGAATTAGGAAATGGTTGGCTGCTGATTGTGATGGTGAATTGTAACATCTGTATTGTCTCACCCTTCACATGAGACTGAACATGGAATCCAAGTTTTTAAAATGCCTCAGTTTCTCCATGTCTGGGTCAGAAAGGAGCATAATCTGATAAATTGTGCTTTGTGTGAAGAAGATTTATCAGATTCCTTCCAATGTTCTCTGGGGTTTTTGTGCCAAAGGGGCTCTGACCCCAGAGCCACACAGGGTGTCTGTGCCTGCATAAGTGTCAGTGACATTTGCCAAGTCTGGCAGGAAAGCAGAAACATCCTGGGGTTGTTTGGCCAGAGATGGAACATGGAGATGTCTGTGCCAGCAGGGGTGTGAGTGCTGCCAGCCTGGGCTCTGTGCTGCCTCTGTCCCTCAGCAGTCAGGGCAAGGGGGGAAGCTGCAGGTGGGGCAATTTTGGCTGTTTCACACTGCTTGGGCCAGACCTGGCAGCACTGGAGGAAGAGCTTTCCTCCTCCTTTCTGTCCATCCCTGAGCAGAACATTGAGATGGTGCTGCACTGAGCCCTCTCTTTTGTGGGCTGTTGTTTGGTCGGTTTGTTTGGGTTTTTTCTGTTTTTAATGTATTTCTAAGAGGTGCAGTGAGGAGCAAGGTGCTGGTTACATGATTTCTGACTGACACATGACAGAAATGGGCACAGGTGAGTGCATGTGCTTCCTGGCACATCCAGGGTGCAATCCTGAGTGAGGATTTCCAGCCCCAGCTGCCCGTGGCACAGCTCCTCACTGCTCAGTCACTGTGAACAGCTCCCTCCTTTCCTGGGCACATCCCTGGAGTGGGAGCAGAGTCCCCTGACCCTGCAGGAATTCCCTGCTCCTCTGGAGAGGGGTGAGGCCAGAGCTTGGGGGCAAAGGACAACAGCCAAACCAGGCCATTGTGTCCTTGGTGCATCCAGGACAGCGTTTTCTCCTTGTTCCTAGCACTGGTGAATCTAAACAAGACTGATTTTTGACAAGACTGCCTGTTCTTCACTTCTCCAGCTCTGCCCCACACCTGGCTCTGCAGCTGTAGCTCACCTTGCCCTGGCTGTGGCTGATAAAATATCATTTTTGTAGCAGCAATCCGTTCTTTTAAAGAGCACAAAGAGTGCACAATGCAAAAGAGACTTTGGGAAATCCATCCAAATGAGGGACTCTGCCTTCCTGCTGTTCCTGTAGCTCTCCTTCCTGCTTTCACCTGGGCTGGCAGGATGGGCAGGGCCCATATTTATCATATGAAAGTGCTGTTACTGAATTTGTCCAGAAGTTCTGATTACAGACACTCATTTTCTGACAGTAAACATTTTCATTTTGCCTTTCCCCTGTTGCTCCCAGGTGCTGCCCAGGCTGTCTCCCTGTGCTCCCAGGAGGAAGGGCAGCCCCTGCCTGGCCTGCCCAGCCCAGCTGGATGGGACAGGGTTGTGTGGCCTGGCAGGGCAGGAACAGCTGGCTGTGCTCTGGAGTGCCTTGGAACCTTGCCCTGGAAGCTTTGGAGGGGTTTCTCTTTGGGATTGCTTGTGATGCACCCTCCCTTTGTACACAGTCCAGTGCTAAAGGACTGACAAGTGAGATAAAAATGGTTCTGTTCAAATGAGGCAAAGAATGCAACAAGAAAAATGAGCTTGCTTTTAATGTCTGAAATAGTTAGGAATGAAAATGCTGGAAAGGGGTGCTGTTATGTTTGCATTGGTGCCACCTGTCATGCATAAAACTCCACAGTGAGCCATCAGAGCACAAGTGTGAAAACTGCATCCTTCGACTTCCACAGAGGACTTAATTTTCTTTTCCTCCTCTCTTTCAGGACAGGACAAATCACCAAACTCCTGCCACCTTTGCCAACACCTTTGGTGTTTGAGCAGCCCCAGGCAAGAGGCCCCAGCACAGGCTCTGCCCTGGAGGGCTCAGGCCCTGCCCTGCTGTGGGTGAGTCAGGGGCACACAGGGCTCCTCTTGTCCTCTGTGCTGCATTCACTGCCTGGGGATGCCATTGCTGCCAGCCCAGCCTGGGACTGCTCACAGGGGCCAGGGTGAGGGAAGGGACCAGGATCTGACTCCATGGGTCACAGGGCTGATTTACTATTTTATTGTATATATTACATTAAAGCTATACTAAAAGAATAGAAGAAAGGATCTCATCAGCAGGCCAGCTAAGAATAGAAAAAGAAGGAATGAATAACAAAAGCTTGTGGGTGGGACAGAGAGTGTGAGCCAGCTGAGTGTGATTGGCCATTAATTAGAAACAAGCACACGAGACCAATCCCAGATCCCCCTGTTGCATCCCACAGCAGCAGATAATCAATGTTTGAATTTTGTTCCTGAGGTCTCTCAGCTTCTCAGGAGGAAAAGTCCTAAGGAAAGGATTTTCCATAAAAGATGTCTGTGACACAGCCCCAGCCCTGTGTGCAGGCAGAGACACAGGGACAGCCCTGCCCAGAGCCACCACTGTCAGCAACCAGGGCATGGCGCTGGCTCTGGTGAGAAGGGTTTATTGCTCACACAAACAGCCCCAGTGCCCTGGCTCTGGTGAGAAGGGTTTATTGCTCACACAGACACCAGCCTCAGTGCCCTGGCTCTGGTGAGAAGGGTTTATTGCGCAGGTAAAGATCAGCCCCAGTGCATGGCTCTGGTGAGAAGGGTTTATTGCTCACACAGACACACCAGCCTCAGTGCCCTGGCTCTGGTGAGAAGGGTTTATTGCTCACACCAACACCAGCCTCAGTGCATGGCTCTGGTGAGAAGGGTTTATTGCTCACACAAACAGCCTCAGTGCCCTGGCTCTGGTGAGAAGGGTTTATTGCTCACACCAACACCAGCCTCAGTGCCCTGGCTCTGGTGAGAAGGGTTTATTGCTCACACCAACACCAGCCTCAGTGCATAGCTCTGGTGAGAAGGGTTTATTGCTCAGGTAAAGATCAGCCCCAGTGCCCTGGCTCTGGTGAGAAGGGTTTATTGCTCACACAAACAGCCTCAGTGCATGGCTCTGGGTGAGGAGGGTTTATTGCTCACACAAACAGCCCCAGTGCCCTGGCTCTGGTGAGAAGGGTTTATTGCTCAGGTAAGGATCAGCCTCAGAGGCCAGCAGACTTTACAGAGTAAGTAGTTCCTACAGTTCCAGAGCACTCACAGTTCTTTGTTACAGGCAGTGTAGAACTTTCTAACCCACACACAGCTGCCACAGGGTTCATTTTGCTTTTCTCACCCATCACCTTTCCTTAACTCTGCTGCACTGTGCTCACTTTTGTCCAGTGGCTCCTCACTTGCACACAGATGCTTCTGTTACAATTCTAAACTCTGACTTTACTCTGCACAGCCCCACCCTCACATTATCAACCCTGCACCCCCTCACTTTACAGTTCCTCACTCACTCAAGGCATGCTCTTACTTACAGCCACAGAAACATCATTATTTTCTGTATTATTTTTCTGCTAATGCCTGTGTGTTGTATTTTCACATCAATCCAAGCTTCTTCCCAGGCTGCAGATCAAATCTTTTGGTGTCTCTGGAGGTTTCTGGTTGTCCAGTTCCCACATCTCCCCTCTCTCTCTGTATTAAGAAATTTTTATTAATACATTTGGTAAGTATTGGTTGTATATATTAATGTAAATAAGGTCTTATTCTTATTAGTAGTATTATAATAATTAAAATGTATTTAAAATATACAATTTTGTTATATTTGTTAATTATGGTGTTAAATTTTATTTATTATATTTTTAGTTGGGTTTTATTATTTATTCTTATTTTTTATATTTTTCAAAGTTTTATATTTTTATAAATAGATTTTGAGTTATCTAATAAATTTCTTGAATATATTTCAATAATTTTTTTATACTTATGTTTGTGTTAATAAAAGAAAATTGATTGTTTTGTTTTGTAAAACTGCATGTTTAATACTTTTGCTATCTGTTAAAAAGTTATTTCATGTAAGGGATGTAGTGTTAGATTGCTTATTTAGATAAGATTTTAATTTATTTAATCATTTTACTGTTGTGGAAATAATAGTGGCATAAACAGTGATGTGGTTTTTTAAGTTTCAAGGTTTAAAATTATTTTTATAATTTGATTAGTATTGATGGATAAATGATTTTTTTGTTATATATTGGTAATTATTTTTATACTAAGAGTTAATAATGTACTTTTTTCATTATATGGATAATTTGTAATTGGTATATTGATTAGGTAAGTAAGGAATGGATTTTTTTGAGTAGTGATAGATAAATACAAATTATTTAATCTTGAAACTTTAGTTGAAGTTATTCAAATGTTTGCTTTAGGTTGGTTAATTGGTAAAGTTGGATAATTAAAAGTAAATAAACTAAATAGAGGCATAATATTTGATTGAATTTTATATTTTTAAGTTATTATTTAATAAGAATTTGATAGTATTGATTTTTATATTTATAAAGAAACTTCAAGTTTATAGTTTTTGGTGGGTGTAATACAAGATGCTAGGTGTAAGTTGGAATTTTTGTGTAATTTACATTTGTACTTTGTCTAATTTTGTTTTTTTAGTGCTGCAGTGGTCACTGGTTTTTGTGTGATGTGGTTTTATGTTTTTTATTGCAATTTATCTGGGATTTTGTACTTGTTGAGATGTAAGTAAACTTTATGTTTTCATATGAGAAACTATTGATACATTTTGGTTTATAAAATTGCATAGGGATTTGTGAAATATTTAAGATATTATTATAAATTTTTTGTTATAAGTATGAAGAAAGATTAAAGTAATGTATGCAGTAAAGAAAGAACTAAATTAATTAGGAATTATTTAGATTATGTATAATTAGTAACATGTGAAATGATATAGTGATTAAGTATTAAAGTATCATATATTGTTTTAGAGTTTGTAACAGTTGATAAATTTTAAATTAGTGGAAGATTACACAATTGTTGAAATAGGTTTAGTTGTTATATTGATAAAGTCAAATTGTTAAGTTAAAATTTGAATTTTATTTTTGATGTAGCAAATGTTTGGGATTGTTCTAAATTATGTTATTTTGGTAGAGCTAGGGTTTGATTATAGTTTAAATTGTAATTGGTGGATGTTACTTAATACATTTTATATAAGGTTTTTAAAAATAGAAGTTATGAGTTAAAATTTTAGGATTAAATATTAAATTATTTAATAATTGGCTTTTTTAAAGTATTTTTAGAATGGAGATGTTTTGAATATAGTAAAATTATTTTTTAAAGATTTGAAAGTGGTTATAGACAGGATTGTGAATTTGGAGTTAGATATTGAGAGTGTGAGGTTGCAGGAAATGTAGTTGTAGGAGAGACTGAATACTTAGTATGGAACTTAGAAAAATCAATGTTGTAGTTGGATTTTTCATTGAAGTGTTTTTGTAATAATAACTGAGGAAAGTCATAAGATTAATAGTTTGGAGGAGGTTGTTAATAAAGTTTAATTTTTTTTTAACTTTGAAAAATATTTAAAATAATGAGATAATATTAGGTTAAATTATAGAGGTAGTGTAGAGATTAGTTAGGGAATTAACTTGGTTTAAGAGATGTATTAGTAGTTACAGAATAAAACGTGGGATTTTGAAATTATGTGGTTTTGTTAATTCTATAAAGAGATGGTAAAGTATGTGAAAGTCAGTTGTAAATATTATAACAACATTTTATAAATAATGTTTATTATAAAATTAATAATTCTCTATAATTAGTATATTAGTAGTAAGTGTTTGGAGAAATTATGATAACTTTAAAAATACATATTAGGGAAATAAAGTAAAAATTTTAAAATAGTATTATATTAATAGTAATTGCTATTTTTTGGTGTTATTTATAAAAGATAAAAACTAGAGATTGTAATGAAGAATAGAATTTTCGATTAAATGGATGATGTAATAAACTGTATCTTTTACTTATGATTAGGTGTTTGTTAGTGTTTTATTTTAGTTGCTTTAATTTGAGTTGTTTTACTTTTTTAAGAAAATTAACTATATACTTCATAGTTTAGATAAATGATTTTTAATAAAACTTAGGATAAGTTTCATTTAATACGATTTAGAATTAATTAATTCTGATAGTAAGGAAAAATAAACCTAATTTTAATAGACCATTACAGTGATAAAATGAAATTTAAGACTATTTAGACTTAAATGTAGTGAAAGTTAATTTTGTTTGATTTTATCAATACTTGAGTTATTGAAGGCTGTTATTTATAAATATTGAAGTTTTTTTAAAGTGTTTTGGAGAAACTTTAGATTGTTGGGTTACTATTACTACTTGTATCTTTACATGATGGTTTTATTTATTGGGAGCTATGCTTCTTGGTAAAAGATTTTTCTGTATGTTCAATTTAGAATGGTATTAATTTGTATAGTGGGGTTTTTTGTATTTAGGATATTGATTAGATTTTTCTATATTTTTGTGGGCTTTGAGTAATATTTACTTAAAGGTTTTGGATATTTGAAGAATTTTTAATGTTTTCTGTTACTTTTTAAAGAGTTTTTGATTTAGAATTTGAAGAGTATTTGGTGTTTGGAGGAAATAAGTTTGGAGTTATCTTTGGATATGGCTGAGTTGTATTTTTAATGTTAATAAGGTCTAGTTTTGGTACATTAGTTTGATTTTTTTGTCTGGTTATGGGGAGGGTCTCTTGTGTAAGCCTGAGACTGGTCTTAGGACTTTTCTTCTAATGTTTTATGAGTGTGTTAAGGAGGAGGTGTTATTTTAAGTTTTATAAAATACACTGAGAATCAGTTAAAATCAAGGAAGAAACATTATGGTAATTGAAGAGTGTTGTGTTCAAAGAGTTATAAATCTTTTTTAATAACTTGAAATAAGGTGAGCCCAATCTACTTTTTCTGCCCCCATGGATGGCATGACCTGTGCCCATTGCTCACAATTCACCCAACCAAAATCAAGAGCAAATGTTGCCTGGGCTCTAAGAACCTGAAATAACTTAGAAGCAAAATAAATCACATTTTTCTCCTGTGTTTTCTTTTTGTTTCAGATGCTAGACTTACCTCTGTGGACGCACGCTGAGCTCTCACTGCAGGAACCTGTCAGGCCTCGGTGGCTGTGAGTTCATGTTCTTCTCACTGGGGAGTTGGAATTAATTAATTCATTAATTGCAGAATTAATTACATTAATGACCCCTTTCCCCTTTTGTGCCCTGCTGTGTGGGACAGGGGCAGAGAGAGCGAGCAGAGGAGCAGCTGGGGCTGGAGAGGGGCAGGAGAAAGGCAGAGGGACCTCCCCGGTGTCACCAGGGCACTGTGGGGAACAGAAGGGACACCGTGAGGGCGAGGGCAGGTGAGGAGGGGACAGCTTGGGGCCAAACCCGGGGTCACCTGCAGGGAAATGAGTCAGGGATGTTTTGGAGGGAAGAGCTGAGGGGATGAGTCTGCCCAGCTCGGCCCAAGGGGGAGCAGAGGTGAAGGCCAATCCAAAGCCAGCCCTGCTCAACCTCGGAGTCCCAGAATAAATTCTACAAACTGCCCATTGAGGGACTAAAAATACATAAAAACAGACCCATGAGCAAACCAGAAGGTTCCTGGGAATCCCATTACAGTGTTGTCACAGCCTTTTTAACACAGGTTTTTTATCACAGCACTGCATTTCTTTGTTGGGATCGTTCACTCTGTGGGCTGTGGGGTTTTTGGGTCTGAGCTCCCTCACGGCGGCCCTGACACCCTCAGAGGCAGGGAGGGAAAGCAGAGTCAGGGCTGCTGGCAGGGCAGGGGGTTCTGCCCCAGAGCAGACCCAGCAGCTGCCCCCCAGCCTGGCCAGGAGGGATCTGCTCTGGCTCCTGCAGGGAAGGAATGTTTGCAGCCGATTCAGCCGGCATTCCAGCGGCCCCATCTCCCGGTACTTTTCCCATCCTTGCTCCTGCCCATTCTGAGGGGAATTTGTCCCACCAGCAGCCGGGAAAGGACACCAGCTGCCACCCTGGGACTCAGACTGTCGTCTGAGGAATGCTGGCTGCTGGAATTTAGATTGTTTCATGTATTTGACTGCTAAAATTTCCCAACCCAGGGGTTTTAGATGACAGGGCAACACAAAGATTGCTCTCTATGTGGTGCCTAGATTTGGGGTTTGGCATCAGCTTTGCTAGTTGAGTTATACCCACAGCCCCACATTCTCTGATGAATTCCTGCTGGAATAACCTGACAGCAACTCATGGAGAGTGGAAATTCCCATGCAGAGCTACCACATTTACATCAGCTGTGTCAGGAGCCAGCAGAGATTCCAGGGAAGCTCAGTGGGATCGGGACACGGACAGGTCTAGATTCCATAAAACTTGCTTTTTAAAACCCTCATCCCCCAGCTCCACTGATGTCCCTGGGGTCACTTGGCAGAGTTCCCTGGAACCCAGCTGATTTCACACCCCACCAGAGCTCAGCCTCTAGCTGGTATTTTAAAGCAGGACAAGGCAGTGGCTGGATGCACTCCCAGCCTGTGCTGAGGCAGCACACCTCTCCCTGAAGAAGCCCAGCTCCTTTCAGAGCCTCAGCAGCAGCCTCTACACATTTTTTCCCCTCAGGAAAGGGATGCACATCCCTGCCTTCAGCACACCTCCAGTGGGACCCACCTGTGAAAGTTTTTCTTCACTTCTGTGCTTCCAGCTGGCTCCTTAGAAAGCTCCAAACTTCATCCTGCTCAGCCCTCTGATTTTGAGGCATCTCCAAAGCATACTGCTTGGGATTCAATATCTGTGAGGAAAGATGGCTTTGGCTTTAATGCTGCCGAGGGACAATGGCCTCAGGCTGGAAAGGAGAGAGGAGATTTGGGGTGGCCAAGACATACCTGGGAATCGTGTGCAAGCTCTGGGAGGTCAGAAACAGGAACTGCTGTCTGAGGCCCTCTGCAAACGGCCCGTGCCTCCATTCCAGGCAATGCCAGCTGCTCCTTGGGGTCCTTCTGGGCTGTCAGTGGTGTCTGTCCGGGCTGAGGCGTCTCCACATACCTGTTCAGAGCAGCCCCTGGCTGAGGGGCCACAGGCAGCGCTTTAGCCGCGTCTGTGCCAGCGCTGTCCCGGTACCCCGGTGCCCACACCGGGACGTGTGTTCGGCACGCTGCAGGCACAGCTCCTCCCGCAGATCCTAAGGGGCGTGAGGTCTGCCAGCCCTTCGGGGGCTTCTGGCCTCCTCCAGGCCCACACTGGGTACAGCCGCAGCGGGAGCTGCGGTTGTTCGGCGGGGATCCCCCGGGGATGCGGACACGGAGCGGGGGGATGCGGACGCTGTGGCTCTCACAGGGGAGTGCGGTGTCCCGGTACAGGGGAGCGCGGTGGCCGCGGTACTGCCGGGCCGTGAGGGGGGCTCGGTGTCCCCGCAGAGCTGAGCAGCAGCGCCGTGTCCGCCAGGGGGCGCCCTGCGGGACGGGCGGAGGCGCTGAGGGAGCGGCGATGCCGATGAGGTCCTGGGGCTGTCAAGGCGATTCCCCTGCCCTACCCGTTTCCAACCGTGATCCAGCAGCTGCTCCAGGGAAGCGCCGTCTCCCTGGGGGCCCGGCACCATCATAGCCCCGACTCCCCAAGACCCAGAGCCCCGGCGGGACCCCAGCCTCGCACCGGCCGGAGCAGGAGCGGTAGTACCAGGCTCGGTCCCAGCGCCCAGCCAGAGCGGCTCTTCCCGCCTGCAGCGATGCCAGTCCGATCCCGGTCCCAATCCTACCTCGATCATCCGGATCCGGGGGGACCCCAGTCCCGCACTGGCCGCAGCCGGAGGAGCAGCACCAGGCTCGGTCCCAGCGCCTGTTTCAGAGCCGCTCTTCCCACCTGCAACGATACCGGTCATGATCCCAGTCCCAATCCTACCTCAACCATCCAGCTCTAGCACCCACACCCTGCCCACCTTCCATTGCAGACACCAGCAGGACCAGGACCCGAATTCCTGGGCCCAGATCCCGACCTCATCTAGCACCCATACCCTGCCCGCCTCGCACAGCAGACACCGGCGGGACCAGGACCTGAATCTCCAGGCCCAGATCCCGATCCCGGTCTTACCTGAGCACCTCGGGCTCCACGCAGCACCAGCCCCCGATCCGGATCTCCTCGCAGCGCTCCGACCGACGCTCCCACAGCATCCCGAGCTGAGCATCCCCCGAAGAAAGCAGGACAGGGGCGGATCCGCCGGCTTTTATAAGCGGGAGAGGGGGGCGGGGGGGAGGTGTGTCCCCGGGGGCGGGGCCGGCACAGGTGTGAGGGGCGGGGTCTGCACAGGTGTGAGCGATCCCAGTGCGGCTGCGCGGGGCGGGGCCTTGGGGGATTTAAAGCGCGAGGAGGGCCCGGCAGAGCCATTTGCTCCTCGGAGGTCGGCGGGGTAGGTTGCTGTCGGTCGGCGCTCTATATCTCTGTTCCTCTATATTTTCTTCTGCGTTTCTTTTCTTTTGTGTTTCTGTTTCTCTACACCTCTCCTTTCTACCCTCCCTTCCTCCCCTCCCCCACCCCCCACACCCACCCCCCCCCAAACCCCCCCCCTCCCTCTCCCCCCTAGCCCTCCCCTCCCTCCCCCCCTACGGCCGCCCCTCGCCCTCTTCCTCCCATCCCACCTCCTATTCCCCTACTCACCCCTACCCTACTCATCCCTACCTTACCCTGCTCCTCCATCGTTTTCCTTCCCTCCCCACCCTGCCTTCCCGCCAGCCCCGTCCCCTGCTGCCCTGCACACCCCGACCTCTCCCCGCCTTCCCCTCACGTACCCTCCCGCTCCCCTATTCTCGTTCTGTATTCCCCGCTCTCCTTTCCTCGCAGCCGCGGGGCGCGGGGTGCCGGGCAACAATAAAGCCCTGAGGGCCGGAGCCCGGCGCCCCCGCCCTCGCTGGGGTCCCCACACGGGGCCGGAGCCGCTCTGCGGGTCCCCCCATTGCAGTTCAATACACCGCCCCACACCGCCGGGGTTCCGGCTGTCCCTACATCACACTGGGGGGTCCCGGGGTGGGGGTTACAGCGGCCCCCTCATTAGGAGGGGGTCCTTGGGGGGTGGTGGGGGGGTTAGGAAGGGCCCCCTCATTAGGAGGGGGTCCTTGGGGGGTGGTGGGGGGGTTAGGAAGGGCCCCCTCGTTAGGAGGGGGTCCTTGGGGGGGGGGGGGGGTAGGTAGGTAGGGCCCCCTCCGGAGGAGGGGGTCCCGGGGGGGGGCGGGGCGGGCCCCCTCCGGAGGGGGGGTCCGGGGGAGGGGGGCGGGGCGGAGGGGGCATTCCCCCCTCCTGGCCCCGCCCCCTCCCCCGGGCCCCCTCCTCCGGACGGGGTCCCGGCCCGGCCCCCTCCCGGGGACCCCCTCCTCCGGACCGGGGCCCGGGGGGGGGGGAGGGGGGGCGGGTGGGGTGGGGGGGCCGGGCGGGGAGGGCTGGTCGTGTGTGTGGTTTTTTTTTTACACGTGTACATGTGTTTCACGGCGCAGAGTGACATGTCCCCCTCTGCTTCCCCCCCACCCCACCCGCCCCCCTCCCCCCCCGGGCCCCGGTCCGGAGGAGGGGGTCCCCGGGAGGGGGCCGGGCCGGGACCCCGTCCGGAGGAGGGGGCCCCGGGGGAGGGGGCGGGGCCAGGAGGGGGGAATGCCCCCTCCGCCCCGCCCCCCTCCCCCGGACCCCCCCCCTCCGGAGGGGGCCCGCCCCGCCCCCCCCCGGGACCCCCTCCTCCGGAGGGGGCCCTACCTACCTACCCCCCCAAGGACCCCCCTCCTAATGAGGGGGGCCCCTTCCTAACCCCCCCACCACCCCCCAAGGACCCCCTCCTAACGAGGGGGCCCTTCCTAACCCCCCACCAAGGACCCCCTCCTAACGAGGGGGCCCCTTCCTAACCCCCCCTCAGGACCCCCTCCTAATGACGAGGCCCCCCCACCCCGGGACCCCCGCCAAACAAGGGGGTCCCCAAACCCGACCCCCCATCCCGGGACCCCCTCCAAACGAGGGGCCCCCGTGGGATGGGGGAAGCGGAGCCCCGGCGGCGCCCCCTGCGTTCAACAATGGAACTGCATGGGGACACCAGCGGGGCTCCAGCGGGGCCGGGGGCGCCGGACTCCGGCCCTCTGGGCTTTATTATTGTCCGGCACCCCCAGCCCCGCGGCTGAAGGGAAAGAAGGAATGGACAGAACGGGAAGAGAGGAGGAATAGCAGGGAGGAAAGCGAAAGGGAAGGGAAAGGCTGGAAAGGGACAGAGGGACAGCGGACAGAGAAGGGAGAGAGGGGGAATAGAAAGGAGTAGCGGGATAGGGACAGGACAGGAAAGAGGAGAGCGGGAGTCAGGTTTAGGGGAAGAGGAGGGGAGGGTCTGGGGGACAAAGAAGAAGAATACGGGGAGGAGAAGGAAGAGTAGAGGAGGGGAGGCCGAAAGGGGAGGAGAAGGAAAGGGGGGAAGAGAGAGAAGGGGAATACAGGGAGGAAAAGGAAGGGTAGAGGGGTAGACAGGAGGGGAGGCCGAAAGAGGAAAGGAGTCGGCTTTGAGGAGGAGAGAAAAGGGGGGAGAGAGAAAAGCAGAGAAAGAAGGGGAATACAAGCAGGAGAAAGGAAAGGTAGAGGAGGGAACAGGAAGGGAGAAAAAGCTGCGGAGCGGGGACAGCAGCCACCCGTCCGCAGCGTGCTCCGAGTGAGCAAATGGCGGTTAACGAGATTACCGGATCTTAAATAACCTCGGCCCCGCCCCGCGCAGCCGCGCTGGGGTCCCGCACACCTGAGCTGGTCCCGGGCCCCAACCCCGCACACCTGAGCCGGAGGCGGGACCCGGCCCTGAAGCTCCGCCCCGGCCCCGCCTCACGTAGCTTTGGCCCCGCCTCCTGGCCCCGCCTCACGGAGCCATGGCCTCGCCCCCGGGCCCGCCCCGCCCTGCTCGGGATGGGGGCGGGGCCATCGCTCGTGGCCCCGCCCATGTGCCCCCAGACCGGCCCCGCCCATGTACCCCGGACCGGCCCCGCCCGTGTCCCTCAAGCCAGCCCCGCCCGTGTCCCCCAGATCGGTCCCGCCCGTGTCCCCCGGGCCAGCCCCGCCCGTGTTCCCCCGACCGGCCCCGCCCGTGTTCCCCAGACCGGCCCCGCCCGTCGCACCGGGCCGAACCGGGGCTGCTCCCGACGCTGCGCGGAGCCCCAAGCGGGGCCCCGAGCTGAGGCGGGGCCGGGATGGGCCGGGGTTCTGGCTCGGCTCATGTCGGTGTCGGCTGCCGGGGGGTCCCGAGCGGTGCCGCCTCTCCCGCGGCGGGCGCGGTGTGGGGCGGGGATCGGGACCGGGACGGCCGCGGGCGGCGGGAGCTCCAGAACGGAGAGGCTCCACACGGACCGAACCGGGAACCGGCCGGGGCGGGGAGAGCCCCGTGCCGGCCCCAGGACCCCCAGACCCCGCCGCTCCCCCGGTGCCACGGAATCATTTCCCAGTGTAGGCCGAGGAGTCTTTATGAGAAAACTCAAAACTAAAGGATACGGGATCTGAGGGGAGGGGAGAGATTCTGGTATAAATTCAAAACACATTGTGAAAAATAAATCTGTGGAGCAGCCCACGTCCTCTCCCAGCCTGGTTTCTGTGTGCTCGTCTGTGATTCCAACTGCTCCGATGGGATTTGCAGCCTGTGGGGCTGTAATGCCTTGCCCGGTGCTAAGCACGACAGGAAACAATGGGAAAACCCTCGGGATCAGGCCGTGGAGCCTCTCAGTCACCGTGTCCCAAAAGTCTGCAGTGCCCAGCGCCTCTGGGTGGAATTTGAGGGGTCCCAGCACAGGCCTCGGGCACAGGGCCCCTTGCTTCCCCAAGTTCCTTTAGCCAGGATGATTTTTGGGGTAGGAGCACCCAAAGCCAGCAGAACTGGCCTTCACCACTTTTTGTGGGACCTCTCCTCTCTCTTCTTCACCAAATTCCCACTGTCAAAAGCCATCCCCTCAGTCTCTCCAAGGAATTGGGCTTGGATTTCCCAATCCAGCAAGGCAGAAATGCTGCTGTCCTTATTGTATATCCTAATTGAAGTAATTGCTTAAGAAATTATTGAAAGGAATTAAAGGAATGAAGAGAAAATAAAGAAGAGCTGCCAGGTCCATCTAAGGGATGCTCAAGCCCCTTATCAATAATTTGCTTTAATTAACCAACTCAAACAAAGTCATTGACACCACATTGATACAGTATGAGTCTTTTTAATGGAGTTACATATAAATATTGCAGAATGTAAAAACCTTTATAAAGCCAGAAACTCTTTTAAGAGATAGACAGTGTACAGCTGCAGAGAGTCTTGGGATTCAGGAGAAAAATCCCCAAGTTTTCAGTCTTTAGCATCTTCCACTCTGTGGTCACTGACAGCAAACGTGGCTTCAGCCTCAGGAAGGCACGGGGAGTCAGGGGTTTCACAGGTCCTGGTGTCACCTCAGCCTTTCAGCACGTACAGTCTGCAGGGAGAGAGAACAAATGGGTCAGAATGGACAGCATAATTCCAGAAAATCATCCCAATCCATAAAGCACTGGGCAGAGCTGTAAGAACTTCTCAAAGGTTCATTTCCCTGAGGACTGAGGGCTCCAAGCTAAAGGCCCAGGCTGGACCTGCCATGGACGGACTATGGGAAGCCCAGAAGGAAAAGCTACTGGGCCAATTCCATCAAACATTCCAAAATCAGGCTCCTCACCAGCAATACCAAAAACCCCTCTGGGGCAGAGCAGCAGAAAAAGCCACCTCTACACTTCCCAGAGATATAACAGGAGAGCCCTCAGTGCAATGCCTGTGAGTGCAGTGAGGCTGGCACACAAACATTCTGTACTCACCTTTCAATGGAGTCAATAGTGAAACAGAACAAATCTCTCTTGCAGTCCAGGCTCCTTGAAATGCACCTGTAGATGCTGCTGAGGGTCTTTGAGCAGCCAGAGCAGAATAAGGTTTCTACTAAGCTGTAAGTGAGAAATAACATTGATTCAGGAGAAAAGAAAAGGAAGCAGCTCGCCTCATCCCTTTCCTTAAAAAAAAAAAAAAAAAAAAAACAACAACAAAAAAACAAAACCAAAAACAAAAAAAAAAAAAAACCCAAACAATCATGCATTATAATTTTTTCAGGCATTCATTCTTGCTTTACACAGTGTAAATTATGAGCACTCATCTTTCAGCCTGAATTTGCAGCAGCTCCTCAGGATGACTGACCTCAGCCAGCCCAGATCAGAATCACTAAAGATCAGAATCACTAAATTATGGAAGGGACCTTAAAGCCCATCCCACCCCTGCCATGGCAGGGACACTGCCACTGTCCCAGCTGCTCCCAGCCCCAGTGTCCAGCCTGGCCTTGGGCACTGCCAGGGATCCAGGGCAGCCACAGCTGTGCCAGGGCCTGCCCACTCTCACAAGGAAAACTTCTTCTGATACTGAATCTAAACCTGCCTTCCTTCAGGCTGAGGCCATTCCCCTTGTCCAGCCCTGCCTGTCCCTGTGAGGAATCCCTGTCCCTCAGGCCACACAGCACACCCCACACAAATGAGAGTTCCAGGCCCGCACCGGCACTGCGGGCCCTGCACCGGGGCTGTCCCGGGATCCCCGCCCGCCCCGGGGCTGCGTGAGCAGCAAAGGCTGGGTGTGCGGTGTGAGGGACAGGACAGGCTCTGGTGTGCGGTGTGAGGCACAGGGACAGGCTCTGGTGTGCGGTGTGAGGGACAGGACAGGCTCTGGTGTCCATGTGAGGCACAGGACAGGCTCTGGTGTCCGTGTGAGGCACAGGGACAGGCTCTGGTGTCCGTGTGAGGCACAGGACAGGCTGTGCTGTATGGCACAGGGAAAGGCCCTGTGTCCATGTGAGGCACAGGACAGGCTGTGCTGTATGGCACAGGGACCATTTTTGTGTACCCTGTAAGAGATAATGTGTCACCGAAGCCTGGCCTGACACACAAAGGGTCTCTAGGCCTGCCTGCAGCTGGTGCTGACAGCTGTGGGCACAGCTCTGTCACCCACAGCCCTGGGCTGCTGAAACAGCTTGGACACAATACACTGCATTTTGGAGAGCTGCCTGGGGTCCTGCATCCCTCATTTCAGCTCTTACAGCACTCATCAGCGAGATTTGCAAAAACCCTTCCTGCCTGTCCCTCAGTGCCCACTCTGGACATGCATGTGCTCCTTTCTGTGCCTGCCCCTGGCCCCCATGTCCCCTCTCCTGTGTCCTGGCAGCCTCAGGTGCCCCGTGCATCTCCAGGTGCCAGCAGCACCCAGGGGAGCTGGGCCCCAAACTGGGGGCACCAAACTGGGCCAGGCACCCCCAGCCCCTCTGGCCACGAGCTGGAGCTGGGCAGTGCCAGGGTCCCAGAGAATTCCCCACCTGTCAGGAAATGCCACAGCTTTGTCCCAGAAAGGAGAGAGTCCTGCAGCTTTAGTCCATTAAAGGGAGAGCGTGCCCAAGGGGGTTTTTCCTTCTCCCTTTCTTTCTCTCCCTCTCTCTCCTGTTTTTTTCTCTCATTGTCTCACCTGTTTTTTTTCATTCTGTCTTTCTCTCTCTCCCTCCCTCTCTGTTCCTTCCTCTCTCCCTCTTCTAATTTTTTTCTCTTTCTCTATCTCTCTTCCCCCTCCTGTTTTTTTTCTCTCTCTCCCTCCCTTCCTCTCTCCCTCTCCCTATGTTTCTCTCTTTATCTCCCTTCTTCCCTCATTTTTTTCTCTCTTTTTCTCTCTCCCTCATTCTCTCCCTCTCTTTCTCTCCCGTTTTTTCCCTCTCTCTTTCTCTCTCTCTCCTGGGTTTTCCTCTCTTTCTCTCTCTCTCCCATTTTTTTCCTCTCTCTCGTTCTCTCTCTTTCTCTTCCTTCCTTTCTCTCTCTCCCTCCCTCTCTCCCTTTCTCTCAGGGCTGCAGCCTCCTTTAATCCCAAACTCCCAAACCACCTGCCCCATTTCCCCCCTGACTCCTCTCAGCTGCCCTGAATTGCCAGAGGTGATGAGCCCGGCAGCACCAGGGACTGGCAGGGCAATGCTGCTGCTCTGGAGTTTCCAAAGGCTGCTGGGGGTAGGAATCACCTCCAGAGCCCAGCAAACACTGCCTCACACACTGGTACATCCAGTGGGGTCCAGCAAGAGCTGCCAACACAAACTCCATGTGTGGAGGTCGAGGATGCCTGTGACTGAGTGCCTCCTGCAGGGCCAGGCTGCCCTGAGCCTTTTGGGACACCCAAAATCCCCCATGGGGGATCAGGCACAGCCTGCACTCCCTGATCCTCCAGGTCTTTTCCAGCCTGAATGGTTCTGGGGTTCCAAGAGGTTCCTGGGGAGCAGAGGCACGGTGCAGGTGCCCAGATGTGAGTGCTGCTGCCCCAGGATGGCTCCAGCAGCTTTCACTGCACTCCCCAGCTTTGTGCACCTCTCTTGAAGCAGCCAAGGGCAGGGATGGGCCTGGCACCCATCAGGAGGAGTTTGTGGAACAAGGGATGTGTGCAGGGCCATGAAGCACTGCCTGTGCAGGGATGGGCCTGCACCCATCAGGAAATGGAGTTTGTGCACCAAGGGATGTGTGCAGGGCCATGAAGCACTGCCTGTGCAGGGATGGGCCTGCACCCATCAGGAAATGGAGTTTGTGCACCAAGGGATGTGTGCAGGGCCATGAAGCGCTGCCTGTGCAGGGATGGGCCTGCACCCATCAGGAACTGGCTGAGCTCTGTGCCCCACTGCCTTCACGTGGCACTGCGGGCCAGTGCCATTCACACACAGAGCCAGAACATCCCTGCAGCCCTGGGATGGCACAGAGCCACAGGGATGGCAGGGCTGGCACAGAAATGCTCTGGCTGTTCCCCTACACCCCGAGGAGGGTGAAGGTCAGGGGTTACTGCAGCCCCTGCAAAGGTCCTTGCTGTCACCAGCTGATATTTAAGGTCACAAGTGTCAGCCCCAGTTGGAGTTACCCTGGGGCAGCTGCCAGGAGCCCTGGGGATGCTTGGCTGGTTGTGAGGACAGAGCCCTGCAGCCCTGGAGATGTTTGGTTATTTGTGAGGGGATGGACAATGCCCTGCAGCCCTGGAGATGTTTGTGAGGGGATGGACAATGCCCTGCAGCCCTGGAGATGTTTGGTTGGGGTAGACCTGGAATTCAGTGGCATTCCTGATATCCTCATGCTCCTCCCAGAGTTCATTTCTGTTGGAACACCTTGGCAATGTGTCCATCACACTCCACCTCTAAGAAAGATAGCAAACCTGTGAGCAAAGATGGAAATGTTTAGCTTTAAAAGGTTAAATGTGGTGCATGAAGCTGGAAAGCTCACCTTTGAAGGAATGTGAATATAATCCCCCCACCCCCTGAGCTTTGTTATGGGTTTTCTTTTTTTGTATTTAGGGTGTGGAGATGCCCAGCAGGGATCAGGGTTTAGTGCTCTGGGCACAGACAGAGCAAAAAGGCAACATTGCTTGCTGTGTGAAATGCCAGCCAGAGGTGCTGAAAATCAGGTATAAATCCAGGGAACCCAGACAGGGAAAGCAGCTTGGCACAGCAGAATTAAGCTTCCCTAACATGTCCTGGACATAAAATCCCTTAGAGGTGGGGGGTGCAGATTGAAGCTTTGTGCCTCTGAAACAACTATTCCTGCTTAGGGTGGATGTTTCCCAATTAAAACATTGGTGGATGCAGGTCCATCAGTGAAACCAGTGACTGGAGGAGCCTGACCTTTTCCAGGGTGGGCAGGGATTAGGTTCCAAGTACCACTCTCCCACAGGTGACTTGCCCAGCCTGTGACAATGACATCAGGTGTAAGGGGATGGATGGCAGGGGGGATCCAGCTCTGCTCTAGTGGTGGCTGGGTTTTGAAAGGCTGAAATGTAGAGCTGAGCTCCAAACTGCAGGCAGAGCATGTTCAGATCTGGCTGATTTCTTTCTTTCTTTTTTTTTTTTTTTTTTTTTTTTTTTTTTTTTTTTTGAGTGTAATTTTTCCAGGGCATGAGTGGAAATACTGTGTTCATTAAATCCTCAATCTTATGGCTGAAGTTTTTGGATCTTGATGTGAGAGCCTGAGTCCCCTTCTGGGGGGGGTTTGGGAGCAACGTGTTGGACCTGTGTCCCATTTCTCCCCCTTCCCAATCCAGTCCTTCCCCCGGTGCAGTGACTGTGTAGCTGAATGTTGTGGTGTTCTTGCGAAGTGTTGATTTTGTTATGGTTTCTTTCTCTTGTTTTCCCCCATTCCCCTTTTCCTGGGCAATGAAATTGTAGCTCTGATGCAACAGGAGGCTGCTGGGAGAAGAGAAGCTTGCCCAGGAGAGGAATTCTCGCTGCTCTTCCCTGCTGAGGTTCAGAGCCAGGGAAGGGCTTGCACTGGCTCTGTCACTTGGGCACCTGCTCCTTGTCCCACCCTCCTTCCCCAAAGCCTGACTGCTCCATGGGGAATGGCCTTCTTGCAATGTCCTGCCAGACTTTTGAAGGCACATCCTGAGCACTGGCTGCAGATTGGTCTCTGCTGGCAGCAGTTCTTGATTTCCATTTTTTTTCTCTCTTGTCCCCAGGCTGGGCTCTGCTGGGATCTGGCTGAAGTGCCTGCCACTCCAAGGGGCATTTGCAGTCACTCCTTGCTCCCCTTCTGGGAGAGGAGCTGGTGGTGCACTGGGAGCTTCCCTCTCTCTGGGCTGAGGAGATGCCCCTGGGTGAAGAAGTTGCAAATAGTCTGGAAGGCAAAGCAGCCCTGGGATATAATTTATTCCTCCAAAGAGACCTTTGCTCCTTGCTGTACAAGCAGGATCTTTAAAGCTGCACACTCATGTCCTCCAAAGGAGGGATGGTCTTGCAGCAGATGCTGATGGGCTCTCCAGGCAGAGGCTCCCATCAGCAAGTGTCCAATGCAAAAGGCTTTAACCCAAAATCTTACATCATAGGTTAAAAGTGAAAAAAAAAAAAAGGTAAAAAATGGAAAAAAAAAAAAAAATAGAGGAGAAGGCAGTCTGGGGAATGCTGATGTACATCACATTCCACACCCAAAGCCACCAGAGAAACAGCCCTGAGCAGTTTCTTCTTGTTTTGGAACTGCTCTGTCCTTTTAAGCTGAAATCCAGTGGCATTTTGAAACCCTGAAGTTTGGGCTTAGGGTCTAAGAGTTGTGGGCAAAAGTGGCCAACTCAACCAAGTGAAAAAAAACATGTTGATAATGACAGTGTGAATTTTGGTGCTCTAACTTGTTTTTTTCATTTGTAAAGTTCATCAGCAGGAAAATCTGTCTGATTGCCCTGACAGAACAAAAGCTTCCACGTAAAAGCTGTGTGTGCTGTTCCCACAGGGAACTTTGCCCAAGAAAACCCCTTTTCCCTCAGATGCTGCCATCCCTGGAATAAACAAAGAATAATATTTATCCTCTACCTCCCCCAGCACCAATTTCAAGTGAAAGTAACCCAAAAGCCTGCAGCTGGAATCTATATCTATATCTTCAAGAAAACTGAACAATCTTCAGTATTCTCTTGAGTGAGTTTTGATGAGTGTGGTGCAGTTACTTTAATACTTCATTGATTTTTAATATGCAATCTCACGTAACAGCCACATATTCAATATACTTATCACCCTTTTTTGGCCATTGGAAAAGAAATATTTTACAGGAATGTGCTCAACCTCTGCTGAAAACTATTATTTAGTTTGTTTAAAAAGAATCCAACCAGCAAAATGTTTCTCCTGAAAAGTTTTATACAGTTAAAATATACATGCTTTAGCAATTTACATTCAAGGTCTCTTAAGTACAAAAGCCTGCTTTACTTTGTTATGTAACACTGAGACACCAAGTATGATTTAGTCATTCTTCACTTAAAAATCTACAACTTTTTACACAGGCTTTTAAAATTTCATCTGGAAAGTCACATGCAGAACACTTGATGTACTGACTTATATGGAAAAAAGCTAAACAAGTGCTTCAGTTGAAAAAATATATACATACATTTGAGGATCTTACTCAAACAGCAGATTTATGATAATTTTAGAATGTAAAATACTAAGTGCAAGTAGATTTTTCTTTTTTAAATAGTACCATGTAGAACTCCATTTCATACAAAAATAGACATCCATATATTTTATTTCTGTGGCAAACTTAGAGTTATGTCTTTGTTTGGGGATGATCCTGTTTGAGTGCCCAGCAGGCACAGCTTTTGGAATCTCAAATATCTGTCTTCAGCTAACCTGAACTCTTTAAATAGTCCTAGAAATACATACCCTGAATGTACAAATGCTGGAAAAAACATATTTTCAATGAAGATTAATTTAGTGCAGCTGCTGAAGCCAGGGAGCTCAGGGACTTCTCTTCCCCATCAGGAGTTCACAGCCTTCCAAGGGGCTGTGGCTGAGCCAGGAAGAAACTTTTCAAGCACCACCTGCAGTCAGTGAGGTCTGGCTCTGCTGGAGCAATGGCTGTGGTTGCACAGTGTGGAAATGGAGGAGAGCCCTGGCACTCCAAGCTCTGCCCATCAGTTGTCCTTGGTGCCACCACGGTGCCCCTGATGTCCCCAAGCTGCTCTGGCACCGTGAAGCCAGCCCTGGAGTGAAGCTGCTGGCACCTTTGGCAACACATGCCAAGGTGAGCTGGTTTTGGTGCTGCTAAAAGCAGAGAAGACAAAGGTTTACCAGTGTCACTTAGGGGGTGAAAGGCCCCTGTATTGCCTCATCTCACATGCTGAGCTGGAATTCCAGTTCAAATGAACTTTTTGAACAAAACTAATTGCGTTTTGATGAGAGACGTGATTCAGGATCGCTTGGAGCCTAAACAGTTTCACTTGGGACACAAAAGCCCAACTCAAGTTCCTTGAAGCTCACCAGTGCCTTCACTGCTCAGTGAGCTTCCAGCAGGGTGAGAGGAAGGCAAAGACAGCATTTCTGAAGAGCCCTTCCCCTCTTATCTCCTGCACTTCCCATGCTGCAGATCCTCTGCCTGCTCTTTTGCATTGACCTTTCATACTTCAGAGGAAGAGGAATGGTGACTTTCACAGGAGCAGCCCCTGCAGAATCAGCTTTCCTGCAGAGAGACATTGGACCAACCTCCCATCTTCCAGATTTGTGCAAAATTCAGTTCTTTTAGTAGCTGGTGCTTGGCACGAAGGAAAACAGAGAGGAGTTGCTGCTTATGGTTCCAGTGGTGTGTGACTTCAGTAGTTGGGTTCTTTTTTCCTCTCTACTTGTTGGTAGCCCGCAAAAAGTCCATCTATGGGGTGGATTTTAGTCACAATATTTCAATATCCCATTTCTGTGAAGGTCTGTTTTCTATTGGCTGATTCATAATGATGTGATTCTTGTCATAGTAATTTCCTCCTTAAAAACAAAAGAAAGTCATGAAGGAAAAGCTTTTGAAAGAAATACTCATAAAAATTACATACAAGCTTTGAGAAGTGTTGCTAAGTAGGAAAATCAGCTGAAAAATAGGAATTCCATGAGGTAGGGGGCTAGTTTCTGCAACTGAGCAATGACAATTTTAACCAGCCTTCTTTTTCCAACTCCTTTTCCCTTTCTGAGCTGTTTTGTGGTTGATTTTCCTTCACCACTTTGTCTTCTGTAACTTGCACTCCTTGCTATCGGCACTCCTTAACTCCCCAAAGCACAACAGTTCATCTGATCAAAATAAACCTCTGGAATCCAAAGAGAAAGGTTCCTCCCTGCCCTGCTGTTTCTTGTCCCACTGTCAAGCAACTGGGCAGGAAATGTAGGATTCAGTTTCTGACCTTAAGTACAAAGGGAAAAAAAAAGCTGGACTATGGAAGTTAACCTTAATCAAAAAACCCACTTAAAACCTGTGAGTTTGAGACCCCTTTGTGACTGATCACTAAAGATCCCATGGCACTCTTCACAAGGGTAGACTTATCCTCCCTGTCCTTGCCAACTTCAATCACAAGTGATAATTTTGTTCTGCCTATCTCTATTTTCCCTGCAGTTCTATCTGGATAAGACTTTGCTTTTCATTTCCCATTAAAAAAAATGTTGTAAAATGTTTCTGTGTGCTATTACAGAGCTGCAGTTTTCCATTCTGAAGATTACAATATCAGATGAAATTATTTCTCTATTGTGGATATGACAAAATGTTACAATAGTCTTTTGGAAGTCTATGCTGCTTACTTTGGTGAATAAGAATAGGTCTATTTAACTCTCAGCTGAAAAGTGGGGCTACAATAAGACAACTGCTTTTGATGGCTCCAATTTAGAAACTTTGCAGAAAAGAGCAGGATTTGACCTGTGGAATCAGCATAATTTGAGAATGTGCTTGAGCAGAGAGAAACAAAATTCAAAACCAAAACCAGTGGTTGCACAGGAATTGCAGTGCTGCCAAGTGATCTGAGCACCATGGATGCATGAATTTTAATGCACATGTACACTTGCAAAAAGACATACTTGTTATATTGACTTTTATAAGTTTAATACATAATGAAAATGTTGTCTAGAAAAGTTAATTATGTTGCATAATAAAATTGTAGTCGGTGCAATGGTGGTTCCTAATGCAAGCCATGTGGTTTTCCTGGAGGAAAGACTGGAAACTGGATTCTAGTTCTGACTCATAGTAAACCCTGGTTGTTGAGAAATCCTTGACTTCAGTACAACTTCATAAACCCTGGTAGCTGTTCTGGTAGCAAGGTTGTAACTAAATAATGTGTTGGGATTTTTTTTTTTCCTTATGGCCACTGAAGGAAGGCAGAAATTTAAATTTAGCTTTTAAATAAAAGAACCTTCAATAATTTCTGGAGTAGTATCAAACCTTGTGGTGTAATAGCTGACCCTGTTTGTTTCTCTTTACAATGATTTTGTTAAAAGCATATGATGAAAAATGAAACTGTTTAGAATTTATTTTTTCTCTGTGTTTTCAGGCAAGTTATCCCTTAACTTTCTATCTGGTCTTCTTTTCTTCATGAATATTCAACTCATACCACCTTATTGATGAAAATTTCTCTGAAAATTTTATGTTGAGCAATCACCATGGTGCTATAGAGATGTCTTAGATTTACATACCAAAACCTCATCCCAGTAAGGAAACGGCATCACTTGAACATTTGTACAACACAGCTGTGAAGACAGTGCAGAAACTAAAAGCAGGAACAGCTTGTATTAACATTCCCATCCAAGAAATGCTGTCAAGTGGTGTGACACTTTAAGAGCCAGGTTATGAACAGCAGCCCTTGAAGCACAGGGAGATGTGGGATGCTGAAGAGAAGGAGCACAGCAAAGCAGAAATGCTGTTGTGGCTTCTCTATAATTTTGGATCTTTGTGAAAGGCCAGGCTCATAAGTCTGTGTCACCCAAGGGACGTGTGTCAAGCTCCTCTACATCATTAAAACTCCTTTTGCACTTTTTATCCCCTAACTTTCATCCTAATTCCACTTTCACATGTGCAGGCTCCAATAACAAGCTTTGCCAGGTACATTGGAATCAAGCGACAGAGGATGGAGACGAGGAAGGAAGGGAGGATTTCTCAGAGACCCTTCAACCTGTTAGAAAGATTTGGAGGATCATAGTTCCCTTCTTCATTAAATCTCCTTTTTCCACAAATCATTGCATAATAAGTCAGATATTTGCAGCACTGAGACACTTTCCAAACTAGATTTTGTGATAATTTAAGAGATAAGTGCTGAAAGTGCATTTTGGAGAATCAGAAAAATTGCTCAGTAGTGCAGAGATCAACTTGAGGAGCATTTTTGAAATTTACAAATCACCTGTGAATAAAATCCAAATCAGAAAAAAAGTAAGTTTTGAGAACAGCATTTTCTCATAGGTTTTTTTTGCTTCCTTTTACAGTAAGGTAAGCAAGTCTTTTGTAAGAACAAAATGTAGAGAGTTTTGAATAGAAAAGAAGTCAAGTCTGCTCATATCTCAGTGGATTATTCAACTCTAATTAGGATATCATTTAAGTCATTAGCAAGACAAATGCTCAGATTGAAATGGAAAATACCTTATGTTTATACAATGAGGCTTTAATATTAAAGGTTCTTAGAAATTAAATACCTGAATTCTCAACTGGGAAATATCTTTTTGTTGTTGTTGGACCGGGATCAGTTTTCTAATTTCTTAAAGATCATACAAGTTTAATCAACTCCTGACCTTATTAGAAAGCCATGAGATCATGACATTTCAAATCTGAAACTAAAACTGTACATTTGTTTGCAAATTAAACAAAGAATTCCCACTCTCAAATATTAATCTCCAAACATGGATTTAAATCAAATGATGCCTAATTCCTTTGGTATTCAGCCCATAACAAATTGCTAAAATTTTAATAAGTGAGATTTAATGTCTGGGAGATTTTTTTCATAGCAAACTGTATTAAAAAATATAACAGTAGTCATATACTTAGACTTTGAAATAGACATTTTCTGAAGTAAATATCCAAAGCTCTTTTCCACTCCTATAATCTTCTACTCAGGGAAGAGTTTAAGGTTTCTTTACAGTCATATCTCTCTCTCTCAAGACCATATTTTCTGTACTTCACCATTTTCTTAACTGTAGTTCAAGCTATAATTTTGTTTGAATGAAGCTCTATCACTTGTGCACAGTGTCTAAATGTATTTTTTAGTTCCATGTCCTCTAAATATCTCAGCACAGACTATGGTGATAGTCTCAAACTAGCCTGAATTTTTTTGAAAGTGAGAGAAGCAGAATTTCACCTTGCATACACCATGAAGGAAATATGTTTCAGGTGAGTACTACAAAGTTATTTCTTTGTTCTTCAGTTATAAAATTACTTTCAGGAAGGAAGTTGTTAAAAAAAAATCTACCAGAAATATGCATATCCTCTCCTCCCTAACCCCTTATATTCTTCATGTCTTGAGAAAAAAGAAAAGGAAAATGAACAAACCCACAACAAACAAAAAAAATTAGATTTCTTAATTTTTCAGTAACTGGATTTCTTAATTTCTTAAATCTTCCCAGGACCATAAGTCATAGGCATAAAGCTATACATACCAGTTTATTAGTTGCATACAATTCTGCTGACTACAAGTCAAGAACTCCTGTCCTGTCCCTTCTATTTGTTTCCAAAGGGGACAATCCAGATGATCTCCCACACAGAGAAGAGACTCTTATATAATGAGACAAAATTTGTATCTGATTTTTTGGTTAAATTGAAAGCTGTATTTAAGCAAAAAAAAAAAACAGAAAAAACCAAAGCAACTCATTGTACATGGTTTTGGATGAAGGTAGATAATCCACAGGTAATAGAAAAAATCAGGATGAAAATCGTGGTCCTATCAAAAAGCTGCAAATGCAGTCTAATAGGTGCTCTTTACTTTAGGGTTTTCAGAGTCTGTTACAGGTTCTAGGAATTTCAGCCAGCATAATTTTCTCTCTAGAAATAAAGGGCCTAAGCTCCAGGCACAGAAATGTTTGGCAGGGTGGTTTCACATTAAGGTTCCAGCAGGAACCATCCCCTGTTCACAGGAAGTTCCTCTCCATGGATTTATGCTGCTGCCCATGCACTGCACTGGTGACACTGGGGTATAACAGTGGAATAAATGTTTTCTTGAGATGCCACTCATAAACTGTTTACAAGAATATCTTCTCACCTTTTTTCACTCTTGTTAATAAGTGTGGTAAATAAAATTCAGGCTCTGAACTGTATTTCCCACAGAAGGTCTTGGGTAAATTTTTCTTTATGGATTGACTGGGTTGAAGAAGGCTAAGGTGTCTCAGTCAAAGACATATTTGAGTTAAAGCTAAGCTTGGATGTATACTGTGGCATCTTATAGCTCAGGGTCAGTCCTTGTTGGTTTTTCATTGGTTTAGTTTATTTGGTTGTGGGTTTTGTTGCCTTTTTAAACTGTACACAGGATTATATAGCTTCTCTATTTGCTGTTTCTTTGGCCTCTGCAGTAGCTTGATAAGTAGCATTAACATCTGAAGGTAAACAAGACAAATTTATGCACACAGATCTTCCTGCTTGTTCTGCAGTGCTCTGATGTGCTGCACATACCAACAGAAAGGCATTGCACAGTTCAGTGATTGAGTTTTCACTTAGATCATCATTGCTGTTCATATGGGAGAGCCAGCCTGTGGGGTCCATCTGCAGTTACTGTACTGGCAGTGCTGTGTGGCAGCAGTTTGAATTTAAGTGGGGTCCAATGATGCTAAAAGTGCATTTGCCCATCTCCTTGCAAATGAGACCCACTTAGGGCTGTTATTTTTACCTTCTGTGCTCAGGGGCTGGTGTTGTTTGAATTCCTTGACACAGATGTGGTTAACTCCCCAATTCACTTTTGAAGACAGATATTGACTGACCTTTAAATGCTACCCTTGCTGCCATGTGCACATTAGGAGAGGATTAATATTTTAAAATCACCTGCTGACTTACAAAGCCAATACCTACAACTTCACCTGCAATGGACTCTGTAGCTGGCCAACATCACTGGTATTTTGATATTCTAGCAGAATTTCCCCTGCTTCTAATTTATAAGCTATACTAAGTGGTTTTAGATGCTAATAAAAAAAAGAAGGAGAAACAATAGAATAAGTTCCTTGAAAGCCCCTATAATTCAAAACTGCTTTCCAAAAATCACTGAGGTTTGTAAATATACACTTCAATAGGAAAACAAATAGTCTGAGATAACTGCCTTGCTCTGGTGTGCAATTCTGAAATTGTAGCCAGAGAAGACAAAATAAGTGAGACATGAAAATCTTTTATTGTTATGTTACTCTGTAGGAGAAGAGAAGCACTGGATTTTTTTTCCCCATCCTTGCTGAAATGCAATTCATCAGTCTAAAATCCAAACACTTGTCAGAAAGGATAGCTTTTGCATTTTTGTGTCTGGGAAGCACTGAGGCTATTGATTTTTAAATTTAAGAGTCTTGTCTTTTTGGGGACACATTTGGAAGGGTATCAATGCTGCTGGAACTTACTATTTTCAGCTTAAGCAGAAAAAGGGTTGTAGTATAATAATTTTATTTAATTTTGGAAAACAAAAATTTCACAACCTGCTATGCCCAAATCACATGTCATAATTACAAGAGAAAAAAAAAATTTACCTCTAATTCCCAAGATTTTAATTCACAGTTCCACTGAGATTCTTCTTAAATTATAAAGTGCTCAACAGAGATGAGTTGAGGAAATGAATTCAAATATTTGATAGTTTTGCAGAATTTTTAGGAATGTGGAAATGCCTCTTTTGGAGATTTTTAAGAAACTCAGGAAACCTTCCCTACTCTGTATCACAGGTGGTTTTTTTTCTCCAGTAAGCTCTGATTTCCACAATCACAACTTTCCACTCCCAGCAGAGGGTTAACACCATGCAGACCCGGGTGCAGCAATTGTGAAGCATCTCCTGGTAATTACTACACGATTTTTGTGGTTCCACTTAAATAAGATCATCTCCAGAAGCTTTCCACACAAGATCAAGCTCCCTGGGGAGCTTAACCTAAGATTAACATTCAGTCACAAATAGAAGCCATTAAACTGGGGCTGAGAAGATAAGATGAAATCTTCTGTTTGTAGTGAAAGGGAAGGCACTGAGAGGTCAGATTTGTGCTACATGTTGGCTGGCTTGCCCCCTCAATCTATCATAAGAAAATAAATCAAGTGTCATTGAAAAAGATTCAATTTACATGACATTCTGCTCATAAAACAGTGAATTTGCAAACTAATTATTTGGCTGGAAGGGGAAAATGTTGAATCAACTACAGCAGGCAGTATTGGTACTCAGACCTAGATTTAATCACCAGAGCAAGGATTTAACACAGCAAAGGCATCACTCCTGCACCTGTGCAAATCTGTGCAGAATCAATCAGGAATCTGAATTCTTTCCTTGAACAGACACAACTTTGGAAAATGTTTCAAATGAGGAAGCATCACAGAATTGATTTGCTTGCCCACTAACAAAATGCAAAATTCCATTTCTTTTGTGCAGGAGTCAACAGTGCCTGTCTAAAGTTGAAATCAGCTTCAGAGGGTAAGGATAATTTCCCCAGCACATCAAATTCCCTTGATTAGTCTAATTAGTTCCTTCTGTAACTGACTTTAAACAATGCCAGTGTCTAACTGATTCAGACATGAAAATTAGACATCTGGCAATGAGGACTTAAGAGTGACATACATCCATCTTCTGCAGAAACATGTGAGAATCAGGAAAACAAGGGGAAAAAGATTATTATTCCTTGTGTTTAAGGTTGTGTAATTGTTCAACATGGTATAAATTAGAACTTATGAAGAAAAGGTAAATCCTCAATGCTGGAAGGGCTTGACAGTGGAATTCAATTTAGGACTTAACAGTTTGGGGGTTGAATAATAGGTTTGTCAAATATGTGGTTCATGGTCAATAAAAATAACTTGTTAGTTTTATGGTGAATTAAGCAAATGATGAGAAAATGAAAAATTAAAGTATTTTGGTTTGATGTTATTAAAGGCTATTTAAATATCTGAAAATCTAAACCAGTTTGATCTACAAGAAGAAAGTAACTGTAACAAAAACATTTTCAAATAAATGGCTTACATTAAATTATTTAGATAGAAAAAAAAAGACTTTTTCCAATTTGAATAGTTACACATTGATTTCTTAATTTGTAGATTTTTCTGGCTAACAGCTAAAAATATCAACTCTTTGAATACCTCTTATTCCAATGCAGCTTTTAGACCACTATATACTTTTCTCTTATTGGAGTCCCATGAGCAGCAAGACTAATAAATCTGGGGGTACACTAACCTGATTATTAAATTTCTGTAAATTACTCCAGTCTAGCACACCCAGCTGTCCATTTCTTAATGGTGGGAATTTCAACCCAGTAGCATCATCAGCTACACACAAATCCCTGTTCCCTCTTCCCTTTGTTAAATTGTTCCAAAAAGGGGATGGGGAAAAGAGCATTACACAAAGTCAGTGATTTCTGATACAAAAAACTTATGTCTGCATTATGAGTTATTAGAGAAATTCAGTTTGCAAAACATCACATAAGAAAACACAAAGAGGATAAAGACTATTAGAAATGAAATTAAACTAAAGCAACATTCCACTTTCCAGAACACTTCCCAGAACTGACTGGCAGAATGAAATTTCCTTGCACGGGTTGTTCAATGTACTGCTGGTCACTGTCAGACTGTAAAATATACTGCTCAATTAATACCTGCAATACTTCATTCAACCAACATACACCTGCTGAGCAGTGAAAAAGAACCCAAATTGTTTCTAAAGGTACTTTTAAATGAAATTCGGAATTATAAGTCATAACATATTCAAAACATGGTGGCTGTGTGACAGGTGTGTGTGAGCTAGCTCTCCTATAGATGCAAATATTTATTTATATTCCAGATACCCCCAGTTTTTGTTTCCTGGGAGAAATTCTCAGAAACCAACCTTCCATTTATTCAGTCATGTTAATTATTATCAAAATAATCTAAATGTTAGTCCATTTTGAAACAAAGTCACAAAAACCCTCACAACAAAGAAATGCTCAAAAGCAAAGAACCCCACAACAACAATAAAAACCAACAACAACAGCAATAAACCAAAAGCGAAACCAAAAGCAAAACCAAAACCAAAGAAACCAAACCCCAAACAAAAATAAACATGCAAACAAACCCCCAAAACCCAACAGAAACCACAGAAGTGAAATGGAACTTTCTGACTGCTTTGGACACAGACAAATCACAACTGAGAAACTTTAATCTTGTGTAAGTGCTTTTAAGAATGGCCAAAACATTGGTGTGTTATCAGCACTGTGATACCCAAAAATCCAGAGCAGCACAAGAATAATATGGGCTGCTTTGAGCAAAGTTACCTTGCATTTAACCAAATTTATATATTTGAATCCAGGTATCTCCTGATAAATGCTAAGGTTAGTGCAAAATCCAGGCTGACACGTTAAAACAAATATCACAACAACGAGAGGCAAATAACAAGGTTAAAATGCTGGTGGTCTGTTGACCTTACAGTTATGACTTTTACAAACCACCTGGATTTTGTAAAGCTCAGGACTGCAAAGAAAGCATTTGGAGGAATCAAACAGTACACAGAAAACCTGGAAAAAAAAACAAACAAAAAAAAAATCTTTAGACTTATGGTTTTCTTTCCACAAGACCCCTCCAGCCCTGCTTAGTCCTTGCTTTGTTGTTTGAGCAGCAGGGACAAAATTAAAACTCATTCAAGCAGCTTGAACCCCCAGGTGATATCAGGACTTAGGTTACTGCTGCAAAGAAGCCTTTGAGCTGAGCACTGCTTTCATGAGACAATTTCAGTGATATTCTGACCTAAATGTAGTTCATGGGAGTTTTAGCACTGATTTCAGCAGAGACAGGATTTCATAGCAGTGACTTACTGTAATTTAGATTAGTCTTGCAACTTGCTCAGAAGCTGATCCAAAATACAGTGAAGCCAAAGGGAGCTGTATTTAATCAAGTTTAATCCAATTAGTTAATTGAACTTAATAGTATTTTAAAATGTTAATCAAAGCTAAGCAGATTTCTAGGGTTTTTCTACGGGGCAAAACCTGTTCCATTCTAAATAATGTATTATGCAAAGTTTGATGAGTTTATGTGATACCTTTTTAGCTTTTTAGTATATAAGTTTATGGCAAGGGGCTAGGTTGGGTTTTTTTTTAATTTTTTTTATTTTTCCATTAATAAAAGGAAAAAAAAAACCCCAACAACTCTAATTATCAAGTCATAGAAACTTTGTTGGGTTAAATGGGCAGGATTTCCAAGACTTCAGTCTTCCCATATTGATTAAGGCAGCTGAACCAGAAACAACTTTAAATAATCTTACAAGATATTTGCCCTTTATTATAGTAGGATGTCCCTTTAAGGTCTAATATCTATTTTATTAAAGTTCAGCAGTAATTAACTAGGCAGACAATCTAGTTTTCTGTTACTGGACTTATATATTGAATTGCTCTATCTTCTGTATTGCATTCCTATTCAAAGCAAGCTTTTTTTTTTTTTTTAGAGATATTGTAAATTAAACCATTTGGCTAATCATGTCAGAAAGCAGACCGTTCTAAAGGTTTTTTGAAAAATGTGCTTCTTATAAATACATTATAGAACATATAATTATAGAACATATATTATATGCTGTATATGTGTTATATATACTATATTATATTACATTACATTATAAATCAAGCCATAGGATAAAATTAAATGCAACTCATTTAAAACCACCAGATACTAAAATACTCTCAGCTGAAAAAGAAAATAAATTGGAATCTGTGTTCCACAGAGAAGGCTCTGACTGGGCAATATGACAGAACTCTTATTAACAATTTACTGAGGGTATTTAAGAAACAACAGCTCAGTATCACCATGGGTGTAGAGGAAGAACAGAACACTCCCAAATCAGAAATCAGAAATACCTTCTGCCTATTTGCCCCTTCCTGTGCATGCCCAGAATCTGATTTTGCCATTATTACTTCAGGACAGGGAGCATCAAAGCACAAAGCAAGAGAGTTTTGTCTTGGTGTACAGACTTCTGCTTTCCTCCTTCCCTGTGTGCATTAATGAGCCCAGCACCAGGGACATCAGTCATTTCTGGAGGCTTTGAGGCTCTGTGGCACTGTAAGCATTAAGCAGTAATAGAGATGATAATATCAGCTGTGTACTCTGGATATCCACCATGCTATTAATTCAGAAAGTAAATAAAGCCATATAAATTAAATAAGCTTTTATGATTAATAAAACATGTGCATATGGCAATCTTATTAGTGTGGTGAAAGGCAGAATTTAAATTTCACAGGGAATGAAATCAGAGAGATTTATTTTCAGATTGAAAGTAAACAAATGGGTTTGATTTTTCTCTGCTCATCTAAATTGAAGTTGCTCTGTTGAGCTGTTCAAAAATTAAGTTAACATCTGAGTCAGCAAACTCCCAAATCAATTCTAGAACTTTCTGGTGTCTTTCAGGCCCTGGAAATGTTGTACCTGGAGTTCCTTGGGCATTTTTGCTTTTCTGCAGCACTCAAGGTGTTATTCACTGTTTCAAGAGTTTATTCATCCCTCCTCAGAGGCCTCCTCTGATCTTTGTCACTGCAGGATTTTGCTTCCCATGTGAAGCCCACCTGGCCTAGGAAGCAGCTTTCAGAAGGAATAAAAGGATAAAGGATAAAAGCCTTGTGCAGTCTCATTTGGGGAGAGCTGTGTCAGCACGATGGGAAGAAACTGAGCAACTCCTGGCATTGTTTTCTTCAAGTCTCAAAAATTATCATCACATAGGAGGAAGTAAAGTGTTCACTTCATCTGCCACTATAGAATAACCAATAAATGTACTTCTGTCCTGAGCCACTAAATTCCTTGTACAGAAGCACTGAAAAATCAGTTTCCAAACACAAAATATTCCTGGATATCTTAGAGAGAAAAATCACCAGAGCTGAATGGTTGCTTTTAACAAATCTTGTTTGCATGACATTGAAAAGGGCAAAAAAGTGCCAAGTTTATCACTAATAAATAACAATTATGGTTATGAATTAAATTTTGTTATTTTACTACCTAGACATAGGATGACATGTCTCTCTTCTGAGTTTAAAGATTATTATCCTTTTATCACATTTTTATTAATGTTTAAGAAATAATGCCTTTTTTTGCAAGTATCAAAATGCTATTTAATCTACAGAAAAATTAATTCTTCTTGTAAAGATGTAAATTCACTGACGAATTTTTAACATTTCTGCATTCACATATTCACATTAATTCATATTTCATATTTCATTTTCACATTAATTTCAGGACTTTCCTTAGCTTTTCTAAAATAATACAGGAAGAGGGAGTAGGGGAGAGCAGTTCCTAAAGTAAGACTGACTTTGAAGCTTGTTATGATTTGATAATTGAGGTAAATGATTTTATTCTGTCCATGTGAGGAGAACAAATGTGAACTTCAATATTCAAAAGAAATACTTTTAATATTGGTCAGGACATGTGGAAGCAATACTTGCGGTGTTATTATCAGTGTCTTAATTTGGTAAAATGGATGTAAAAGAACATGATCAAACCTGGTTAAAAGTGTGGAAAGTTGACTGCAAACATGTGACTAAGTTTTTTCCTGAATTAGTAACTAATGTAACACATCCACCCATGAATTTTAAATAATTTGATAACAGTTTTAATATTACTGAAAGATGGATAGGAACATCTCTATCAATAATAAAATAGAAAGTAAACCAATTTACATTACCTGAAGTTTTAAAATTTATCATTTATATCTTAAAAACTTATTTATGTTTCCCTAAAGTACAAGCTATAAATGCATTTTCCCATTATTATATCTCAGTAATGAAGCAGACATGGAAACATTATTGATATTATCCAAGAGAGGATGGAATGTTTCTTGAAAGATTTACTTTAGTAAGGTCAGCCACAGCCTTCACATATGATCTTTACACTGTAATTAGATCCAAATCTCAGAAATTACTCAGGCAGCTGGCAGCTGGTAAAATCAATGTGAGACAGTTGCCTAAAAAAGGAGCTGAAAGTTTAAATACCATCATGTTTCTGACCCTTAATCTCCATGAGAATGTTCATCTAAAAATTACACATTCAGTTTAATCTAATTACCAAGGCTCCTTTTTTAGCTCAGAATAAAAAGGCAGATGAAGCAGCTCCCTCATTGGAATTTCTATGCATCCACCCCATGAATAAAAAATTAAAAAAAAAAATTGATCCATTCTTTTTGAGTGCTTTTGGGGAAAGGCAGGATGAACTGTAATTTCTCTGTGATTTCTTTTCCTGTCCTTAAGCTGGGAGAGTAAGGCAGGAGCTCTGTGCCTGGCATCAGGTGTGGCAGAATTCCTGTCTGAGCAGCAGAGGGATCAAGAGGTGGGAGTCCTGTCCCTACCCCACTGGGTAACAAAAAAATTAATCTACTATTGTTGTACAAGTGTCTGCACACATATACACACAGAGACAAAACTGATGGATATTAATGACCTTTTTAACCTACATAACAAACATCATTTATAAATTATTATGCTTCTTTACTGAAAATGGAGATGAGTTTGGAAAATTTGGGAGGTCCATATACTAAAAGCAGGAAGGGTTTTATCCAGAATCTCCAAACTATTGCATCAACAAGATTTCCTAGGGTAGTCTGCCTGTGGAGGACAGATTAAAACATTGGTCTCCAGAATATTAGATGAGGAAGACATAACTTGTCGCCTCACATCCTCTCTGGTATTGAGCTCATGTTTTAGAAAGTGTCAGTGAGGCATGACCCCTATAAAAGCTGTGACTCCCCATCATGCTGTCCTTATGGTCATTTTTAGTGTATTCTGTGCCACTTATCATAAAATTGTAACAGCTCTTTTCTGGTAAGGAGCTCCTCATCTCCATTTTATGACCAACTGGTCCCTCATTACTCTCCTCCTTAAAAGTTGCTTTTCTCCTAAGCAGGTCACCTCCATCCTGGGAAAAATTAAATTTTTAACTGTGTATGACTCAAGACTTGCTTCTAAATTCAAAGCCAGCTCTGCCCTGAGTGGGATCTGGAACCAGGTGACCTCCAGAAATCCTTTCATTCATTGCTGTTGTAGAGTTATAACTATCTGTCTTTGTCAATTGTTGATCTGTTATCCAACTCAGCTCCTATTTTTATTTATCAAATAAAAAGTGATGAGAGCTGTTGACATTTGAAATTTATCAAGATCAAATAACATTAAGGACATCACTTCCTGAAGTCTAAAACATATAAACCTTAACTCATGCACAGCTGATGTGGCTGTTTCAGAAAGGAACACATGATTTTCCTTTCCTTTCCTTTCCTTTTCCTTTCCTTTCCTTTCCTTTCCTTTCCTTTCCTTTCCTTTCCTTTCCTTTCCTTTCCTTTCCTTTCCTTTCCTTTCCTTTCCTTTCCTTTCCTTTCCTTTCCTTTCCTTTCCTTTCCTTTCCTTTCCTTTCCTTTCCTTTCCTTTCCTTTCCTTTCCTTTCCTTTCCTTTCCTTTCCTTTCCTTTCCTTTTCCTCCCAGTTCCTGCCCATTTATGCATTCAGCTGATCCCTGTGGTGACTTGCACAGGGGTTGTTCCAGTGAGTTCTTTCAGAATCTCTCAATCATATGGATAAATTCACCTATATTCTTTATTTGAAATATATCAAAACAACTGGGTTTTTACTCCCTTACAAACCAAAGAATTCTCAGTAACTTAAACTCTTGCGGAATAAAGTCTATAATCTGAAATGAAAATGCTTTGCTGAAATTTTTGCAGAGTTTTATCTTACTTTTTTTTAAGATAATTTTCTTTCCTGGCTAGCAGAACATATGAAGTAAATGAAAGCTTAAATAGGCTTTAATTATCACAAAGACAGAGCACTTGACTTTCAGGGATTGCTAATCAATGACAATTTTAAATCTGCTTGGGTCCTTCAGGTGTTTAGGAATTCTGAGTTTTTCCAAGGTTAGTGATTAGAAGTATTAATAGGCTTTAAAGAACATTTTATTTCACATGAAATTGTTGCTAAATTGAAACAATAGGCAAGTCTCAAAGTTAAAAAGAAAAGAAAAAAAAACATTTTGCATCTTGTAAATTCAGTATACAGACAAAAAGGAACTGAATTTAATCCAGGAAAAGAGAGATTTGTTTTTTTTTACTTTGAACACTGATTAAGCTTCCATTTAAAATATCAAGGAATTTATTCTTGGTCATTAAATAATGACAAAGATATGATAAATTTTGTGATTGCAATTTGGAGATTAGCAATGCAAAATTATGACTCCAGAGACAAAATCATTTGAAAACAAGTTCTGATAGGAATTTATCCAAAGAAATATGTATTTTCCCTCTACAGAGCTCTTGAGATACTCCTGAGACTCACAAGTGTAGGACTTAAAACCTAAAAAAAATGAGACGGAAGTTCCTTAAAAAGACAAAATTAGATTTCCATTAAACTACAATTCAAATAAAAATATGATAGCCAAGACTGAAATTCCATCTTCATTTCACAACAGAACTCATAAACGCAGTAACAGAAAAAAGAAAAAAAAAAAAAAAGCAGTAGTTCCAAGCATTTTATTTATATTGATTTTTGCTTATGAAGTATCTAGCTAAGCTAAGGAAAGTCAAAAGCACAGAAAATACACCACTTGCAGAGTGAGGAGGATTTAAGGAAGAGTTACTCTCACAATTATTGGTTGTATGGAACCATAACTAGATAGAAATAAAAACCTGTTGATGTGGATACCAGAATGACAGGAATTTTAATCATATGTATTTTCTGTACTCTTTATCACTGATAATGATTTTTTAATTTCCAATTCACTTTAAACCTCAGAGAATATTAAATAATGTGCATAAGTAAAAAAAAAGTATGGTTTTGTATTCACTATCAGCCAATACAAAAGATTTTAGCTGTGAAGATTTAAATGTACTATCCAAGGTACCTGTCTATCTCTTTGATATATTAAGATATATTTCTGAAAACTTCAACAATATCTTTAATGCTGTTCATAAGAGAAAATAAGGTTGATTATCTTACTATAAAAGTAAACGTTGATGTTTGAATAATCTGATTAATTACAGACATGAACTTGAGATGATTTTTTTATCTTGTAATTTCTGTCAAAGTTAACATGAAGAATTATACTACCTCCTGTCCTTCCCCTTCTTCTCACTGAATGCTGCCTTTCTATTTATTTAACCCCTTTTCCTTTCACTTGATTGCGAGGTCCCTATGAACTGTATCACATATATAGAGGAATTTTAGAAACATTCCCAATTCTGTGGGAGCCAGCATGGCTAAAATAGTATAATCTCAATGTCACTTGATGCTCCATTTAGCAGTACCGAGTGGATTAAAATAGCATTAAAGACCATTTAAAAGATTTATGAATTGACCGACAGATCATGCAAAAACCTTTTAAATGAAGAAATCAAAGAAATCTCCATTCCCACTCCACATTTTCAGTTGAGCTTTGTGGATCTGATATCTTTTTCTTCCTTTGGTGATCTGGATGACCAAGATTAATACCCAGTAAAAGCTGTCTGTAACAAAGGTAAATTGGGAATAATTGAGAGGATATGACAGGTATATAAGATGTGGATTCAAACAGAGATGGATGCTGTCCTGGGAAGCAATTACTCTGGGAAGGATTTAGGGGCTGGGAGGGGAGGCAGCAGCTAACACCAGTTCCCAGTGGAATAAGGCTGCACAAAGGGCCAGAGATGGATGGACATACAAACCAAGTAATGAGAGGGATGGAGGAATAATTTTACCTCAGTCTGTGGCATCAGTAAGACAGATGATGCAACACTACACACCACTCTTTGATCCCCATAAATAGTGACTACTGAGTAATAACCATGAGAACAACTCAGGGCCTGGGGAAAAAAGGCTGCTGGGGAAAAAAGGCTGTTTAGTGAGAGGCTGAAAGACTTCAGTCTGTATAATTTCTAACAAAAAATTAATCTACCATTGTTGTATAAGCGTCTGCACACATATACACACAGAGGCAAAATTGATGGATATTAATGACTTTTTTAACCTACATAGCAAACATAATTTATAAATTATGTGCTAAAATAAATGACAGTGCTAATAACTAACAAGTGAAAGGTCTGGAGCCTTCATCCTTCAATAGTTTCATAATCAGACAGGACCTTCCTGAAATGAATGATTTAATAAAACCTATTTTATTGGATTTCAGATAAAGATGATTTTCAATGGCCTAAGCATAGAGGAACAAGAGAAAAATAGTCCAGGTCACCTCTTGTTCTTTTCTGTTGTTAGCCACTATGCAGCTGAATACCTTTACACATTCAGAACATTTAAACACTTGCCATGGGCTTTGTTAGAAAAGGTCTGCCTTAAAAGAAATAAAAAGGTAAAACATGGACCACAGGTAACTGAATAATGTGAGATAGAGTGAGATTCCTAATGACAGACCTGACAGGTATTTTCTGGGGGAAAAGCAGGCATCACTGAAAAGTATGTATTAATAATTATGAAAAAACCTTCAGCATCGAGGCATGTGATCCACTGAGGAGGAAATTTCCTCCCCAGAGCTCCCTGAGGCCACTGAAGTTTGGGATTGCAAGGGCTCCATGGCACCTCTAGCCAGCATTAGGGAATGAGGATCCCTAGGATTTGTTCTTCTCCCATGCCACCTACGTGGCAAAAGCACTCACAGCACAGAAGGAAATAAATCTCCAAGAATTTAATGGGACATTTGTTTTGATATCATTCATGTTGGAAGTCAAGTTCAAGGAACCTGCAAACACCAACACCATCCATCCTGGAATGTAAAGGTCTCTTTGAACCATTATTTAGAAAATAATTCTCCATTTCCTCTTGTAATTCCTTTGTCTCTTTTCATAGAAGCTCAAAGCCTCTCTGGTCTTACATGCTGAGACTCAATCTGTTGTTTCCCCAGTAAAGAGGCCTGACACAATGACTCATACCTGAGCCTAGCAATGAACAGGAGTCACGAACAACACTGATTTAAGAATAATTACTACTTTTCTCCTTCTCTTTCTCTTTTTTTTTTTTAATCTTTTTTTTTTCTCTGCACATTTTAAGTGATACCTTTCATTCAGATAATTTCCATGGTCTTGTTCTTGCTACAATGAAGAGATGCAGAGGGCTTTCTAGGTCAGTCACTCTGCTGAAATTACCTACAAAGGAATGATTGCCTGGCAAGCAGAAAAAAAAAGCAAATTAACTGATACCTGCTGTAAGGCTTATTTGAAAGGTCATGGCCCAGTGATTCTATTATTTTCCCAACAAAATCAAATGGGAGAAATGGAGTTAAGATATTCACTGTGGAAACATTGTAGAGTTCCAGTCCTTGAAATACAGAACAATTCATGAAAGGAGGCATAGTGTTAATGACTAAAGGCAAGAATCAAGGCATGTTCAAAGCATGCAGAAGAAAGGAAAACACTACTATTTTTTTTAAATATATATTTTTTTTTCTCTGTCTTTTGTCTCAATATCTTTTTCCACAGTGTCTTAGGATTTAGGATTTTGCATCCTTAATCCACCTTTCCCTGAATTAGCATTAGTGCTGTGCTTCATAATTAGCACTGTCTTTATCTCCTTTTCTCTGACTATGCATCTATTTCCTTCTTTTTCTTTTTCCATCTATTTCTTCTTTTCTTCTTCTCTATTTTCATACTTAAAAAACAGACAAACAACTTGTACCAGAGGTTGCTCCCAGAATTCCTCTCCTCTATTAAATATTCAGCACTCATACGAATGTTTTATTTTTCTGGATCAACAGGAACTTATTAAGCTTCAGGACAGAGGCAAACCAGAACAGAGCAGAAAATGGTCTGCTAAATTCTTTGCAGTGCCTTTTCCTTCTCCCCACTTATCCAGAGCCCTAGAATGTAACTACAGATGTTTGTCCCTGAAAGATCAGTGTAGCTGTCCCTACATGGAAGGAGTCAGACCCCTCTTTTGAGGAACAGCAAAACTGGAGTGAGTTAGGCAGTGCAGTTGGATTATCCAGTGTCCCTTTCCCACCTGCACTGTATCCAGCAGCCAAGAAGAATTTCTGAGGAGCACCAACACATCTTCTGCCTTGTTCCAGCTCTGACACTTAAGTCTTTCCTCACTGAGTCACTAACCAAGCAGAAATTTGCCTAGTTGTGCTAATAAGCAATTATTGGCTAATTAAATTAGCTGATGGAAAGGTCCCATGGGCATAAGAACCAGCACAAAGTAATTGTCACATGCCCATACCTGGGATGAATGGTGGCACAACCAGGACCCTCCATTCTGGAGGAAAATTGTCACTCTGCATCTCAGTGAATTATATCCCAAACACAATTCCTATTTCCTTTATTTTTCCTTCTGCAATCTATATTAGTATTTTTTTTAATTTAGATCATTTAATTGATCTGAAACAATCACCGACTCAAGGCAATAGTCACGCAAGCAGATTCCATTCCCTGGTGCTCTTGCCTGTACCCTTGCCATCATCTTCTCATTTAAACAAACAAAATTGCTTTTTTAGCCACAAAATAAGAAACTGACCCGGATTAAAGAAAGAATCTATCATAAATTTAGAAAATTGTTACCTCTTATTATTCTTTTCTTTGGCAGGGAAGAGAAGTGTCACTGATAAAGGATCTGTAATAGGATGAAAACAAGGGTGGTTAAATTAATTTGTATCATTTCAACCTTTTTAATATTGATTACCCTGAAACTTGATTCTTACTGGATTGGTCTCAGGGGTTTCAGAAACACTGAAGGGGGTGGAGGTGGTAGGGAGGGTGGGAAAAAGAGGTAGAGGTGTCCAAAGCTCATGATTTTTGTTCATTTTAGCAGAGAGAATTCTACAGCTTAAAGTAAAAGTTTTGATCCTGGTGTAATACACAATAAATTTTACCTTAAAGTTAGTTCTCTCCTGAAGTAATGGATGCAGACAAGAAACGTACCCAAATGATAGTCCTTAAAATTATCATGATATTCATATAAAATTTTGTTGTTGTTAAAAAGTCTTGGTTGACTTCTGACAACCAGAGATTAGTGACTAAATTAGGTTTCAGCATATCAGTCCATGATGAAAAGGCTTAGAATTGTAAACACTGTTTTAATTAATTCAGACAGCATTTTTTCAGTTTCTGGTTCTAACTGGAGTATGTGAGCATGTGGATGTGAATATTTGTGTGCATGAGAAGGGAAAAGGGAAATAGAGTCACTTTACACTCTCCTGTGAACTGTGGAAAGTTTCCTGCTGAGGTTCAGTGCCAACAGCAGACCTCCAAGAGCTCAGTGTGCCAAAATGGCCCTACCTGAGCAAAGCACAGGTCTTATCACTCACCCATTCACACATTCAGTTTCAACTCCTACTTCCCACCTTCAAATGATTAAAAAAAAAAATCTACTGTTCTATCTTCCTGTTAATTCTGTTAATTTACCTTTCTTAGAGAAGCAGGAACTAAAAAACCTGATGGTCGCATCAGTAGCCCCATGGTTTAGCTGATTGTCAAAGAAAAAAACCACAATGCATTTGCTTCATCTGAACAGCCAAAATAATGAAAGCCGGTTGTGAAGCCTGACAGATAAAAACAATAAATTGTGGAAGTAATAAAATTGTCACAAGGGAAAGACAAGGAGCAAGATTTAATGAGACAGAATAGACAAGTAAGTAAATTATTTATTTGAAGTCTCCATTCAGACGTGACATGCTTCACTATCTTTCATTAACTCATGCACAGGTCTGACCTGCTGCACTGCATGTAGTCACTGTTCTGTCTTCTTTCCTAAATGCACAACATTTATTGCAGACTAACCATGAACAGTTGTTTGTGTTCATAGTGTTGGCCAATACTGATAGAGTCAGCCTACACTCAACAGATAATTACCTAATGAAAAACCACTCTATAAAAATGATAAAGAGGTTTTGTTTTTTTTCCTGCATAGACACCTGAGGTCTTCAAACAGCATGGTTCAGCTGGTGGGCATGCAGTCAGAAGATATTATACTAGATTTCAATTATTTTCACTGAAATTATTTACTCTTGTGTAAAATATATCCACCTGGATTTGATGAGTCAAATGCATTCCAGCAGCTCCACGAGCCTAGGAAAGCCTATACATGGTTTATATTTGGGTTACTGACAAGCCGTGGAATATATGTGTTCATGGACTTTTTGGCTATCAAGATGGATAGAGGTTGATACTTTAGAGGTAATCAAAGCAGTAATCTTCAGCCTCTGTTTCCATTTAATTTGATTCAGATACAGGATGGGCAACCTTTCATTAGCAAAAGGCTGGAGTGGTGAGCTAGGCTTTAGTTTGTTCTTGTAACTAAAGAATTCATTCCCCATTTTAAATTCCCAAGCACTGCAATGTTTTTTCCATCTACCCTACTGGGGTGTGAGAGAGAAAATGTGGCAAATTATTTTACAGGCAGAGAATAATTTAAATGAGCTTTAACTTATTGCATGGTGAGTGTTCCAGTCACCAGGACTGAGGGGACAAGCCAGAGAGAAATTTGCTGCTTCATTTGATGATTGCCTGGCTCTTCACTGTAGCTTCTGGAGTACTCTGTGAGACAATTTCCCAGTGGTTTGAACGAGAGTTGGGAGCATGAAATCTACTGAGTAGACTGAATCCTCATTTCAAGCACCTCATGGAAAACTAGCGACCATTTTATTCCTACAGTGCTTCTTCTCACAATGACTTTGCTTTGCTTTTTCTTCTCACAGTGACTTTGCTTTTATGAATTAAGGCCATTCTAAGCAATTTCCTTAGCCTGGGAGCACAGTGAGCTGCCAACACAGAATACATGACAAATTTTACATAGTACGTTGCTGGTCTTTAGTGAACCAACTCCCAAATCAATTACATCTGCTGGCAAGGAAGCCTTAACACTCTAAATAATTTAAAGTGCAAACTGTGTGGCATGTAATTCCTTTCATCAGCAGCAAGATTGATTTCACCTTGTGGTATCTCTGCCCTACAGAAATGGCCTTTTTTAGTTAAGTTTTCAAAGTTATCACAATAAAGCAGTAAAGTCTGCAATGTGCTACACAAGTTACATCTGTTCTTCTCAGATCAGTGAGGCAGTCATTAGTCAAAATAAAAAATTACTAAAAAAGCAGCATTGAGCATTCTTTTCCATTCCCTGTTATAGTCTTGCAAGAGGAGTTTGTAGAAAATACCTTATTTTAGGCATTGATAAAGTTTAGCACTTATTCAGGATGACATTCAGAAGGAAAAGTAGATTATTTCAGAGTGCACACAGAGTTTAGTCACAGTACATTCATTCCATGTAATTTTATTCATTTCTTCCCCAACTAACCTAAGCAAAGCTGATGTGCCAAACAGATCTGTATTGATCAGCTACACAGATGTGCCCTTCTGGAACTAAGGGAGGACTGTGAGCTCTGAACCCAGAAACCTCAGGGTGGTTTTGCTTTCAATGGTTTTGAAAAATCCTCCATTCTCTTTCCCAGATCCATACATCAGAAAAGACCTTAAGCCTTTGCCAGTGCTGCTTCCCTGTGACTTCACTTGGTCCAAGTGTTAGGAAAGAAAACTTCCATGGCTACTATTTATTTATTTAGAATATTCTTTTAGATTAAAGTCAACTTTCTTTGGCTACTTTGACAAAATACTACACTGGCAGGAAAACTGCTTCCTACAACAATCTAAACGGATTTAAGAAAAAAAATCCCATTCTTCTTCAACACAAATGAAAAACTGCTGCTTCTTATTAAGCCTATAAAAATTAAACTACATTTGCAGTAATAGAATATTCAATTGGTTTCAGCAAATAAAGTACAAATTTAAAAAATGAAAAAGAGAAGAAAAAAGAAAAGATTAGTTTACCTGTTTAGCTTTAGAATTACAGTCAAGGGCATTCTATTAAAGTACACATTTCTCTGCTTATGGAATAGCCTTTGAAAGCTGAATTGTGAATATGTTTTACAAACATGATATGTGAGTTCAGAAAGAAAAAGGTTTTGTACAATTGAATCTGTATGGTTTCCTATTCCATTACTGATATTGTGTATGCATAGAGATACTTGGTTCTTGTTCTGTTTTTTGTTTTTAAATTAGGGTTTTTGCAAACCTTGCAGATGTAAAAAGAAGTCACTGGACAAAATGAGACAAGAATTTTAGCAGAGAGAACCTTACCTGTGCTATGTAGAGTGGTCTTAATTTCTAGACCAGCTGGCCTGCAGAAAATATCATCATTACAATCAAATCTGAGTTATCACATTGTAGATGATCACATTTTTCCATCAACTTCAGTCTTTGAATTAAGACTTTTTTCAGTGACTTAAGAGTAGTTCAAAAGGATGAAAACCTGAATGTTTCATAAAACACCCCCAAACCAAAAGTCATTCAGTCACTTCTTCCAGGCATTCTATGAATACTTGGGAATTACTCAAAACTCAAAGTTCAAATATCAACCAATGCTTCCATCAAACCATGTATACCAAAGCTATGCTGCAGCATTTCCAGCCCTACTCGCTGTGTCAGCTGAAATGTGTTGTCTGAAGATCCATGGCCTCTATTTATTCACCAGAAGTACACAGACATTCCCTTTATCATTCTGTGTAAAGGGACAAAACAAACCATCGATAAATGATAGAAAATATGACACTGCACATACTCAGAGTTTTAACCTTTGAATAGACAGACCACTTAGAGCAATGCTTTGCTATGCTGCCACAGCAAACCAGAGCACAAGTTAGAATGCAGCTTCATATTCAAACCTGATTTTAGTCATCTGTATCCTTGGGATTGCAGAAGGCAGACCTGTCCAAATTTGCTGAGAGCCTCATAAAATTCTTGTTACTGTATTTTGATTTTCTAGAAAAAAGGAGACAGCCAAACCATAAAATGATCCAACACATTCAAGAGATTATAAAGCTTTTCAATTGCATTTTGGATTTTACTTAAATATATACTTACCAAGAAAAAATTAATGCCTTGTTCCAAGTACTCAACTGCTGTAAGGCAAAAGAAAATATTTTTAGCCAGTTTTATGAAAAACACAGTAATTTTAAAAGATTCGATAATTTAGGTACAAGCTTTCCTCTTCTGACTGTGCATATAATTCTGCTGTGAATAAACTGATTTAGCTAAATAGAATTTTTTCAAAGTCTACTTAAATTATCCAAATGATAAGAGTAGATTATAGTCGATTTTCTTTTACTGTTTTAAAATAAAAAAGTTATCAGAAATCCCGTAGTGGACAACATCTGCAGTGGAAAAATTAGTTCTATTTTTTATTTAGTTCTATTTTTTATTTCTTCACCATCTTCTTAAGCAGTTGAAATTACTCTTTTTCAATAATTTCTAGCATATATTTTTTCTATATCCATTCAAATGTTCTCTTTATGAGAACCTCTTTAAATTCTGTAATAAACTTTCACTGCAGTAAATTCGACAGGCTAATTAAACATTTTTCACAATGGATCTTTTTTACAATTAGAATTGTTTTCTGTTTCAGTTTCATTGATTGTTCTGATGGTATATAAAAGACCATTTGATTTATCTTCTTTATCTTACCCTCCTTTAAATTTATTTTCATACAAAGCCTGACCTACCCTCCAGTTGCAGTAATTAGAAGGAACTGCATTTTAAAAATCCTATGGATTAAATTTGTTCACACAATGGATTTAGAAAGTCTTATATCCAGACTGTTTTATTTTTTTTCATACTCATGAGCATCTTCCGGGAGGTTTTAGCTCCTGTGACACTATCACAATCCATAGGAATAAGATAGTGGATTGTGTCAGCAACACTTACAAACAGACAGTTTCTCAAAATGCCACTTTTCAGTCAAATCCTTCTGCTTGTTTGCTTTCAGTGTAGACAGTATGCTCCTATAATCATAACACACATGACTCAATCAGTAAATACTGTTCTCCTCATTCACTCTTCTGCTAATTAAAAATATTTTTATATTTCTTTTAAAATTTATCTCTTAAACAAATAATACAGATATTACTGAGAGCCTTTTTCACACTTAACAACGCAGGACAAATGTCACATGCAGCAGCCAACAGAGGAAACAAGATTCTTATTTGAAGAGGCAAGACCAAGTCAAAATAAACTCTCATGTCAATTATTAATCAATTTCTTTGGAGCTTTGTTGGTTTAACATTTATAGCCTGTGCTTTTCTCACTGGGGAATCACATGAGGTTGTCAGAAGAAGGCTGTAAATGCAAACTGACCAAATACCTGTGGTCTGACCTCAGATATATTAGTAAAATTAGGTTTCACAGGGGTAAGTTCCCCTTTAAATGGGAGCTCTCTGCATCTTTTGAGTCAATAACCTCCCTCAGGCTATCACCCCCTCTGCTCTCAGCCTTCAGATTTTCTCATGAACCTCAGAGACCAGGGCTGTGAATTACTGCACCGATGAACGATGATTATTCACCACAACTGTCTCTCCTGAAAAAACAACTTGTCTCACTGGACAGGACATAAATATTAATAAAAGCCATCATTGCAGGAGTCAGTGGCAAGATCAGAGAAGTGAGAAGTATCCACAAGCTCTGTAGTAGAGCTTGCCTAAGGGGAAATGATACTTACCTGGTCCTTGATGAATCTGTGTATCTACAATGAAGGTAGAAAGAGAATCTCAGAATTCAAAAAGGAATAATTTACAAAGCTTATGCAGTTTGCATGTGTGGGGCAATCATTTACCACTCCTCCCTTAAAAAGGTAAAATGGAGTTTTAAATAGAAAAATCAACAATACTTTTGTTCAGTTCGTTGGAGTGGGAGAGGACTTCCACTCTGAAGGTCAGGGTGAGTTTAGATTTAGCACAAGAGAGACCTTGCAGTGTGCCCAGATTGCACCAGAAGGAGCATTAGTGGGTGGCTCTCTATTGCCTTTCATCTTCTCTCATCGCATCCTTCTCTAAACTTTGGATCCTGGAAAATATTTGGAGCCTTCTCAAACTGTGTTACGAGTGAGAAATTCCCTCAACTGCACCAAATATCTCCTCCCTACCCATCCTCATCAAAATATTTAAGGGTATGCCGGACACACTTAGAGGTTTCCCCACAGAAAAAAAAAAATAAACCAAAAAATCCAAAAACAAACCCCAGAAGGAGCCTCTACTGAAAACTTAAAATCTGATTGATAAAGTATTCTTCAGGGAAGTGAAAGAGCCAAGTTTAAATCTTTTGTCTGTTGATCCAGACGCTTCATCCCAAACTTTATAACCCTTTCAGTTTTGGGACTGAAACTTCCCTTCTCTACAGCTGGAGCAGTGTGATACAGTGTACAACTGAAACAGCTCTGGATAGTTTTTGAAAAATAAATTAAATACCAGTTACCAAAAGATTTAAAAAATTGCACCTGGAATCACAGAGATAGGATCATGCCATATATTCAGGCTGTTGTGTAACTCCTTTAGCCCCACAAACTAATAATTTATTGGGAAAAATCTGCACAAATGCCTGTCAGCAGAGAGCCACAGTAAAAATGTAAGGTGTTTGTTTTTTATTTTTCACTGTTCAGTTTTCCACAGACAGAATAAAAAGTTTTAGATTTTGGACCCATAGTTTGCCAACATTTCATTTGCAAGAATTTTCTCTAATTGCCTTTTTGAGACCAAGACAGCAATGTCAAGTGTTAGAAGAAAAATGGCACAATGAGACCTAACACCTAGTATTGAGAAGACAGGTTGGAACAAATTAGTTACTAAAGTTAATCTGAGATACACTTCTAAACCTGAGACAAGTTTTAGTGACCGTGGAACAAAAAGGACTTGAGAAGAAATTGTATTAAAAATCTATTGCTTTTTGGAAGAGTTTTGAAAGGGTTTAAAGGAAGGAAAATGGGAGCAAAACAGCATGAAGGCATGAAATAGTATTTTTCTGAGGTGTTATAACATTACCTATTGTGTTCTCCTTTCAGTTGTCTTTATGTTTTCCTTTGAAATGTTGGATGTTGTGTAGAAAATTAACCTTTCTGATGGATCTCTAATTTTGTAGTTCAATTTAGTTCTACATTTCCACATTCATAATAGTTAATATCACTTTTTTTTCTCCTCATTTTTGTTATATTTTATATGAAACTGTAGTCGACTTAGTGTAGCAGAAGCCTTTAATTTCTATAATATTTTTGCAGATGCTGATGCCAGGTATAATGTAAACTAAAATACGGATTCAATTAATGTGTATGGATCTACTATCTACTCTTTATTTACTTATATATCTGCTCTTTATTTTCATAGATGTGCATTTGCTGTGAGGATAAAAGAGAGATTGATCCAAATGTTTTATTTTTTGTGTTGAATTTTCCATATATTCACACAACTACTCCCAGTGGCTAACCTGGGTTTATTTCTCGGTAATCCATGGTTACTATTTCTTAACCAGTTTACTATTTGAAATGAGGAAACATTATTAGAGTTGCTTGTAATTCTTGTCTCCTAGCAACAGAATTTCTTGTTAAATTGACCCTTGCATTTTCTGTGGGTTGTGTAAAGCTCAGGCTTTTTACAGAATTCAGATATATCTTAGCACTAACTCAATCTGTGTGTTTGAATTTTTATCAAAAGATTAATTTAGTTCCTGAATTGGCCAAGTGACCATAGCATTAGGTTTAATAAAAAACTTAACTCTTTACTATATTAACATTTTAATAATCTATTTTAATCAAGAAATGAGGAAGAAAAAATGTATTCCTTTGAAACATTACTAAAATATAATTTTTTCAATGTGCTTTTACGCATGCTTCCATGTACCTATTTGCAGGATGGTGGAAATTATTTTTTCCCTCCAATTTCCCATAAGATCAGGTCAGCTTAATTTAAGACCCTGATTCTTGGTCTGGAATAACATCTTGCTAATAAATCAACATATGTACAACTAATGAGTAGAAATGGTGCAAGGAAAACCCTGTTTCCAGAAAAAAAGACCCTTGACAGACCCTGCTGGCAGCCATTGCACAGGAAATTCACAGGAATCTTCATCTGGAACCATCCCAAGGAGCACTGTGAGGGCTAAGTAGAGCTCTCCTTCCTTGCTGCATAAAATCTTACATTTTAATGAAATAAAATTACAGAAAATTAAGAGTATCAGCCTCTGATATTAATGTATGGTTTTGATAAATGTAAATTTTTAATCTATGCTATGGTACAGTGAATTCCAACAGATATTCTTTGACAGCAAGAGGTTAAAGAGACACAAGGTGTTAGTGAGTTCAGGTTAAATGCATACTAGACCATGTCTTCACCTTACATGAAAAACAATGAGACATGAAACACAAATTTTGTTTTTTAACTCATGTTAAAAAAAATTGACACAAGCTAAATGCATTCAAGTCTTTCCATTCCTAACTGAATTTCTCTCATAATATGTATTTTGATTTATGTGTTTGCTTTTTTCCCATTGTTGCTCTTTGGTCTGATAGAACACAGTACTGCTATCTAATCTGACTGTATTTTAACTGTGCTTAGCATGAATGCTTCCTAAACATATCCTTAGACCATCAGTAAGCTTAGACCTCTTCTGACAAATTCTATCCAATAACCCATAAAACTCTAAGTGAGCACCAATCTTCTGACTCAGCTTCATGCTATTGTACCAAAATAAGTTTGAAGAAGTCTCACCCCATAAAATATAGTAAACATTTTTTAGGATGGGTCTGATATACAAAAAAAAAAAAAAAGCCCAGGGACCATTCCAGAAGACAAATATGTTGGTACTCCTCTCTTTGTCAAAATGTATTTTGGTTCCTTTTATCTTGGGGAGGTCTCTCAGTACAAAGATAAGTACATGTAAAAGTGCTTTTGGTGACCTGTGTGATTTTTCCCCATTACATATATATATCAGCATTTAATGACTCTTTTTTAAAGGAAGAAACAAACAAACAAAGACATAAACAGAGACCCACAGGCAAAAAAGGAAAAGAAAAAGGAAAAAGGGAAAAGGAAAGGGAAAGCAAGGCAAGTAGTTGGATTACAAATGATGGATGAAATATCTGTCTTTCACATGACTCCACCTTTTCTTCCATAGACCTCTGAAGGCAAACCCAAACTAATTACAAGCGCTAAAGATTATATTGGCTAAATATCTCCTGATAGCTGGATAGTTATAAACAACAAGCTGCTAAATGCCTCCAACCTGAGGAGTGGAATGACTGGAGGTTCCAGTTTTGACATACAGCTGTCCAAACTGGACATATATTTTTACAAACAGACTCACAAGTGTAGGAATGGAAGAGAAAATTCAAGTGGTGTTCCTGGCCTCTTGTTGCTTATGAGGCCAGTTCTTTCACCCACACATTCTGAGCATCTGTCTCATTCTCTGTCTCCTTGAAAGGAAACATTAAGAATTTTGACAGAAAAAAATGAAAAGAATGGGATAAAAGAAAACAGAGCAGATTTCTAAAAATGTAATTTAGGTGTTGACCAATGCCCTCTGCTCTCATTTTTCTTCTACCTTCAGTGCTAATAAACACACACACATGCAATGTAATATAGATATTTATCCACGTTACAGCTGGATGGGTTTGCATCAGTGTGATCCTCCAACTTGTGGCGAAAACAATTGGAAAACATTAATTCAAATCTATTTCAATTCACAGGATTTATTGCCATCATACACAAGCAACAAAATTTCTACATAAGCTGTCATCCTGAAATATGGTGTGGTGATTAGGCTTCATGGAGTATACGTGTGTTACATGCCACGTGTCACAGTTTGTTTGATTTTGCCCATTTTCCTCCCTAATAGGAAATACAGATAATTTACCCACAGGTGTAGCATAAACCATGAAGTCACAAGGCAAGGAAAATAAAGAAGCAGACACACTTTCTTTGGCCCTGACTGCAGATAACTGGTAATAGAGCCAAAATGGGAAAGTAAGTGCTTTAAAACTTTAATTCGACAACATGATCACTATTATTACTTATCTTATATTCTCTTAGTCATATCTTCCATATTTTTAGGGATAGATCAATATTTCATGCTTTCAGTTCACAGCAGTCTTTATTCTAAATTTACTCTCAAATTAGGAACTGAAGGGCATTTCTTTAGGTTACATGTTTTCTAATAAACCTAAACAGCATGGTTCTATTCTTAGTAGATGAGGAAAATGGTGAGCACAGACAGGATTTCTCATGAATAATCCTATGATTACAAAACTAAACAAACAAGACTATTTGCTTGAAATTTATTCATAACCCACTTGCATACTAAGCTTTCTGCAGCATATGCTCTTCTGAACTCCTGCGCACAGAATACACCAAAGATTCAGTTCCATTGATTTCTGGAGTTTGAAAAAGCCCAGACAAATCATATCCTTTGTAAAACTCCTTTTGAATCTCAAATAGAGTGGAGCTGGATAGCACTGTTCTGGGGGACCAGACAAGGGTGTCCTATTTAAAAATTCCGTAGAAATGAACAGCCTTGGATCTTTTCTCGAACACTTTTTTTTCTTTCAGATCATGAACAAAAGAGCCTGGGCTGGGGTTTTCCTTGTTTGTTTTGTTATGTTGGTTGGGTTTGGCTTTGCTTTGCTTTGTTTTCAAATTCACTATAAAGTGCTCCATCAATAATTACTGCTGCTTCTGGAAAGGCTTTATGTTGGTTATGGATGAACAGCCTGGCCAGTGGGACAGAAAGATTGTAGAATTGTAGGATAGTTTGTGCAGGAAGGGACCTTTAAAGGTCATCAAGTTCAACCCTGTTACAATGAGCAGGGACATTTTCAACATGAAAATATTGATCTTCAAGCTGAATGAACTGGGGAGGGTCCAGACAGCAGCCACAGGGTCTGGGGCACATGCTGGAAATGTTGGCTTTACTCAATGCGAGAAAGGAAAAGCCAACAGTGTGTCTCTACAGCCCCTCACCACCCAAGGGGAGGGGATGGAGCCAGACTCTCCTCAAGGGTGCACAGCAAAGAGGCAGCAGGCCAAACTCAGCACTGAAACTACATAAAAAGACAATTTTCCTTATGGCCTCCAGCAGAGCAGTAGAACAGGCTGCCTGGAGACTCTTTGTTCTCCACCCTTGGAGATTTTCACATCTCAAATGGACAAAGCTTGGACCGCTCTCTCTAGCTTCAGTGTGAAGTTTCAGTTTGAAATTGGCCGTGTTCTGTGGAGCGGGATTGACAAAATGACCCCCAGTGGCCACCTACAAACTCAATTATGCAATGATTCTGTTGAAACTGCTTAAATTTAGAGCGCAGCCTTTCGGTATATGATAAGTTAGACAGATCAGGGATTTGAATTTCATTTCACATATGCCAGATAACAACCTTGTACCACTGAGAACAGAGTTGCTCAAGGTAATTATATGTAAATGAATTTTTAAGCAGCCTGAATTACCTGCTTTAACTGCTCAGCCTGGAAAAAGCCAACAAGAGAGATTAGCCTATTGTTAAAATTTTTTCTGCTCCCACAGCAAATTGAGATAGGCTTTTATTTTTATAAGAAGACTAACTGAAGTCCTCATAAAGTTCGCCTCTTTTGACTCTGAGAGGAACTCCAAAGTCCAGATGTAGTAGGACATGACCTTTCAGACCTTTCCACTTGTGAGAAAAGCAGTGTTTACGCCTTGATGGCAATGCCTGGGAACACAGCTGTTCGTGTTTTTAGTGTAGACATAACCTGAATGATTAGTGAACAGGGAGAAGCCATTGGAGTTTAATGAATACATAAACACTTCAGGTCATGGTTAGACTTTCTGAAATGGGAGCAGCCTCACAGTATTCCTGACCCAGATGTTGGAGCAAATGCCCATGCACTGGACCTCAGGGGGCAGCCTTTACCAATGACTAATTGCCCCTTTGCCAACCAAAGTTCCTCTTACATAAAAACTGTAATGTCAAAAAATAGGAGGCAAGAAAGTGAATTAATAAATTTCTCACTCCAAAAGGTAAAAATATTTGGTTTATATATTTACATTATTATAAATTGTTTATAAATATTGGTCATAATGCTAGATATCATTAAAATAGCAGACATAATTAGATAACTATTCCTATAAAATTTATAAAGGCTTATATATTTATGCCATGTAACACTGTTAAATTAATTGTGGTGGCTCTCTATGTGCAACACTTTGCACTTCCAGCAAAGATAATAAAGGGAAGATAGGAAGTGCACTTCCAAATGCTATTTGCCATGCTTAATTTACAGGAGGATTTTTTATTCTCCTTGTTAGCTGTGACTAAAAATAGGAATGCTGCTGCCTTTCCACTGTGTGGATTTCAAAAGAGGTTTGAACTTCTCTTTTATTGTCTTTATATGAAAGGAATGTGTAACGGATAACAGGGACCAGGATCAAAAGGAGAGCTGTGGGTTTCTTTCTCAGCAATAATAATCACAACTGCAAAGCAGATGACTGCTGTATAATTCTTTCACTTGTTAAAAACTTGATTATGGCAGCAAGGCTCTGTTTCTAAGCGTCATTTTTGCTAGTTCATTTCACCATAGCACATTTCAGGAAAAACAGGGAAAATAAAATCCATTAAATTAGGAGATACTACTATCTTTTTGGTTGAAAATTGCATTTGTAGCTCAGGTTGCTGTTATTCTGAGAAATTACAGACAAACAAAACCCATGCATGCTGAAATAATCATAAAATGGCTTGGGTTGGAAAGTTCATCACCACCTACACAGGAAAGAATTTCTTCTTAATATATAATCTAAATATCTCCTCTTTTAGTTTAAAACCATTCTCCCTTGTCCTAATACTACATGCCTATGTAAAAAGTCACTCTCCTTTTTTTATAACCCTCATTAAGGTACTAGAAATCTGATATAATATCCCAAGACAGAGCCCTGAGGAGCATCACCAGCCTCTCCCTGGGCACAGAGACACTGACCACAACTCTGGCTCTGTCCCTCCAGCCAATTCCTCATCCAAGGAACAGCCCACCCCCAAAATCTGTGACTCTGAAGTGGAGATAAGTGTCTATTACATACCATAAACTTTTAATTAAAGAGTATCTAATGTTTCTCCACTGTTCTTCCTCTTTAACTATTAGCTGAGCTGAGAAACTGCTGCCTGAGCTCAAAGGATCAGCAGTAAAGGAAGAGATGGAGAGGCACACTAGGCTAGATTTTGTTGAGAATATGATATTCAGTGAATTTATTGCAAACTACTCTACTTCCAAAAGTCTCTTAATTTAGTATTGTCTTTTCATGATGTTGAGTTTTCTGCGTCATTAGGACCCTGTGTGTTTGTTTCCTAGCCCTGCAGTAATTTAGTAATTCTCTTGTAAAAGGCCATTCTTTGGTAGATTGTCCACAAAAGAAAATCTGTTGGTTCTATTTTCCTTGCAGAATTTCTATTTTCTAAATAAACCTGTTATTTAACAGGTAAGCAAAATACTTTTTTTTTTTTGTCATTATTTTGCCTTGCTTTCCACTTCGAGGTTTGCTCAGCCTACTTTGAGATATCAGCCTATTCAATTTTCCTCATTTCTTCCCTTCCCTTGTCCCTTTCTGTGGACTTTCACACATTACTACACCTGGAATATGCTGAGTTCATCTGTTATATATCCTGAAAAAGAGCTTCAGCCATCCTTAGTTCTGATGAGGAGCATTCACTTTCAGGAGAACTTGGGGGAATATATGGTGTGAGTAACTGTGAACACTTCAGCCCCTCTGGTAAGAAATCTAGCCCTACTTCTGCTTGCTAATTCCCTTAGTGATCACTACAGATTCCTTGGTTTTACAGACACCTCAGAGTGCTGCAATCTCATGTACCACAGATACAGAAATATGGTTTTGTAATCACTGAGATATGAATTTAATAGTGCCTTCCCCACTAGATGCAAGAGACTGATAATTCTTGCAAGATTTAAATCTATTTCAGAGGCAATTTATTTCAGTAGACTTTACTTCTTTTTTTATTAGTCCACAGCAGTTTAATTTAAGATTTAGAAACTGAAAGTGCACTTTTTGTAAAAATAGAAAACAGATATCTACTATATATCACACCATAGCCATGAATAAAATAAATGTATATTCACATGTAGGAATCCTACTCTAAAATTATTTATTTTATATTCACACATTGCACATGTGCACAGAGCTGTTATACTGCTATGTAAGACTGTAAAGAGTATAAAGTCAGTATCAATAAGTTATATTCAAGTAGATAATTGGTATTTACTGAATTTAGCTGTGCCTGGTTAAAGTCAAATCACACGCTTTCTTTGGCTTAAATTTATGTTATTGTCATCCTGAAAAATTATAGAAATATTCAAACAATATTCCTTTTTTAGGAAAGATTTCACAAAACAGGGAGTATATAAATTAACCATGAAAGACAGCTCTGTTTCCTCTAACATCTTGTCGTTGTATGGAAGAGGGGAGAGCCTACATCAGTGCTCTGCATAGCTGAGGAAAAGCTGCCCCAAGGATAAAGTACAAACCAAAAATGTAGGATTTCTATACCAGCAAACTGATGACACTTCACACAATCTTTAAGGGAATTATAATGACAGTCTTTGTCTGCTGCAGCTTATTTTTTGTTCTGTTTGAGTGGGTTGGGTAAACATCATTCAATTGTTCTTCAATAAACCAGAGTTTCTCTCCTCACACGTTCAAGCAATTTTCATCTGCAAGCATTTCCTTTGTTCCATAGTTTGAAAACTGTCTGTATTATTGCTGTTATTTTTAAACAATATTTTTTCTTGCAATTTTCAAAGCTAAACTTCAAATACTTGGGCAATGTGTCTGAAAAGAAAGACACACAAAATCACCTAAACCATACTCACAAACATCCCATTTGAAACTCGTTACTCATGCAAATTTCAATGACCAGCCATGTGTTGGCACAAATGCATTTCCTAAATATAGACCTGCAAGGTGGATCACCCTTCTCCAAACCAGAAATGCTTATTCAGAATGAAGGGATGCATTTGTTTGCTCTGTTTAGATAATATATATGGAAATCATAGGTAATAAGAATGCTTCTCTAATTCGTGTATTATGACACTTTTGTTACTTCAAGCTTGTGTCCAGACAGAAGCTATCAGCTGAAATACCAGACTGCTCCAGCTGTCACTAGAGGAATCACTCTAGGACATCTTCAAACCAAATAAACTGGAATGTGTTGGTACATGAAAGGGAAAAACTCATCATAATAGAGAGTACTAAAACCATAGATATCCCTGTTCCAGCACTGAGCTTTTTCTAGACTGATTTGGGGAGCAATATGAGGACAACATCTTTTGAAGGAGCTATAATAGTACTTAAGATTATATATAATTTGTGAAATTATTGAATTGTTCATAGATTTCCATTTTCAAATATTTGTCTTTTGAAGTTGCTGTAAAGCTTCTTATGGCTATATTTCTTTTCAGGGGGTCTGAAGTTTGCCAACTCATCTACTGATGCCATCTGGATTTTCATCAAGCAAAGACACTGACAAAAACTTTCACATGTGATTATTCAATCTGTACACCCTAGTTTTCTATATACTGTATAAAAACCCATAATGGGACCTGATTTCTTTCAGAGAATTCCAATTACCTGTCTTCCAATAGCCATTTACTTTTAATTACACCAGAGATCCCAAAATTGAGGCAAATAAACCTATTTCTTTATGTGGTTCTCAACCTAGAGACTCCTTGTGTCTCTAAACTTCATACTTGCAGTCTATCCAAGTACACAACCAAGTTTCAAACTAAATATGGTTTTCTACTTCAACACCTTAATTGAGTAACTCCTGTATAACAGGCTCAAAGTGGAGTTATAGGCTACTTTTCTCTGCTTTGCAAACTTTTTCTGCAATTTAAAGTTTAAAACGAATTTTGAACCAGTCAGTTCAAAGGTGGCATAGAAGAACACACAGTATTCCCAGACTGCAGGTATTAACATCTGCCGGAAAAAGAGTGACGAAGAATTTTACATTTCTCTAAAAAAATGCTTGTGTAGGAGAATATAACTGAAGGGCTTGGGGATGAAATCCCAACAGGCCAAAATAGAACTTTTGTTGTGTCTAAGGAAGGAGTTCAGTTTCCAAAGGGAAAATATTGTTTAAAATGTAGCTTGGAAAAACTGTAAAGCCAATAAAAAAAATAGGCTCTTTTCATTGATTTTTTAACTGTAAATCAGGTGAGAAAGGGAAAAAACAGTGCCTTGTGTATACTGAATCTATGAGAAATTTGGCTTAAAATTTTCAAGTTATGTTAAAACAGAAAATTATTTTTATCCACAAACTTAGCTTTCATCTAATTTGTTTGTATAATACCAGTTCTGGCCGCTGACTACTATAATTGGGAAAATCAGGAATAAATTATCTTGAGAGACTGATGTTCCTCACATCAATTGTTGCCTTTTTCTTCCCTAAAGAGACACAAGAATTTTAGTTTAACAAGGATTTTGTTGTTGTTGTTGTTATTGTTGTTACTGAGCTTTTTATTTTTTTACATCCAATTTATGTAGCATGAGCATGTATCCAACTAAAATAACAGATTCCTGGATCATCTGCTGGGTTGTTCAGTTCAGTTATTTTCTCCCATTTTGACTGACTGGGAAAATGAAAACAAATGGAGTGCTTCTTTAGAGAGATGATGCAAAATAAAATTATTCACACTTGTTGATGTTTCTTCTTTACAGAAAGAGTTGTATGTATCTCAGGTAAATGCACTTGTATACAACACAAACTAGATTTATTAAAAGAAAAAATGAAACCATATAAAGTATTTTTTGAATCTAACCATGACACAAATGCCAAATATACGGTATATTTCAGCAATTTCATATTAAGAAACGACTAACCTTCCAGCCTTATTCTTTGGGTATCATTTTGGTAGAAGAGGCCACCAGAAAAAGAGTTATGAAAGGCTTGCTCTGTTATCAAATAACTTATTCTGAAAATACCATTAAGTTTAATGAGAGACAACAACTTTTCTACCAGATGGACTGGAATATTAGAGAGGGAAATCTGGACCATTTTGTTGGCCTCGGAACGAACATTTCCTGAAGCACACTTATATGTAATTTCTGATAAAAAGTTGCAATAGCAGGCTAAAGTGTGATTGCATTTATGCTGCCACCTTACCTCTAAAAAGTCTGACTCAAAGAGATTCATTCTTTAAATGTCATTAGATTGATAAATCATCTTACCTGTTTTTTCTTCTTAGTAACTTACACTGCAAATATGAAACTGCAAATGTCTCAGTCTTAAAGTGCTTCAGGTGCTGTGAAGTAATGCAATCACTGCATTGCTCTGGATTCAAAATGCAGATTTTTTTTATTCACTTATCAACAAACTCTTACTTAAGAGGTGTAAAGAAAATTTTAATCAGAAAATACTGAAAAAATATTTAAAACTTTATAATAAAAACTATGGTAGTTTTTATGGAAACCTTAATATCATATTAACATAGAAATTGTAGTTTTCATAATATAATAATTTTCATAGAAACCTTTATAGTACTCATCTTATTTTCATCATAAAATAATACTTTACAGAGTTCTTTCCATTCAATAATTTCAACATAACAAAAATTATTTTCTTCATACAATCCAATAAATTACAGGTTAAATTATTACATCTATACTTAACAAAATATATTTTTTAAAAAAATTATTCTCACATAATTCTTATTAATGTACATTTAGGAGTATGTAACATATTATGAAACTCAAATGTGACTGATTGCTTACATATCTCTGAAGACAAAGCAGATGTTTAGCTGTGGTAAATTATTCCTGTAAGTCCTGATAACCTTCCACTGACTTTCATGGGTAATGCATCAGCCCTTAAAAGAGTGAAAAAAGAAAAAATTTATGGCTCCCACAACAATAACTGCAAGGTTAGGTGAGATTATTTCTCCTGAACATACTTATAATGAGCAATGGTCCTTTAATTCTTTTCCGCTCTTCAAAAAAGGAAAACAAGAAGACTTTTTTTTTTTAACTTTAAAAATTGGTTTTAAAGTATTATTTAAGCCATTGTTTAACTGCCAACTTGTTATCATGAGCATAAAAAAAAGAGTTCCAGTATTGTGGCTTTAGGCCACTTACTGGATTTACAATAAAGGATGATCCTTATGGACAGACACATCTGTACAGAACAAGTGTAAGAGATATAGATCTTTGAGCAAAAATATTTGTTTGTAAGGATGCAGTTTCTTGGTTTTCTCTTTAAATAATAATTTCTGTCAGAAATTTATGTATTCTTTTCACAGAATGAAGCTTTATATAGATATGTTGTCTGATACTACTTCCACCCTGGGAAATTGTTTCCTTTGGTCTTTTGGGTGTAGTATTTAATAAGAGAAATAAAACTGGTTGGTTTATTTGGGACTTAAAATGTATCTGTAAAAGTAAAACTCCCTTCTAGTTTTGTAGCTATCATTTTCACCTTGCATGTGTTAAACTCTTTATTTCTGGGATGTTTCCCCTCGATGAAATATTGTCACTGTCCCCTTAGTCCCCACAAATTTAAGGTTTGGTCATCGACTAAAAATTCAAGATCTGTTAGCCAATGGTCCATGTTATTTGTTTTAATTAAAATTCCTGACAATGTTTATTGGAAAAATAGATTGTTAAGGCAAAGGAAAAAGGCAGTGGAAGAACAGTGACCCAACTTGATAAATCACAGTGTAAGACCCTCCTGATATGTAGAAGGGTAAATATATATGTGGCTTACCAGGTGGGAAATTAAGCAAACACCACTGAATTTCTTCTTTCTTAAGTTTTCTGTTTAGTGGTAGTAGAATGGCAGTTTAATATGATTTTTCTGCACCCCCTACCAAATATTCTTCAAATGTGGGTGCTCCTTTCTATTTAAGCAAATGTAGAATTTTGAAGAAAAGTCAGGCACTTTAGAAACTACAAACACAGATGACATTAGGTCGTTGAGACACTCATCCTGAGGGGGTAGAGGACCATCCATATAAAGAATTTATGTGGTTTCCATGGCAGGACAAGGAAATCACAGCTGAAGTCATTGTCCTTGATGATGGCCAAGTATTACCATCTTCTGACTTAACACAATCAACCACTCCCAAGCTCCTGCTCAGTTATTTGTACTGATGCTTCCAAAATAATTTCCATCAAAATGACTGAAGTTTAGTTTAAATGGATTATATTTGCAACTCTAACACGTTTTGCTTACCTTTGGCCTGAAAAGGGTCTCAATGAGGTTATTAGCTGATAAAGACATAACCTCTAGCAGGGAGAAATGATCAGACATGATGGACTAGGTGCAGACTGTCTTCATTCAGCATAGAAAGATCTGGAAGAAAAACTGGGGTCAGAAATAATGTAAGACTCCATGTCAGAGAAAGAAAAGTGCTATTTTGTAAGAGAGCTACAACACACAAATATTAAAAGACGCTTTCTGCCTAGGAGGCAGGAATCTGATTCAGGCTTCATGTCTTTTTTTTTTTCTTTCTCATTTTGACCAACAAAACTACCCTGGATCATGATTTTCACTTTTTCTTTTGGAAATTGTCTTTCAGAAACAAAGGTAGAAAAAGAAAAACAAAAATTTTTTCTGGTTGTTTTATAGTTCACAACCACAGAATAATTATGGAGTGAACAGCCATAAAATAATGGAACTCACTTAAAGGAATGCAAAGGATTTCCTGACTTTGGCTCTCTACTACTACTGTAAAATACACAACTCCTAGAATCTCTTATTTATGAAAGAATATCTTCAAAAGCAATAAAGGTTTTATCTAAAGTGCCTTTGCATCAAAGATTTACCCTGTGTTCTGCAAGCTTTAAATCAGATAGATATCAATCTTAATATATTTAAGTGTCTTTATGGAAAATTTCCCAAGCAATTTTCATTATCGTCAAGTAAATATGTAATGGAAATTATTTAATACCATTAATTCAGGAATCATTTACATGAGATTAAAAGCTATGTAGTTATGAATGAACTTTTTAAATGAAAGGATCAAATGATGTCATGCTTAGCAGAATCTGAGTTTGGGGGAGTACTAGTTTTGCTTTAAGATGGATGCAAAGGAAAAGAAAAGTCATCTATAAGTAGGATGTACTATTATTTTCTGTATCACTGTTTTGTATTTTGTCCCTTTTGCTGACAAGCTGCAAGGTCCCTTCATTGGCATGAGGTGCACAAATCTTTTCTAATAAAAGATTTTCAAGACCTAGAGAGGACAGCAGAGAAACAAAACATGCCAGGAAGGGTGTTTTGCAACAGAAAAACTAAAGGATACTCTAAAAATTGAAGATATACAGGGACATTAATGGTAAGTTTATATATATTTGTGTCTTTGGTTTCAAACAAAGGAAACTCTATCAACTACAGTGCCTTGAAAGTTGCCTTGCAGAAAATACATTCTTGACAATGACTACACAGAAAATCCCTGAGCACCTCAAAATGAATCACTACAGCAGTCCCAGGGAAAGAGCATCCAGAATTTACAGTTGTGAAGACCTAAGACTAAGGCCACAGGATAGTATGCATTTAGCCTAAAAGGCCCTAGAAGGGCACTTTCAGATGCTTTCAAAACAAAAATTCATCAGTTTCAGGTTTACCTGATTACTTCAGTTTTATGCATGAAGGCATTTCCCAAATAAAGTAAATAAAGTATAAAAAAACAAAATTTAAAAAAAAAGTAAATTAAATGAATAAAGTGTATTCTCACTGTCTCTCTTCTGCTGAAATCTGTAGGAATTGCAGGTATCCAAGTCTTTATCAGTGACAAATTAAACCCAGGTTTAGTTACTAATGATCATTAAAAAGCACATAGCTACTGCAAGTTCATCTCACTAAAATTATTTTCCTAAGAAGCAGTTTTATATCAGCTAAGAAGTGAATGCAGGGCTAACTGGGTGCAATGAAAACTGCCAGCAGAGTGGATCTGTTTGTAAATACACATTCCAGAGGGGCCAGCCTGCTGCCTGAGCATGGAAAATATCCACATGTTAACCACCCTTTATGCTAATCTTACATGTATTATGACTGATCTTCAGTTTAATGGTATTTGTGAAATGGCAGAAGCAGCACAGTGTAGCAATAATGCAATAAAATGCTTCAGCAATATTCATTTGTTGTCTGCAAGAGGGGATCTGTGCAGTGATTCATCTTTCCACGAGTTAAATACAAAGATAACTTTTAATTCCCAAAGCAAAGCAAATACATCATAGAGGAAAGCAGCTGCTTGCAAAACCACTCTGCCCTGACAGTTCTTTATAATTATGTGAAATTTCAGCTCTTAACATCATTAAGTGAGCAATTTCCCATCATGACCCTTATGGGTTTTTATGTTGCTGTGACTGAGGAAATTACTGACTTCAGGTGTAAGGGCAGATGGTTACCTTTCTGAGCTCTGAACAACTATGAATCCAGAGAAGAATAATTTATAAGATACAGAAGGAAGATATGTCACCTAGAGAGACTATGTTTAGTATGAAGTGAGGAAGAGATCTTCCAAAATCAAATCTCTGGCAAATCTTGGTATTTAAAACTGAGATTTCCTTAAAAAAAATGATAACAAACGAAACAAACAAACAAACAAAACCTCAGAAACAACAACAAAAACCCTTCACAAACACACAAAACAATTAAGAATTTTTTCAACAAACTCCAATTCTCACAGGACTTCTAATCCTTCAGAGCAGACAGGTTGATGGGCAGATGATTTTTACTGATATCCAAGATCCGTATTTTTCAGCAGATTTCCTTGCACACAGGTTAACTGGAGAGATCCTAAAATCTCTCCAGGATTGCAGAACAACATTCAGGTTTATGACATCCTTGTGCAAACTGAGTTTCTTCAGTTAAATCTGGAAATTATTCCTTAAGCAGAAAGATGAACTGTACTACATTAAAAGGGAATGCTCTGCTTGTTGTATTTCACAAGGGTTTTGAAAAGCCTTTTTAAGGAATAACCAGGAAATAATAAAATCCATTTTCTAATCACTTCTTACATTTGACAGAGATGTGTGGGAGAAAGGTGGGGTGGTGGAATGCACTCAGATGTTGCTTTTAGGTTAAATATAATTTGAATATTAATTACTGGTGCTTAAGATGGAATATTAATGGCATTCAGATCATTAGGATAATGAATAACATTATGTGTTATACATCAATATCACCCAGGCTGGCAAGACCATTATGCATGAAGGGAAACCCACTCACTCATGGGTTTGTTGGTGACCAATTTATTCCTCTTGCCTTTGACTGTGGTCTGTTGGAGACTGAAAACATTTAAAGTGAAGCAGCAGAGAAAAGCTGTGCCTGTAAAAAACCATGTACTCAAAAGCTAAATAACATGAAATGTCGTTTGAAAGATTCTCCTAATCTCATTCCCTCTGTTTCCACACATCAAAAGCAGATTACAATTTTAAGTTTCATGCTACAATTACTCACAGGGCTTATCTGCAAATGGAATTCAAGAACATGACATGAACATAATGTGCTGGCAGAAGACACTGAGACGCAGCTAATCTGCCTCCTATCACACTTTGTGTCACTGTCCCCATTCACAAGAGGGACTGCAGTTCCTGGAAGATATTTTGTGAGCACAGTCATGCTTTCTTTGCAATCCTTGACAAGATCTCCCCCACCTCAGTGTAGAGCTGTACATTACCCATTATCTCCTCTGTTAGGAGTGAAATAACCCAAACAAAAGCCTGTCTGGAAAATATTTTTCTAAGCAGCTTTTATCAGAAAGGCATTGACATGTAAATGAAGAAGGGAAAAAAAAGACCTCAGGTCTTGCAGGTCCTCAAGTCCTTTGTTATCCACAAAAATACATTGTGAAAACATTAGTTCAAATGGCACTGGGTTTACTCCTCTTGTTTAAACACTACAAAAAGCACTAAAAAGAAAGTTTTCCAGATGCAATTTCACAGCAATCTGAAGATGAGAGCACAGAGTGTGACAGCATACCCACATTTGCACACTAAACAGACATCATAAAGAATGGCAGGGACCTGAGTTTTGCTATGTTTAGGAATCCAAAGTACTTTCAAATTTTTTGAGACTTTGTTTTGTTCACTCTCTTGTTTACCAGTGCCTGCTGGAATACTGAACTCCCTGTTCTTTAAATGATATAATCAGAAACTTCTGGAACAAAATGGAGAAAAAAGTATTCAAATTAACTCCTTTCCAGCAATTCTAGTTTAAGGGGATTCCGCCTTAATGCCACCAACCACCCCAAGTATTCTGCTGGTGTCAGGGAAATGTTCTGTTCATATAAAATCCAGGAAAGATTATTTAGAATCTTAAAGAAATCTACCACTACCAGAAGCTCCATTTAGAAGACAACTAGAGGCCAAACTTCATGTATGCAGTGTATTACCAACATGCCAGCTGACAAGTTTTATTTCTATTTCTGTTATATGTCAGGGGTGCAAGAGTTTACAGAAGCAAAACCACAGCAGAAATAGCAAATTATAGAGATCTACCAACTTTTTTAAATTCCATGACAAACATTTATGCAATAAACACCAATCAACCAAAATAAACTGAGGTATTTTTGTTAAAACTTGTATTATGAGCTACTCATAGCATAAAGATACTTTGTTAAAAAACAGCCCAAACTATATATTTCTATTTTTCATAAAGAATATTGCACCATCAGCATCATAACTTAGAACCTCTCAATCTCCATTGCTGAAACATAATATTAAAACCAGAAAATTGTGTTCTTGATATCTGGAGAAATCAAGAAATGTTAACTGGTTGTTTTTGTGGTTTTTTTTTCCCCAAGGAAAATTGTGGTACAGAAGAGAACTGAATTTAAGTCTTACAGCAGTATTCATTAGACTAATCTTGCTCATTTAGTAGTGGCTTGCTATTCTCAGATATTGTAAAAAAGTTCAGGATGTTTGAAGTAGGTTTGATTCATGTTTCATTTGCACCAGGTTACAGAAAATGAAATAAATTAAAAATAAATTATTGCACTTGATAAGTACACAAATTTCCCAAGTTTACTGTATCAAAATGTATCCTTTTTTTTGAATTTTATTTTTTATTTTGCTTCCTGGTCTCCATTCTGGTTCAATTCACTTCATTTGAGTGTTATGTGCATTTGTAGCACTGCAAGTATGTTACAGCAAAAAATTGTATATAAGTTGAAAAATTGAACTTCTTCCCTTCAAGTAAAATACACAGTACTTGTGGCAGGAAAATTGGTAATTATTTTTTTGAAAACAGGGAAAAAATGTAAGATAAGCGTCCAGGAAATTGCCTTGCCTCTTCCAAATACAAGCATAACAACCGGCCCTCCACCAAAACTGAATTTTTTAGCTTACCTTCTTCAAATTAACAATTTCTTTGTTCTTTTTGTGCTTGGATTTTGCAACAGGACATTAAAAGTGAATTATTGCCTTCAGGATTTTGACCACCTCTGTCAAAGTGCCAGATCAGAGTATTTAAGTAGAAAATAGAAGAAATGCAGTATTTGCTTCAATGTTAGGGTTAGTGGTTACATGGGACACACAGCAGGCATAGATTGCATCAAAATGTACTATTCACATTCTTTCCAAGTTAGAACTGCTCTTTAGTGATTGGAAATGTGCTAGGGATGATGGCAGGAGGTTTTTTGATTTCCATTGTCTCTTCTGAGAAAAAAATGTCCTGGTTTTTGACTACAGGCTCAAACTGCTGGACAAAATGGTCCTTTCTGTACAGACAACAGTATTTTAATTGCCTGGGCATTGAGGCACTTTGGTTTAGTACAGATGTGTATAATTCCTCTTGGCCAGTTCCTCATTTACCCCCCTAAACTGCCTCTAATTTCCTGGAGTTAATTGTGCAGAGTACAATGTAAATTTGGTCATTTTTGTCACAGCTCACCATGGCTGGAGAACCTCCAGTGGCTGACAAGTGGGTTTAATGAAGCACCTGACCTTTCACTGAGTCATCTCCAGGCTCGTTAGCGCTCCTGTTAATGGCAGAGTTGGAAGAAAACTCAGTGATGTGCTATGGGGCACATGTGCACCCCGTGCTGCACGAGAAAAAACATCCCCGAGATAATCCTATAAAGCATTCCTCAGCTTGGGACTCGCAGGTTGCAAGGCAAACTTATTTATTGCACGGCTAGGAAAAGAGGTGAACTGCAGTTTAATTGCTGTGTTGTTCTCCACTTTTACCTACAGGAGCCAAAGGCATTTACTCATAAAAGTATTTTTATTGTATTCCCCAGTTATTGTGTAGGACTCAACATGATTTTTTTTTTTTCATTTTTTTGTGGTTTAACCCTGGTAGGCAGCTAAACATCCCAGAGTTACTTGCCAACAATGAGAAAGAATTGGGAGAACAAAAGTGAGAAAACTCATAGACAGAGAAAACCAGTTCAACATTCAAGCAAAGTTGAATAAAGAATTCAGTCAGTGCTTGCCGTGGCCAGGAGGGTGTCCAGCCTTGCCCAGCAGAGCAGGGCTCCATCACATATAACAGTGGCTTTTTCAATGAATTTTTCTAATCACAAGCTGAGGAAAAGTTCAGTGATTTGCTATGTCCACATCAGATTTGTCAGGATGTGGGTTGTTCTTTTTTCCATCAAAATTGGAAACAGGTTAAAAAATTTGCATTCAAATATTCACTGAATTCATTAGCATGCCTGGGGTTTGGCCTCCAAAGTGTTGAAATTCTGTTGGAATAAAAGAAACATCTACGGCTCATTGATTATTTAAGAACTACAAAGAGTTATGGTACACTTGTAGAAAGGCTCAGGTAAGTTAGCTGGAAACATATAAAATATTTCACATATAAAAATATAAGATATTGTGTCAGTCTCTCCCTAGCTCACCTGGGTTCCTCTCTCTGGCTCTGTAAAAGGTATTTGTGCCTTTTTCTTAGAAAGCCCTGAGCTCTTTTGGCTCAGGTAATCTTGGAAGGTTTCACATTGGGGCAGAGATCAACTCAGGGAATTTTAAGAATGAACAAAGGGCTCTTATTTTACAAACTGTTAGTGAGGCAGCATTACCAGCCACACATAATTAGAAGTCTGGGGTTTGTGGGTTTTTTGCCTTTCTGTCTGAGTGCTTCTCTTTTCTGTTCTGTAACAGAAAGCAGCCATTATCAACACACAGAGGATGGGATCTTTAAAACTGCATTGTCTGCTTGAAAGGCCTATTAATTTCTTCTTACAAAAGCTATCAGCTTTTGGCTGTTTTGTGTTGATTTTCACAGTATTGTTTCAATTCCCCTCTGTCAACCACATTAGTTGTAAAGCTAAACTTAAAAGCAAGAAGTGATAAAAGGTAACAAAAGTCAATCCAGGTAGTTAAACACCAACTCTGTTAAAAGGCTTTTATGTGCAATATTTCTATAATTTCAAGATTCAGCTATTAAAATATTTTTCCAGATTTGGTTTTTTCCCTGAAAACTTACACAGATAGGCATTTACATAACAGAAAAAATGCTAACCTTCCTCAATTGTACACAATGTTCTTTCAAAAGTAAAAATTAATTGCACAGAAATTTTAAATAGACACTACTTTTCAATAGACTTTCGATAGACATTTTAAATGTACATTATTATACCAAGCAAAATAATACACCACAGATAAAATATGACTACTTATTTCCTGTGGATTTTCTTGTATACTCACTGATACAAGAAAAATTCCTGATTAAGTAAGACCAAAACTAATTTGGTTCAGGTATTTTCCAAATCAGGAGAATGAAATATTTATGTGTGATCATCCTGAACTTGCCTAGGGAAACCAAACTGTGTTTAATGTAGTGAGAAGGAAAAAGTCTTTATATAACAAACAAAAGAAAATCTACTAAACTTAAAAAAGCAACAACAGAAAAAAAAAAAAAAAAAAAAAAAAACAAAAAAAACCAAGCAGCAAAAAAAAAAAACCAAACCAAAACAAAAAAACCTCACAAAACAAAAAAAAACCTATCAAGGACTAGAATGACAGCTTTCAAAATTATCACCCTGGTCAATATGAGTTTCAAAATTGTTCCTAAAATATCTCATTGCTAGACAACCATCTATTTTGTAAAATTTTCAATTTGTTAATTTCCATTTGGCTTTAGATGTCATGATCATAATGAAATTACCAGAGTAAGAAAATATCTAACATGAATGAGGGAGTTTTTAACTCTCATTTGACAATTTTACTTTCCAGGGGGTCAGGCAAAAGAAAAGTTAAATTCATAAATAGATCAATTGATGTTCAGATTTTGAAATAGACAAAATAAATGGTGTGATCCTGATGAATGAGAAAAACCTGACCCAATATTTCACAATTTGCCAGGCTGTTATTGTCACTGACAATTAAAAGCTTTAGTATAAATAGTTCTTTTAAGGTACACTCCGCAGAACAGATGGTTTTCCTCCTGATATGACAAGAATTAAAATTTCTAGTGAGCATCATGGTATTTTTAAGTCCTCCTAAAGGAAATATGTCAGAAATAACATGGGCACAAGTCCCTTAAATGGAAACAGCCAGGTCTGAGCAGGATCCAGATCTCAAGCTCACACTTGGCTGTGACACCAACTTGCTCTGGGACTTTGGGCAAGTCATCCTCAGCTCTTTTCTTTTTTTCACTGTGTAATTGTTCTTGTCTACTTATATTGTACAAGTTCTGTGGCCTCGATGGTCTCTTACAGCATTTCTACAGTACTGAAATCAGAACACACATAAACATCTGTACTGCAGTCCTATACTGAAATGCATCTGACGCCTCAGGAAATACATAAATCTTTTATACAGTTTGCTGAATCATGAAATCTGAATGTAAATCAAAAATCCACAAATTCACCAGAATTATTTTCATGCCATCATCCTTGAAGAATTTATATGATGCATCCCCATAGTGGCACTCTAAAATAGGTTTTTATTTCAGTAGTTCTTAATGATCTTTTAAACTTGATTTATTACATAAACATGTATACCATGTCGTTTACAGAAGCAATATATTTCCCACTAAATTTTGTTAAACTCCTTTTGAGTATAATGGAAACTGAAAGAACATGGCACCTTGTAATTATGCAGCCCTTTCCTAGCCTGAAACCTGGAATAACCTTAGCAAGTCTCTCTGATTTTATCTGTTCTGCTGGGAGGGAGCTAACATTGTGAAATGGAAGTTTTAGAAGTCTGCCTTATTTTTTATGGTGTTGCTTGAACCAGGCATAAAAAAGATAAGTATATAACAGTAATCAGATTTAAAATAAGCAAAATATAGTGTATATATGAGGTTATATATATAGTGTATAAATGAGTGTCTATAACCCCATGAGGTTAAAAAACCCACATGATTTATACATTTACACACACACATAAATATAAATAAAACATACAAGCAGTAAGCAGACGATTAATTTACATTTTCCCTCTCTTAACCATAGGGCTGCTCATCTCACAAATCATATTTCTGTGGGAAATGAAAGGTGCACTGCTGCCAGCATTTTGTAAGGAATAATGACACACTTTACTACCTGTAAGTGCTGACTGAGTGCTTCTGCTTTTCCTTCCCAAGGTGACTGTAACACAGATTGATGGAAGATTCAGTAGGACTGCAAAGGTTAAAGATGCAGACCTGGAGCTAGAAGGCAGCCCTGACACTGATGGAACACAGCACAATGAGAGTGGCCACGTTGTTGTCCCATCCTCTGATAACCACTGTAATATGAAAACTGACTGCAGGAGAAGGGAACAAATTAAATCCATTAATCAAGCATATCTGAGCTAAACAGTTGCTCGGAAGAGAGGAAAAAATGAAAAATTTACTGTTTGTTTCTATGCTTGCTTCCACCAGAGAAAAAAATTAATTATAAGGATGTGGCTCAACTATTAGTTAAGGTTTTTCTTGAGAAAACTATTTATTGCTTTGTCAAAGAACAAATGAACCTCATTAGCGAGATTAGTTTCAGCTGATCATTTTGCATTAGGACAGTCTAATAATATATCCTTTAAAAATCCATTCAAGGAAATAACTTCAAAGAAACAGAGTCCATCCTGTTGTATTAGACTTAAATCAGAAATATATGATTTGTCACTAGCTAAAAGTCAATTTTTATTCTTATTGCCCTGGTAAAGTTGTTACTTGGTTGCCTGCAGTCAGCTGCTTGTCAGGTATTCACAATGGGGCCTCTCTGGTTAAGGGGTCTTACAATTCATTCAGAAAACTCTTCTCTTTTAGTGCATCCTCTGAAATCTGTCTAGTTCCTGAAACAGCTCAAAACCCCTAAGGGGGTAGTTGCTACTACTTAGTAGTAGTACTAAGTGGGGAGAAAGTGGGTTGGTGTGTGTGCTTTTAATAAAATAAGATGAACCTCCACAGAATTCTTCCGAAAAATTGTATTTATAAAGCGAAGGAAGGTGTATGAAAGTACTCCAGTCTAAACAGACCAAAGAGTACAGGCTGTTTTCATGTATGGCTCTGCCATCCTGCTGGAATATTATGAAAGCAGTCCCTCTCCTTTGGAAAGGAGAAAAGCCAGCTCTGTATGAACTGGAAGACTTCAAGGCAAATTATTACCTGGAGAAGGTCAGAGAAGTTGTGCATCTATTAGCAGAAGTGGATTTGAGCTTGAAGCACAGAATTTCTGCCACAGTTTTGAATCTCTCTTTCAAAAAGGAAGTTCTTCATGGTGAAAGCCTCTGGTTTGCAATGGGTTCTTCTGCAGTGCTGGGCTCCTCGTGATGTAAATGACTCCTCAGGGCAATTGAACTGAAATTATGGAGATAAAACAGCCAGATATCACACAATAATTAACTTGTCACTACTCAATTGCCCTGATTCCCACTGGGAGTCTAGAGGCAAAGAAGCAATTGTCAGGCATCCCAGCTAAGGAAGTCTGCTTCCATTGTTTTTAGGTCTCATGAGTACCAGCCTTGATTGACAAAACTATGGGAAGAGTTTACAAAGCTCTTGGTACATTTGAGAAATGCTTTCTTCCCTAGGGAAGTAGTCTCATACTGCAAAAACCACCTCCTATTTTCACATTTCAACACTGATACAGTGTATTTTCTTGCCCAAAAATTTATTTTCAAAAACCTTGAATAAAACTACATTTGCCTGTGTCCTTTGCTGGAACTGAACAAAATATTAAAGTGTTACTTAAGGGATGGTGAAGGAGGAGTTATAACAGTACATGGAAACACAGATATGCCAAATTACACAGGCCTGATTTTCTTACACCAACTAGGAGTTGTTCTATCCCATTATTAGTCATCCACAGAGCAGCACAACATGGATTCTCACCTGCTGAAAAAAAATTATTTAATGATTAATTTTTTTCAATTATGAATGGATTCATGGTTCAACACTAAACTCCCCCCAAACCAAGGGCCCCTCCAAAAGAAAAATCCTGTTAACAGATTAAATAATTTTAAATATAGTTTGTTTAACTATTAAAAACCATCTGAAGCAGAACATGAAGTCTGACCCAGTATTTCCATTACCTTCTGTTGAAGTGGTTTAGCTGGCTTTCTCTTTAAAGAGCACAGTGTAAAATGCAGTAGACATCAACTAAACAAAAGCAGCTTCAAAGAGATCCCTGATAGTTACCCTTGAAACTTAACCTTCAATTGCAAAAATTCTTTTTGTACAATAGGGACTGATGATTCTTGGGGGTAATGTTCAAAACTATCAATATTTAACTGCAGACCTCACACTTGTACTGAAGATCCAGTCATTCTTGTAGTTTAAACAAGATGACCTTGTCTGTACATTGTTTTAACTCCATTTTGGTAACAAATCCATCCATCCTGAAACTATTTTATCAGGAAAGAATATATTCAATAGAAGTCTCACGTGGTGTTTCAGCTCTTGCCTTTCGTAATCCACCTCTGTGGTAAGTGTCCAGAGGTTATCTTTAACCATATTTCTCTTTTGGGTGCATGACAGGATAAAGCCATTGACATTATGTCCTTAGCAGGAGATGACTGCATTAGCCCGTGCTCCCCACGGTGCCATTTGACAGACTGAAGTGTCAATGGTGATACCTGGAAGGCAATGTGTCATGGGCATAAAAGACCATGATTCAAACCTCCCTTCTTGGTTTTTTTTCCACTGCTGGAGAACTTAGATAGCCTTAGTAAGAATTCAAGTCATCCTTTTTGGAAACAGCACTTCAAAGGTTATCCTGAAGAGCTTTCTCTCTTTCAGTAGTAAATCTTCTGTGAATAACAGGCAACAGAATGCCACAAAATTACAATATTTTCTGCAGTTTTTGCAGTCTCTGATGACCTGGCCTGTAGCTGCATTCATGATAAAAGCAGCTTCCCCTTTCTGCATGAGGAATGTGCTGTATAGCTGATGCAAATGTAGATGGCATGTAATAAAGCTATCTGAAATATCTAGTTTGCAAGTCAAGGAAGGTCAGTAGTGAAACATAATAATGGCAACAGTAAGTATTTGTGAAACAATAATTTGGACTTCTGGTGCTTAGCCACAAATGGTAAAAAAACATGTTTGGGTTTTCCTCTAAATATGGAGGGTGTGTGTGTGTTTCTAAGTAGATGAACTAGAAAATGGATAGTGGATGCTATTATATCTACAGCATTTCATAGAGCTGAATTGCAGCAAATCATGGATTCACAGAGTATGTATTAATAAAATGGAAATAACATGTTACTTACTCAGATGTCTTATTGGAAGTCACAGATTAATGAAAAACAGAGAACCATCAAGCCTAGGATATTTGAATTTTGAAGAATTACAATACATGACAAAAATAACTTAAAGTTGCTTTAAAATGAGCTTGAAAAAGACAAATTTCAAATTAACCTTCCACTGACAGCACTCTTGTGTGTGATGTGAAAAGTTGGAGTCAGAAGACTGAAATAGGCAAATTTTGAAACTCAGTGCATCATTTTAGATGGCAATTTTTTCTCTTTTGTGTGTGTGTGTTTGGGATGAAGTATTTTTTTTCTGTTATTTTTTATATGAAATTATTTTACAAGTCTTTATTTCTCAAGACAGAATAAGCAGACTAATTTGGAGGGGGAATGGAATCAGAAATATTAATTGACAAGTTTTTTTAGGTTGGATCTACAGAGTCAGAGCGTGCTAGATTAGCTTTTTGACTCATTGGAACACTTGAATTTTTTTCACCTACCTTATCAAAAGAATCTACTGTAGTCTCATCTCAGAAAATTACGTTGACACAAACTCTTTTTACAGGTTTGTTGACTGAAAACTCAAGTGTTTATTTGAGATTTTTCAGGAGGTAATTTGTTCTGGTACAACGACAGCTCTTGAGGCTTTCTTCACAGCTTTCAAGATAATTCTGTATTTCTCAACAGGTTAACCAGGTATGTAATGGGTTTGACTGCCTGCTAGAAATGGAGTCTTCAAAAAATCATTTATGACTAAATTTTTTGAGACTATCATCTGAAAAATGTGTTTGTCAGAAGGTTCAAGTGATACCTAGAAGTACAATCCACCTGAATTCAGAGATGCACCTTGTGGCATCTCCACTGCTCTCTTCCTAAATATCCAAACCTAATCTGGTTTGAATCTTGAAGATTTTAGTTTGCAGTAATCAGTTAGAGGAGGAAAAGTTGAGTCACTTCAGGAAGGTCTCTGGAGACTTCATCTGCCCTGAACGAGGAGGAGATTTTATTGCGAAGGGCAGAGCAGCGTCTCTGGACACACTCCTGGCACATCTCCACAGACCATCACCACATTTCTCCTCTTTCTGCTCTCAGAGCTGTCAAGACACTCTGTGAAACACCAGCTGTGCTCACATTTATTGAATTAATAACCCTATATTATATAAGGTTATAATTCAGTTATTATATATAATAACTGAATTAATAAACTTAAACTGCAAACACACTGACTCCTGCCAAAATCAAGTTCAAGCTTCTTCCCCAGTCAAGAAATTTGAGCACTAAACTCTTCTTTCTTCGTTACAAACAAATTAAGTTTTCTGCCTTCAGGACTCATTAACTTTTCTTCCTTCAGAAACAGCTGATTTCTAGTGGTGCTGACCTACAATATTTCTAACATTAATAAATTCATTTATCGCAGTGAGGGCTGAAAGCTGAATTCCTTCCAGGAATCATTCATTTTATTAATAACTGTCTCTTTCACATAAATAGTTTGTTTTATTAATTTATTTAATTCTAGCTTTGACCAGTGAAGGCATTTTGCCTTGCAGTGCTATAACTAGAGAAAAATTTTAAGATACAAAACCACAAAAATTAGTTTTTTGGGTCTCATAAATTAGTCTATTCTAGTTTGGTCAACAATTTGAGAAAGTTTTTATCTAAGTTGTTTATTACTTCAGTAGTACAAGGAACTGTTTCTCATATATTAAAAGTTAATATCTAATGAAGATTAATGTTAATATATGCTAATTTTAATGTTTGCAAATCTCTAATATTACAAATTTTTAAAATGCAACTAATATTATCAATTGTATTATAATCCCAAAGACTTTCTGAAGATCCAAATTCTCCAGCTATGAAGCCAAAATCAAAATCAAGATATTTGTCAAAAATGGTTTTCTCAAATAGATTCATTACATCTAAAGTAGATAACAGATAAAAAAAGCAAAGCAAAACTAGATTGTTTTCCCCATAGAACTTCACATTGGACAGTAGAATTCCATACTAGATGAGAAAGGAATAGAATTCAAAAAGAAAAGTCAAATAATTTTTTTCTTAATATCTAAATATCACTATTGGTTGCACTTCAAAGACTTTCTCATAGAAACAGAAGCTTTGTTCTCTGGTTAAGCTAAATTATAAGGAACAAGAATTTGATTGCAGCTGTTCCCATGTGGAGTGATTCCACAGATTTTAGTGAGAATAATAATAGAAAAATCTAGAGTATTACAGTTTAAGTCAATATCTCATGAGGATTTACACAGAAGAAACTTAAACCAGGATGCAGACATTGATGATTAAAAAAAACCAACAAAATCAAACGAGCAAAACCCTAAACTCAACCAATCAAACAAATAAACCCACAAAACTAGTAAAAAGAATTTTTTTAAAATTATTTTTGTGCAATTCTCTTTAAGAAGCTTCAAAATAAATCTGATTTTACCTAATCACAAGGCCCACTTCTGCAATCTCTACTTATCTGTTGATTACTGATCTTACATTTAACAGCAGAATTAAAAATTAGGTGTAAGCAAAAAGACAGATGGCTGGGGGCTAAATTCTATATTCCAGACAGGTCTGTTATACTTGCTTCTCCTGTGCATCACCTATTCATTTTTCAAAGTTGAATTGTTCTGTACTGAAATTGAGTGAATTGACAACAAAATAAAAATAATTTTACCCACATCTCCAAGGTGGATGGAATCTAGCAAGAGTTCAGCACTTGTAAAACTTGTGCAGGTGCCTAATTACAAGTATGAGCTTTTCTTTTTGAAAACCTTAATCACAGGATATATTTCTCTGCTGTAACACGTAATAAAATAAATGAGATTATGAAAACCAGAAACTATTTCATTTTCACTTGGTTAAATTTCTAGACAGGTAAAATTAAGATAAATGTGCTCCAAGTCAGACTTCTCATTTTGACATTCTTATTACAATTAGTACAAATTATAAGAAGCCCTCCCTCAGATCTGTGGGAAATGCCTCTCATATAAGGATTTACAAATTTATGATCATCATCATCATCATCACAGCTTTTTTTGTAATTGCAAGGCAAGTATTTCAAAGAATTATTCTTTTCCTGGAGATAAAGATCCTCTATTTCCCTATGGAAATTCTAATTCTTTTTCAAAGCCTAGCACGCAGAACACCCCTATCAAGTGGATGTTATTCCATATCCAACTCTTAGCTTCATACTGGTGCAAACCAAAACTTATTCCCAATTTAGACAGTTTTTGTGCTTTTTTTTTTCTTACCTGCCATACTAGTAATACTACATTATGAGTAGTACATTACATTATTGAGTGTTACACCATGGCGTTTTTAGTTGATTTAGGTACAGCATGGACAGAGCACATTTTGCTCATGTGCCCATCTCCTTATTCAAGGTACTCAACATCTGCATTAAGAACATTGCATTCACAAGCACAGGAGAGGCACTGAAAACTGATTATCCCTCCAAAAAAGGATCCACAGGGTTCGAGGGACCTGCAGGGAAATTAAGCAAGAAAAATTACAGCGTGTTGTTCCTTGCACAGGTGAATATTGCAAACCCCTGCAGGAACTCTGCAGAAAAGAGAAGTGCTGAGAAGTAATACATCATTAAAAAATGGTATTTTGACATGGGAACTAAGATTTGCTCTCTGCCCCTCCTCCCCTATTATTTGTTTTTACTCTTTATGGAAAAACGTCTATCAAATTAAATTTGTGTTTGAAAAAAATGAAACGTTCAAAAAAAGGTGTGAAATAGAGACTCTAAAGAAAGTGATTAAAATTCTTTAAAAGAACACATTATTTCAATAGTTCATAGTAAGTAGACAAAAAAGACAGAGCTTTTCATTCTTTCATTCGATGTATTATTAATAATTTAGATTGACAAAACTGTAAAATAATGCAATTCAAATTTTAGGTAATGAATAAAATAATAATTTAAAATTGCACTGCACAATCCTAAAATAAAATGCTTATGAATAAGTACCCCACATTTGGAAGTAGCCATTTATCATTTTCACATCATGTTCAGCTTTGTCCTTTTATCAGCTGACAAACTCTTGGAGAAAACCAACTAAACCATGAAAAACTTCAATCCTTCAGCTGTGTAAAACTGGAAAGAATTTACCCATAATATGTAAATGCCTTTCTGGATCATTCCAGGAATAGAGATGTAGTAAATATAAGTATTCATAAAGACATTGGGACCTGTTTAGAATTCTGTATGAAGCCTAGAAAGGCTACCTAGAACAGAGGCGAGACAGAGTTAAAGGAATAAAGTAGGTATTCATTAAAAGGCCTTCAAAGGATGCACCTGGGACAGTGCAAGAGCCTGGCCATGGTTCCAAACAAGATGGATGGTGGGTCTTGACTTTTCAAACTTTTCTAAGTTTTGCTCCATTTCCATATTGGAGCTAATTGTCCAATTAAAACTTTAGTTTATGAAGTCCCATCCTCCCAGATTGCTCTCCTCAATTTGCTGGTTTTTATACATTTTGGGCCTAAAGCTGCAGCGGTGTCCTTGGTGCTCAGGCAGGATTGTTTTGTCTGGCTAGGCTGTGAGGAGAGTTTGCTGACACTTTATGTGAAGCTCAGAGTCACACACTAATGCAGCACAGAATCTGGAAATACCAAAGCTAGAACTTAAGGCACCAGTAAGCCTGCTCCCCAAAGGCTTAGGCTGGCAAAGGAGATGCTCCCTTGAGTGCAGAGGAAGTTTGGGATGCCTGGCTGACACAGAAAGGCTGGGGTGGGATCCAGTAATGAACTTGTCACAGCAGCAAGGAAGGAGGTGAGATTGTGATCTGAAGAGAATAAACAAATTTTAACAAATTTGACAGCTCCTTCCAAGGTTGTCCCTATTAGTTAGACACAAGTAAAGGAGAAATATAACATACATAAACACCTTATTATTCTAGGGTACTGCTTTCATGTAGGGCAAACAAGTAATGATCCCAGAATTCATGAAAAATAAAGACGTCACATAGAGTTCTGCTGGGCACAACAAAAACCATACAAAACAAGGTATGTATGTATAAAGCAAGGTGTGTATGACCTCATTTGCTCTGAGGAATGATGAGCAATGCAGAAAAGTGTTGAAAAAGTTGTCTTGTTAGGGAAAACTTGAATCCTGAGGGATAACTGGGAACAGCAGGAACTTTTGCTCAAATTGCTTATCTATTGAAATAGCAAGGAATTGCATATCAATCCACAAAACCTGGCTGCATCTTGGTGCTCTCTAGGTTGAGTCCACAGTGGAAATGGCTGCTTGGTCCAGCCCCATAATTCAGCATCTGGTGTGCAGAATTACCACTCTGATATCACCTGGCACTGAGCGTGTAAGCTGGTTGTCAGTAAAGGAGAATTCTATTTTTACTGCTGGTGTTTGATCTGATACCCTGCCCTCAAAGCTTGGCATTCACTGAATCATCTGTAGCCAGCAATACAAAATAGATTATTATTTCTACCTCATAGCAAAAAAAGTTGGGAGTCTTTATCTCTAGTTTTTGATTCATAGGGACAAAATTTGTTGTGAATTTAATAAGGCAGATGATGAAAATAAAACAGCTCTGCACCAGTACTGGTTTTCACTGGATATTTTACTTCAATCTCTACTTCTTACACTTCTAACTTTCCAAACAAATTAAATCAGTTCTTCACTTTGGATGCCAGTTGAATTTTGACAAGTAAGAGATGAGGTGATGTCCGTATAGCGTGAATAACTCTAAAACCTTCCTGCTCCAAATATTATTTCTGTAACTACAATTCTTTGAAAAACTTAATTTTCATTAGCAATAAGCAAATGTTTGTGCAAGAGCATCCTAGATTAATGCTCATTAATGCAGGAAGGCAGCTATGACTGCCTCATCTCTGATTCACACTGAGTCACTGCGCCTTCTCCTGGTTTCAAAGTCAAAACCTCCCAGTCTAGATGTGAGATGTATTTAATCTTCAAACACATCTCAGAACAGCCTGTCTCTCTTCTGTCCTTATCAGCATGAGCTGGGTGACACCAGGCTCCTCATCAGCATGAACAGTGTCTCCTGAGTGCACCTCTAGGAAGTAAAGTGAAGGCAACAGAAAATTAAATATGCTTACCTGGGTAGGTGGCAAGAACACAAAGTTTAGGGCACAGCACGCTGCTGGCTTGGTGTCATCCGGTTTGGACTAGACAAAAAGGAACAGAGGGAAGTAATTTTTCTGAGGAACATTATGTAGAATCAGGACAAGGCTGTAAGACCTTTGGTCTGGGTCCTGGCACTGAAGAACTCTTCTCCACTGCACATTTCTCACCTTTTTAGCCCTAAGTTAAAAAAGACGCACAGGGAATTTTGTCATATTGCCTGCTAAGATTATCCTATGTTTCAACATAAAGGAGCATTTCCCTCCTAACCACTTTAAATGAAATTAATTTCAAATGTTTCTGGAAATTTCTTCTGATCCTAATTGATGCCTTTGGTGATATTTTTTTCTCTAGAAAAAAAGGAGGAACATCTAAATATTTGAAAGTCAATATGTTTCCCTATTGTTCATCAACTCAGAAACCTCCCATGGCTTTCTTTTCTATTGTTTTCTAAAGTTAGCTCTACTTTTCAAACAAAAAAGAGAGAAAATTATTTTGAATTGAAGGAGAAAAATAGATTTTACACAATAGCAGTTTTAGAACTGAGGTCCCTTCAATTCCCTGCTTTTGCCAGGAAATCCACTTCCCATGCCACACAGAAATGGGTGAGGATGTCCTCCAGGTCCCACGCTGGAGCATCCTCAGCCTCTGGTTTTTACTTTTTCCTCTGCATCCTCTGTTTCTTACTTTTACCTCAAAAACAACTCAGTTTTTTGCACCACTGCTCCAGTCTCATTTCAAATAACTTTACTAATGTGACATCCACAATAGATTGTCTCCTAGAACCTGCAAAAAAGGGACTAAAGATCACCCAAAGAGACAAAAGATAAAAATAATTCCCAAGCATTAATCTTAGCATGCATTGGTACTGGAGAATTATTAGGTTTTGTGTAAATATTCCTCCCTTTTATACTATGGAAATATGGAAATTTATCAAGAAAGTCCAAGAAAGGATGTGATTTTAGAAATCTTAATTTTGCCAGACCAAACTGCTTATCTGTTTTAAATCGCAAACTTTTGCAATCAGCATAAGAAGGAAATAAAATGAAAAATTTTTTTGCATAGTTATTTTATAAATTTGAGACTAAACTAAAAACTGGAAAAAATGTAGGACTCTGCCAGGAGAGATGCAGCAAAGCCTTCTAACTTTTGGGTTTAAAACCCTTTATGAAAAGTTAGATAATCATTCCTTTTTTAAAGACAGGGGTTTTTTATTCAAGAAATAAAAAATGAAGCTAATCAGGGGTGAAAAACTACATATATCTTTCCTGCTGTCTCTCATTTTCTTCTGCTTTTAGTCTCATATATATATATACATACTTAGGTTTACATAAAATCTTGGAGATCTGCAATGCTCATGTCAATCATGGCTAGAAATGAAATATTCTCCCTTCTCATCTACCTAACAAACCAACTTTCTAAGCTTCATCTTTGGAATGTAGGAGGAGAAAGAAGACACTTGCTGTCACTGTGGCTTCAAAATATTTTTTAAATAAACCTTGTTTGGAACTCGGGTATTGGCTGCCTTTCAAAATGACAGTGTGTAATTATTTACTATGGTTTATTTTTCTACAATATAAAGACTAGAATTTTAATATTTTTAGATATAATACTGCATGTGCAAAGACAATATTGGTGCTCAGTATTACCTAAAATTATGACCTTTGCCAAATTTTTTTTTTAATGAGTAAAGTAGAATTTGGCCATCTATTTGGACAAAAGAAAAATCAATAATAATCCAACAAGCAAAACCCAGTGTTAGCATATGTAAAATCCTTTAGACACAAAAAGTACATCGAAGTATTATTACAAATTTTCTGAGCAAACACACAATGTCATAGTCCCAGAATATTGCAAATGGTATTCTAAGTACAACCATTAAATTAAACCTACCAGGTAATGAAGCTGCTTTATCCAAGACTTTCTCACTCAGCTTTGTCCTGTTCTTTTAACCTCAGATTAAAACATTAGCTGGCAATATGTAAGCTCTAAAATCTTTCTGGAAAAAGTCAATATTTATCAAATAAATATTTTGATGGGCTAAATGATATTTTAGTGATGGGACTTGACAATGTCTCAAACTACATGTGAAAGTGATATATACAGCAATTCATTTGAGATATTTGTCTTGGTCCTCTTGATGAAACCACACAACTTTTCCGAAGCAGGAGAGAAACATAATTAGAGGAAGGAGGCTGGCTGAATTGTTCTTAAATTGTTCCTCTCTTTTCAACATTTTAAGAGCTTGGTAGGCATCTAATGTTACCAAGCACAAATTTCCTCAATATTGTGCCTTCACCCGAGATCCTCTTCAACAAAACAAACAAGTGCTTATTGTAAAAATAAGCACTGTTTAGTAGATTAATAATTTCAGAAGATACATGAGAAAAGTCATGATAGGATGCAAAATTTCACAACAAAGTTTATCACTTTTGTCCTGAAATATTCTGGTTTTCAACATAAACATTACACTTAGTCATATTAGAAGTATTTAGTGTACATGTTCTCATTTTTTTGTACTCTTTATCAAACACAGATGTCATATTTTTGAAAGGGTTGAATGGTGAGGAAAGGGATAAGAGGGGAAACAATGTGGTGGCTGCTAAAAAGCTCCACAACACCAAGGGAAAAGGGAACAAGTTCACCAAAAGTGGAAGAGCACAATGAATTATCAATGATACACTTACTCACAGCCATCCCTGGGTCAGACAGGCCCTGAGCAGCGAAATGGGAGACTGGGAGACCATTCTGGGACACAGCACTGTGTCCCTGCTCTTTTCTTGCTCTGGTCCCTAGGCAGCCTACATTGGTCATTCTACAAGGCAGGATGCAGGACTACCTGGAATAATTACCATAAATATCAATATTACAGCTCAAAATCACTCTTATTTATGGCCAGTTTTATTCCATATATGTAGTTATGCTTTTACAGGATGTTATCTCATTTGGTTTATGACCACTGATAAGGTATATCTTCATCTTATGTGCAGCTTTGTTCCCTTGAAACCTGCTTCAGGAAAGAGCAGGTAGGCAAAATCTACCAGACAGCAAGTTTTAAGTAATTTAAAGAGCAAAGCTTTATCATTTCAGCAAAGTTCTCAGGCAGAAGTAAAACAAAAACCATGACCAATGCTACAAAGCAAAGTTTTCTCCTTTATCTGGAAGGAGCAATAAAAAAATACTTCCTGGTAGAACTGTTGATATAATTCCACAGATAGTTTTCTTTAAAATAATGAAAATTAAATAATTTTTAGACAACAGAGATTTGAATAATAATCCGCACAGATGATGTTTTTGTACCTATGAAGTATTATTGCTAATTTTAAACATTGAGAGGTAAACATTTGATTTTCTCATTCTAATGCCTTGTTTCATGTGTCAGCAGCACCCTACACAATCATTTCTAGTAAAAGTGAATTCCAAATTCATGTCTAGCTCAGTAGCCCATCCTTTGAGGGTGGCCAGCAGAGGATGCTGGAGAAGCACTCAGGGACAGAGGACACAAATTCTGCTGGATTCTCTGGCAGCTTCCAGTTTGCTATGTTTTATGGATTTTCTGAGCCAGGATAAATATTAAATATCTATAATTATTCTTTATTAATGCCTTTGGGCTTAAATTAGTTATATTTAATAGTTCTTGCTTGCTTTTTATCTCATCAATATTTTTGATCATTTTAGAACCAGTCTAATGCCACAACATCCTACAGAAATGTGATTCACTCTATCTACCCATCATGTGAATAACCATCTACTTTGTTCCAATTAACAACCACTCCCTCCTTTTTTGTGAGACTTTCTTAATTTCCTTTCTTGCAATCTTGATTTTACAGTCTTATGTCATTCTCCCTTCAGTGCTCTCTCATTCTCAAGAGTCCTTGCCTATAAAATTTTTCTTCATACAGAAACCATTCCACAGCTCCTTTGATTTCCCTTCTATCTTTTCTAGTTCTACCATTCAATTTTTAGATAAATGATCTTGACAGCAAAAGATAATCTTATGGATAAAGCATTAGAGTGTGGTCCTGGAAAAAGGAATTATATTTCTGCTTGTGTCACAGATCTTATGCATTATTCAGTCTTCTTGTCTGCTTAATTTTGAGTAACCATTCACTGCTAAGTGAAAATATTCTGCAGCAACACAGAACATTTTCTGCTGTCAGCACGTAGAGTATAACCACTACAGGATATTTTTACGTGAAATTATTACTAAAATGACAATGTGGCACGATTCTACTTTGGGGATTTTTAAAACTAATAGAGAACCTCAGATATTTGGAACAGATCCCTAAAGAACATCAGAGACCATACAGTACCTTCAGAAGGAGCTCTGCTTCTCTCTCCTATTTGAATAGCAGCTTTTCAGAAGTTGCTTCCAAACTACTAACTCCTAACTTTGAGTAAAATTGTGATAAAACTCCAATATTCTGGATGTCTATTTAAGTTTAAAAAGGCCCAATCTCCCACTTAGATCATATTAGATATTAGAAAGGTGTAAAAGCCAGATGAGCAAACAAACAGTTCTATTTCCACACTGCAGGTGAATTGCTTTCATAAATGAGAACTCACTGATTTCTCCTAATAGAAAAGCATTATTCATTTTATGCTCTAAAAATGGGTAATGCAGAGAAATCTAGAGAGAACATTGTACTTTTCTTTTGTGAATATGTGGCAATTTCTCCAGTGCTATCCAATGATATCTGAATTCCATCATCCAAAATGGCATCAATTGCATCACCTTTAATGGCAAGCCTGCATTTATAAACAGTATGAGGCTTTCTAGATTTATTTTAACTAAGACAGAGAAGCTTCAGCAAAATCTGTGGCATGATGCCAGACAGGCAAACAAGGAGGATGTCAAACTAAATGGAGGAGCAGTTGGACTCCAAGCCTCAAATTAAAACATTGCTTTCTAATCAGTGGATAATATCTCAGAACCTCCGGGCCTTGACACAGAGCCTTGGGCATCTCAACTGGAGTCCAGCAAGCCCTGAGGCTTTACCCACACTCACAGCTCCAAACTTAATTTATGTACAAAAGAGAGACTAAGAAAAATCCTCTGAAGCAGTCAAAAACTTTTTATGGGGGATTTGACATTTTTTTCTAATGCACAGTGCTTGGTGTAGTTAGTAAAGATAAGGAAACACTGTAAAGCTTATTTATCTCTTTTCTTTAGGCATTTATTAATGTGGACTTTCAAATATGCTGTGGCATAATATTGGAACATGTCCTTGGTATTTAACAGTTACTTATTTAATTGGGAAATGTCTCCAAATCACTAAAAAAAAAAATAAAATTAAAAGTCTATTCTATAGATAAGGTAGAATTATATTCAGTTGGTTTCTCCATGAATACCTAATCGAGAGTTTTGGTTTGTTTCACTGAATTTAAAGAAAATTTCACTGAAATTTTCTTTAGGACTCCATGTGCAAAGCAGCACCCTGAGCCAGAGGTCCTGCTGTTGGGTTTGGTCCATTATTTACAGAGGACAAGACAACAAAACAGAAATTCCCTTTGCCCTAAGTGCCTTCCTGTGTCACTGCCAGAAGACAGGACTGCCTTTCCCAGGTTTCAGGGACTACTCCAGGTATTCCATTTTGGGAGGAGGAAAGACACAACCAGGCTTTCTGCCCAGTACAATCAACAAGTCAGCTCTGTTCATGGCAGCAAGAGTTAAAGCATCGAGAGCTGTCCATATTTTGGGTGTCAGATTACACAGAAAGCCAAACTGGACAGTGACACCTTCCAAGGATGACTGCTCTCCTCACAAACCCACTCCAATCTCACAGCAGAGTGCCATGGTTTAACCATTCTCTTTTCCTGTCTTGCATTTAATTTGATTTTCCACTTAGGGAATGACTGCACTTAATTGATCCATGTAAGCCCATCTCAGTGGAAGAAGTGAAGTCTACAAAATTCATCAGGGAAAAGCTAATGAAATTATTAGACACAAGCATCTCTCAGACATGGTACAGTAAATTGTTATTTCATTTTAAAATGAAAGATACTGAAGCAAGGACTATTTGAGGGAAGGCATAAATAAATAAAATACTGTGGATAGTTTGCTACAGAACTATTGAAAATGGAATAAAAAAAGTGCTTGGGTATAGTAGTAGATGAGGTAAAAGGTTGTGATGTAACATGCTTACAAATGATCTGCACTAGAAGTATTATTGGTATCCCTTCAGTTAATATAATAATAATAATAAAAATATATCTTGTAAATTAATACCTACAGCTATAAATCAAATATTTTCCATTACTTACTCTAAGATGACCCAGGCAGTGAATCTTACAAGATAACTTCTTTCTTGAGGATTCAAACACCATTTATATTTTCAGGTATATTATTAACAAGCCCAGAACTATCACTAACAGCCATATGTGTTCTTACATTCAATTTTTTCATTCTTATGCCTTTGAAAAAAAATGTGCTTAGGCATAGAAGAGGCACTTTTTAGAAGGTATTTTCCCAAAAGTATTTATGGTCCATAAATGAGAAATAATGTCTAAGCAATTCCATCATATTCTGAAATTCTGCCTCAATCCTATTTAAATTAAACTTTTTTTCCACACTATTTTTCCACATGTCCAGGTATCAGGAGTGTTGGATTTTTTCTTCTTGCCAAAAGAAAAGTTTGTGTATATCTTTATTTGGCTATGACTACACTAACACAGAGGTTTTTTGCCATGTGAAGCTTTGTCCTGAAATATTTTGCACGAAGAACTGTGCATCACATCTTCCAACAGCACCTTTCAACACAAAACTTAGTCAAAATCTCTTTGTTGGTTGCTTTTTTACTGAACAGCACCAGTGGAGCTTCTTGGACTTTCTCCAGACCAAATTCACAGATAACATGAACCCTCTTGAAAGTCCTTCAAGAACACAAAGATAATGTGACTAGAATCCAAACTGGAAAAATCTTTTGCTGTTACTTGTGTTGCATAGGATTTCTTTCTCCTCTGTTTGCCAAACACTGATAACCAGACAAACTCATCTGCCTCTCCTCAAATCTTTGAGTCCTTATAGCCTAAGAAATAAAATTTACTTTGCAATAAACAAGAGTCTGGGATTAGCTGCTCTCAGAATCTACTTTATGGGGTAGATAAAGTACCTTCTTCAAATAAATTGAGCTACCATCTCAACTCTTTTGCACATATTTTAAATAATTTCTAGCCTTTTTTTCCATGCAACCATAGAGTTGGCTCATAAAACAAAACTCTGATGTCTGTCTGGATGGCACAGCTGGGAATTCCCTATCCTTCCTGCAGCTGAATCTCAGCATTATCTGTCAGGGCCCAACATCTGGGATTTCTAAAGCCACTCCCAGATCACCGGCTGCTAATTATCCATTATTATTCATTATCCATACTAACAGCAATTCTACTTTTGAAATCAATAATAATATCAACAAAATAAGTCTAAATACAAAACATCACTTTGGTTCAGTACTTACCAGATCGAAGTCAGGCTTCCTCCTTTCCCCTTTTTTGTGTAAAGATGTTAAAATAAATAAACATGCATTTTGACTTTTACAATAAAAACAGACAAGGATATTGTCATGAATATGTCTTGTCTCTGCAGTTTGCAGGTAAATTACTTACTTATTCAGACTGTTGCATCTGTTTGTTTATACATTTAAATATTAGTTTGACATGTCTTATTTCAGCTTCCCAGTTTGGAGCTCTTCACAAAATGCAAGGGCTTTGTGCCTTTAATTGGCTCAGCCTCTGATTCAATATTTGCATGTGGCCAGCTCTGTGGAAGGAAAAAAGTCATTGTAATGTTTCACTTTCATCTGAAGAACTTCTTTTATTTCTGTCACACTGTTGGTCCTTTCTAGGCTCTTCAAAGAAATTTCACTGTCTTTTGTTTTTACAGTGCACAGGACCAAAATATCCATGGAAGATCTAATAATGAGATAAGTTTGCTGTTATAGTTATTTTTCACCATGAAAGATGCATTGCCTGGAAGTACATTTCTGAGTAGGAAGCCCATGTGAATACATTCATAGTGTGTGATTCCCCTTTAAAATGTACTGACAGTGATGTATTGTGTATGAAAATGCATCTATCTATCAAACACTTATATCTCCTTTTAGGTTCCACAGATTACCAGATTTTATCACCCCTAATCAACCCTATATTTATTGTATTCAGGGTATTACAAACTTGCTATCATTGGCACAGCAATCTGGTTTTGGCAACAAGAATTGTGTTCACACTGAGAGATCAAAATACTGGGTGCTGACTCTTCAATTCTGTCCCTCCTTGCACCATCACCTACTAGATTAGATATTACATAACATAAAATACAATAAATGTCTTCATTTAGGAAAGCCCATATGGCCTTATTTTTACTGTTCTTCTCATGGACACAAGCCCCAAAAATTGAGTTTGGTTTTAGTGTTACACAAACATGCACAGCAAGCTGCACTTCAGTAACTTTGGCTGTGTAACAAAAGCTCACCCAAATTTCACTGATGAATTGGTAATAGATGCATTGATCATGAATTCTCATTTCTATCACAAAATCCAGTTTATCAGTCATCCCAAAAGAAAAATTTGCTGTTTGGAATATTTAAGGATCAAATCTAATGAGTGGTCTCCTAATTTTTGAAACACATCCAGAAAACTAGATTAAAGCATACCAGAAAATCTTGCAGGAACTGGTGAAAATATGATAATTGATAGCAGAAATATTTAAAAATCCAATCAAATACCACCCTAAAAATATTCTCCTCATGTCATTAACCTTGTCAATCATTCTTTTTTAAAAATCCCTGTTTAAAATAATACAAGAAGGAAATGTACAAGTATGTACTTCTGGACTGACTTCATAAATTGATTAATTTTTGAAAGATTTTACTCTGATTAATGAAAAAAAGAGAGAGGAAATATATGAAATATATTAACTGAAGATACAATACACTCTAAATTTTTATAATGCCATTTTTCAAGCAGAATTTTCTGATCATTATTTTAATTTAAGTACACAATACCATGCATGGAATCTGGCAACTCAAGGATTGTTTCTTAAAATAATTATGGCATGACCTTTTATTACTGCTGCTATGAAAATAAAGTAATAGGTGAATTTATAGCTCTGATGTACATCACCTCACTGATATGTGCAGATCTTAAACCTACAGCGGTGGATCCCTCCATCTGTACTCTAGGAGAACTAAAATCTATTCAAAAATTCCATGGGGACACCAAAAAAGCACAAAATTCCTTCATCCCCAGCTCATTACAGCACCAGGATATTAGTAAATTAATTATTAGTTATTAGTTAGTTATTAGTGTAACGCCACATTTCTAGGATAGGATCAACATGTGAGAGAATGATAGATTTCAAGAACCACATCAAAAGATGCAAGAAGAACCCAGAATTTGCAGTTAAAAAGATAGAGGTGACACAGTTTCCAGGGGTTCACTTTAAATGTCTAAACAATGTTCTGATTCTGAATAATATTTAATATTTAAAAATTTGGACGAAACCCCAAAACCCTGACTCTTGAGATTATTTTTTTTCTTTTCTTTTCTTAATATTGTTGTTCTGAAGGACTATGCCTACAATTTCTATTACATAAAACCTACAAATAAATTATCCTCAATGGTGACTCAGATGCCATAAATAAATCTATATTTAGGTTGATGATCTGTGTATGTGAAAGCTACAAGATATAGGTGCTAATAATTAACATCTTTAAGTCTAAATTCCTTTTCCATGTCTTTGCAAGGAACTCAAAGTCATCTGGAAGGTATTGGGTATGTAAATTCCAAGGGCTGCCCAAATCCATTAGCTGAAGCTGAAACTTGAGATAAAAAAAGAAATACAGGGCTTTTCTGAGAGAGAAAAGTAGTTTGTGTTTCAGCCTGAAATGATCCCGATATCTGATACAATGGAAAAGCTGAAGAAGAGATTAGCCATTTGAAAAATGGCCATTTCAGAGCTTTCATTGATTTCTTAAAGGCCTATTCACTAAAAATACATTTAAAGCAGAAATGGCCAAGATCATACTGGTAGCTCATTGCTTGCATTCAGACTGCTTGTAGTCTGCTGCCTCAAAACAGTAAAAAAATATTGCAGCCCTAGCAGTGAGTTAGTATTTGCTGTAATTGTGGGATGGCACATGCAGGCACACGCCCCAGGATTCTGTACAGCTGTTTGTATAAACCTAAAATTGTGTTTCACTCTACAATCACTTAAATATCACTAAGGATGCCTGGTGGACCACAGACCTTCATCCTACAGGGAGATAATGCTCTTTGGAAGGAATTATGCACCCAAAGGTCCAGCAGTAGGGGCTACGGGCTCATAGCCAATGCTGGATTCAGTGCTGCAGTAGTAAAATGTAGTCAAGAATGTTGGTAGTAAATGTAGTAAAGAAGAGGAGATAACAATTTATTTGCAGCAAATTAATGACTTCTGATATATCTGGATCGCTACCTTATTGTATCAGTATCAGATTATTTTTCTCTGGTTAACTGCTATTCAGAATACTTGGTATTTTGAAGAGAGATGGTGTCCTAAAACACAAGAAATAGAAAGTAAGATGACCCTCTTTTGGAATTAAAAAAAAAAACAAAAAACAACTGGGATAAATAAGCAGACAAAATACCCAATACATGAAAGATTACAAAAAAACAATTAGCAGCTTTCAAGAGCAAATAGTGATAAAAAATATATTTTTTTTTTCTGAAACAAGTTAAAAAAATTAAGGATAAAATGGAAAAAAAAAAAAAAACAACCAAAAACATTAAACCAAACAGTGAGGATAAGATTCAGCTGCTTAAACAAAGTATTCATTACCATGCAGGTATCCAAACAGCCTTACAAGGCTGCCAGACATGACTTTTGATCCAAGTGAGACCTGCTGTCCTCTAGCTGGGAGCTGGAGGCCAGGCAGGATATTTTATGTGGCTGAAAACAGATAAACCAGAGTGAATTTCTCAAAGCTCTGTGCTGTTTGCAAACATGCCAGGAGATGCTGGCCCTCTATTCAGCATAGTGAGGTCACACCTGGAGTGCTGTGTCCATGGCACAGCACAGGAGAGAAATGGAAAAAATTGAGAAAATCCAGGGGAGAGCCACAAAAAAAAAAAAAAAAAAAAAAAAAAAAAAAAAAGGAAGGGATTGAAGCATCTCTCTATGAGGAAAATCTGAGTTTGGGACAGCTCAGCCTGGAGAAATCCCAGGGAGAATCTCAGTTGTTGCACGACTTGTACTGACCAAATGCCACCTTGCCAAGACTTTCGCTTCAAGCCATGAATGTAATGCATTATCCCTGAAATTGCTGCTCAGCCTGTGAGAATGACTCATGTTTCTCTGAGATTACAAGGTAGTTAATTAATCTGAGTTAAAGTTAATTAAAATTTCACTCCCGTAAGAAAAGTGTTGGTCCATTTAGCGCATGTTGGTCTTTTTACAGTTAATGACCTCTAAAAAGAAAATATTAAGGGTTCTTGAAGTTTATTGGTGGAATTCCTGTGTATAATCCTCTGCTCAAAAGTGAAGTTTAGTATCTCTTATTATACAGTTTTTTTAAATTAACTATAGCAAGACTAAATACTGGTAGGTAATTGTGACATCAGAGCTAATGCGTCAAACAAATTTGTATGCAGAATTTCTGGTGTTTTGTAATGTATCCAGAGTCTGAGGAAGACTGAATAAAAGCATTAGTAATGGGATGTGGGGAGTACTCAGCTCCATTCTCATGGAATTTAAAAATTACTTGGCCACATCCTGAAAATGTGGCCTTTCACACCATTCCCTCTGCTGGAGAAGGAATGCAGCACCATAAAGAAAAGAAAATGTAATAATGCACATCCGTAGAGCTTGCGGAAATTGTGACTTGCACATTGAGCTCTCCCTTTTGCCCTCATACAGAATGCTGATGTCAGAAATATTTCAAAATTAGGGTCTTATGTATCATCAATGTGCTTTGACTATTTAGGGGAAAAAAAAATCATAAAACCCAGCTCAGCTGGCTGGCATGCTCTACTTCCTTTAGCCTGTTGGTGAACCTGCTCTTAAAGTGGAAATAAATTACGATTCAGAATATCTTATGGTGATACAGAAATACCTTATTTTTCCTGTGCATTACTAGTATTTAAGTTCTGAAATACTTTTAAAAGAGTAAAACCATAGGCAAACATTCTCCTTATACTATTTAGGATAGGAAGGAGTTCTTTAAGCACAAAAGCATCACAAGGATGTGATAATTCCCCCAAAATAATTGATATAAACTAAAAATAATCTAAACGTCCCATAAAACAATGTTAGCTACTATGCTACTATGAAAAAATATTTTGAGGAAATTTGAAGATGTCAACAAATAAAATTAATTGTAGAACATTTAAAAAAAACTGGACAACTGGGAGATGCAAATTGTCTTAAATCATATGTTAAAACTTCAGGAATGCAAAACTGCTTTTGCATTCCTGAAGTTTTATTTATGGGCATAGAACACAGACTTATAAATATTATTTCTGAGAATTCTATGAATAAACGTATTCTGGCATTTCCAATAAAGCCTCCAATATCCTTTCTTGTTTTATCTTAAGTCACCTTTGTATTTTCTTATTCCATCAGTTTACTTAAAGTATTTGAATACACTGAAGGAAAAACTGTGATTTGATTTGCATTATAAGATGTGGAAAATTTAAGGTGGTTTTTTAGTTGGTCAGATTTTGGTTTTAGTTTATAGGACAAGAATCTGTAGGGAAACTTGTCAGGAATATGTGCTTATTTTATGTTCTATAATATGTGCTATTATATATTTTAGGGTGGGTTTTTTTGTTTTTTTTTTTCAGAGTAAACTATTTTTGTTTGAAGTATAGAAGACAAAATTTACTAATTTCAAAGTGTGGCAGGTTGGCAATTACTGGATGCCAGGCACCTACCAAAGTCTCTCCATCACTCCCCTCCACAGCTGGACAGAGGAGAGAAAATTTAACAAAGGGTTCATGATTTGAGATAAGGACAGAGAGAGAGAGCATCTACCAAATAAATACCATCATGAGCAAAACAGGCTCAACTCACAGATATTAACTGAATTCATTACTAACAAAATCAGAGCAGGATGACGAGAAGTAAAGCAAGACCTTAAAAACACCTTCCTCCCACTCCTCCCTCCTTCCCAGCTCCATCTCCACCCTCAGTGGCACAGGGATACTGGCAATTGGGGTTATGCTCAGGTCATCACCCATGGTTTCCACTTCTGCTTAAGGACAGGATTTGTTCTCCTAATGCACCCTGGGGTTCCTGCCATGGGGACAGTTCTCCATGAACTTCTCTAGTGAGAGTCCATCCCATGCACAACACCCTCCCCAGGCTGCTGCAACCCTTCCAAGGGGTCATTCCTTCAGGCACAGCCTGTTCCAGCCTGTGTTCCCTGCAGGGTCACAGGTCCCACCTGCTCCAGCGTGGGCTCCTCTCTCCGTGGCTCTGCAGGTCCCTGCTCCACCACAGGACTCCCACAGGCTCACAGCCTCATCTCAGACATCCCCCTGCTTCAGGGTGGGCTGTGGGTGCATCTCTGCATCCCCATGAGCTGCAGGGGCACAGCTGCCTCTCCTTGGTGTCACCAGGGGCTGCAGGGGGATCTCAGCTCTGGTGCCTGGAGCATCTCCTGCCCCTCATTCTGCACTGACCTTGGTGTCTGCAGGGCTGTTCCTCTCACATGTCCTCCCCCTGCTCTTCTCTGGCCACAATTACATCTGCACAATAAATTTTTTTCTCCTATTTAACCTGTTGTCACAAGGCCATGACTGTCATTCCTGCTTGGCCACCTGCATGTCCATCCTGGCTCTGTTGGGCATGGCAGAAGCTTCTGGCAGCTTCTTACAGCAGCCACCCCTGTAGGCCCCTGACACCCAAACCTGGTCAGGCAAACCCAGTGCACAAAGATATTTGCGTGACTTAGGGGGGGGGGAATGTGACACCCACCAAAATTTAGGCCTATCATTTCCTCAAGTACTTTCTACTGGGTTCTAGTACTGTGCTGTGTTGTGTCTAGACATTAAAATGTTAAAATTATTTATAGTTTTTTGCCATTAAAAAGGGGAGTGATAATGAACTGAATTAATATAATTTCAAGTTATAACATAAGAACAATCCCAGATAATGATTATCCTTCATGAGAATGCAAAAACCACCGTGACATTTGAATTTTTTAGCTAAAATAGTCCTTTGAAGAAATGGGAAACTGAAGCCAATTAGGGTTATTTACTGCAGACAAACACAACAGAAATTGCTTAAATTGTGCTTCTAGTTTCTCCAGCTCCTGTCCCTGCCATCCTGCCACCTCCAGGACACCCTGCCTGCTTTGGTGAAGGAACCACACTGTCCCAACCACCTCAGAGCAACCCTTCTGAACTGGAGTTAGGGGACTGAATAAAAGTGTTAAATGAAAACCCTACTGTGATCTAATTTTAAAGAACTCCAAAGCAATCTAATTTATTTTTCTTTTAGGCAAAGCATCACACAGAAGCTAATTACTATTGTTGATAATGATCTCTTATTCACTGCAGCTGGGTGTTGGCAATCCAAACTGAATTCCAAGGCTATAGCAGGGAGCATAAACTAGTTAGGAAGGTTCAGTGTAAGCATCAGTTCAAGGTCTAAAGTGTTTATGACTTGAAACAAGCTCAGCTAATTGCTAATCAATGGGCTGCATTGTGAGAGACATGCTTGTAACCAGGCTACAGAGAATAGTAAACCTGAGGGTGAAAAAGAGAAGTCAAAATATACAGCCTAAAGTGATAAACCAGGTCTAAAAAGCACAAACATTTACAGAAAAATAGGTTTCTCTTCAACAGAAAGAAATATTTTTCCTGAACACATCCTCACAAAATGAATCTTCACCCTTCCCTGATAAAAAGCAGAAAAAAAAATTAAAAATTGTGATTCAAATTTAAGCTATGCAAACTCAATCTCCAAAAAAATGAGTGATTTTCTGCTTGCTCTGTTTAGTAATATGCTTGCAAATACATAACAATAACTTCATTACACTCAAGCTTCTTGAATGAGAGATTTTGAAACAGCTCACAAAATGCATATAAAGCTACAACAGTACAACTTATGGTTTGTACAGCAAAATTTGGTCTTTTGAGCTTTTGATGGATGAAGTAGATATAGCTAAAGCAAGGAATCAGGAGATAGGTATTTGAGATGAAACAGGCAAGGTGAATTTGCATATTAACTTGAGAATACAGATGGAAATGAAGGTGTACTTAATCAGCCACTTTACATTATTGATTACCTAAAGGCTTCTGGTTGTCACAGGAAATGTCAGATGCCCTAATTAGATTGTGGTACAACTTGCATGTGAGCTAATTTCACAGGGGACTGCATTTAAAACAAATGCAGTCTTCATCTTACACACTTTTTTTTCCTCTTTTTTCCCCCCCTCAACAGATCTTTTACACCTGCTGGACAATGACAGCATGAAATAGAGTTTCTGAATGCAGATTTGTTCAGGGATGTCCAACAACTTTCAGTATGCAGACAGTGCGATTCCTATCCCTGGTTTACCAATGGGTCTGTAAAGCCTTGCAGAAAGATTAATTACAGCTCACATCAATTTTGGCCTCTAGATGTCATGTAAAGTACATAGCACCAAAGAGGAAGCACAAGAATTTCGATTATATCCATCAGAGAAAAAAAGAGAGAGAATCACAGGAAGGTAATGGAATTTTAAAAAGGGTTGGTTTACTGTTTTCATCTTTTCAGACAACTGAAGTTCTTAAAATTAAGTGAGAAGTAGGAAGAAGGAAGGAATAAGTTCAAAGAAAAACATGTTACTGATTGAAGAACTACTTCTATAAATCAGAACTACTTCTGCAGTCTAACATTTGAGAAAATAATAAACAGCGTTCAAGAACTCACAGATGCCACACCACTGCTATTCAAGGTTAAAACTGTTACAGAAAATAAAATATCTGTCAAAGATGCAACAGAAATATAGTTATATAACTGACTTTTGCATGGAATTCTTCCTGCAGTTCCAAGTTTTTCTCAAAATATTCCAATAACACCCATAAAACAATTTGACTCATAAAACAATTCCCCAAATATTTTAGTTGCAGTTTTAAAATGCACAATGCAAAGATCATAAAACCACTTTGCTCCATGACATTGTTTATCCAAGTATCTTAAAATGCATTAGTCATGCAAGTAACACATAAAGTAAATAATTAGAGTTACATTCATTTTTTTCAGGTCAGCGAGCAGGAAACAGCTACTGAAATGCAGGTCCAAACTCTAATTCCAAATTGATAGCAAAGCCAGGAAAGGAAACTCAAAATCTTTTTCCCACTGAATTAAACATTCATTATCAAACATAAAATACGTGACAGGAAATCAATTTAGATTCTATAAGGGATTCTGCATGCAGGGTACTGAGAGATGATGTTTTTCTGTGTAGTAACTTACTCTGAAGAGCTGCAGGTGCCTGCAGACCCAGTTGTCAAAATCAGACACCTTCTCATCTTTGAGGGCACTGTGCATCCCAAAAATATCAAACACCCACATTAACATGAGGCCCAAAGTGGGCTCATCCTAAAGGGTGAGTCCTGCACAGAATATGCAGAACAAGCCAGCAGGGGAAATCTGACCTGACCTTATACAGGCCAAAATCCTGATTTTTGTAAGCTGTGCAAGGCTAGGGCTCTCCATTGCTTCTCCTCTCTTTGGCTTTATCAGCCCTTTATCTCCTAAATGCCCAGCAGCTTGTGCCTTTTCCTGTCTTACACACTTGTCCTAAAGTTATCACCAGGACTATCAACCTGCCAACACCAAAATTTTATCTCCCAGCTTCGATTCCCAGTGACTGCAAATCACTTCCAAGCACAGGGTAGTTCAGGATCCACCTTGTGCCAGTTGTTTTCCTCCTGGTAAAGCTTATTTCAAAATTCAACTGCAAGTTACTATGAAATACTTCTTAGAGTATGGTAGTTCTTTCATACTACTCTAAGTGTACATTTCTCAATTTCTCTCTCCTCCCGTAAAACAATTATTTCCTTTTGAGAGAATAAATGCATTAATCAAAACCAGCTGCAACAGACTGACCATGCTGATCACACTTAATAGATCTAATCCTTTAAGTATGCCTTTTCCAGGACTTGAGGAATAATGAGATTATACTCCAAACTAATACATTCTGCTTGAAATTTCCAAGTGCCTCAAATGCACAAATACACTCAGCCTTGATACACAACATCGAGTATTTTTAATCAGTATCAGGTATGTTTACACACTCATAGCTTTATTTCACTTCTGTTAATGATAAAAAGTGGAAGAGAAGCATTTCAAGACAGAGCAGTGCTTGCCTAATGCCACAATTCACAAAATTTGACCCTGACCTTCGCCTTGCCTTTTGCCATGCTATTTTCTGAGTCTGATGAACTCAGATGCTAAGTAAAATCCAACTTTAAGTTAAATGCTAAGTAAAATCCACCTTTAAGAAAATTACCTCCAGTCTCAGCTTCTTGCAGTTGCACCCCAAGCAGGTCAGCCACTTTCCATCACTTTGTGCAAACTCCCTGTAAGTGACTTGTCACTGCGATATTTTCTGAAAAATGCTCTCACCAGGATTTCTTCTCCTGGGAAGTTGAGAAGCCTGAGAGAAAATTTTAAACAATAATTATCCAATTGCTTCTCCTTGTGTTTTGCTGCTTTGGAAGGTGGTAGGTGAGTCTTTCATTGGTTCCATGTGAATTGTGTTTTCTTAATGACCAATCACAGCCAGCTGTGTCTGACTCTGCGTCTGACACAGGTTTTTATTATCATTCCTTTCTAGCCTTCTGTCTGTATCATTTCTCTATTCTTTAGTATAGGTTTAGTATATAATTTCTTTTAACATAATATAATATCATATCATAAAATAACAAAGCAGCCTTCTGAGAGCTTGGAGTCAAATTCTCATCTCTCACCTCATCCTGGGGACCTTCACAACACCACAACAGTGACATGAGTCCAGTTCCAAGTTTTTCTTTTAACATGAAAAAAATAAAATTAGATTATTTTGTTCCCATGCAGATGACTTCTGCACCATAACAGAAATCTCTTTTTTTTCAACATCTTTTCAATAAAACCAGGCTACAGTAAGTGATTGCATCAGCCTAGTAAACAAAGATACGAACTAGATTCTAACAGAAAACAAAATTCAATTCAATATGAAAATATGGTAACAATTTTGCAAAAGTGTGGGCTAAATGTTAGCAGCTTGAGGTTTTTTGTGGTAAAAATCATCTTCTCAGGTTGGCGGGTTCTATTCTGGGGAGTCCCAGATTTCTGCTAAACCAGCCTTTGGCACATCAGGTTGAGTTCACAAGCTCCCCAATATCAGTTAATGATAGCAAAAGATTCTCCACAAAATATTGGGGGAAAATATTGAAGGAATAAGAAGGAAATAATTTTTAAAGTGTGTTTTTTCTCCTGTAAAAGATTCTAAACTTGAAAAGGAAATGGTTTCTAGAAAATTAAACAGTAAAATACAAATGAATTTTTAAAACACCAGTTCATATTTTGTGTCTTGAAATTAATTAAATTAAAACATATTTCAGGCATACAAAGTGCTTTTTACTCAATTTAATCACTGGTTAATTTGATCCTTCATTTAATTTGATCAAAAACCCAGGAATCAAATCAGCTGTATTAAAAATAGCAAAACTTTCGCTCCTTATTTTGATTAATTTTAATAGCCTTAGGCAAGCAATATCATATAATTCAATCACTGGTTATAGTACATTGCCATTTTAATTAATTATGAAAATGAAAAAAATTGAGTGCGAACAGAGATAAGAGCTCAAGGAAGAAAATGTATTTATAACAAAAGGACAATTACAACTCAATGTTGTGTTATGAAGACATTGCTACTAAAATTCACCATTTGTCATCGTAGCCCTCTTGCTTATTGCTCAAGAGCAGTAACTTCACACAGGACTGTACTGTGAGCAAACGAAGATCAAAATTCAATAAAAACAAGTGCCACCTCTTGAGATTTTCTTCCACTGAGAAGAGAGGCCACTCGGACAATGATATGCAGCATTTTAACCTTCTGGGGAATTCCAGTCCTGCCTTGAGGCAATTCTCCTCAGACAGGCTGTTGTTGCTGCTTTCCCACCTCTTCAGGGAAAATTTACTACCAGAACTGGCTCAGGAATTAAATGAAATTATTTAAACAAGGCTGAGGAGAGAAGAGGGGGAAGTACCAAGTAGGCTTTTTATCAGTTCCCATCCCTCCTGCTCCATTCTCCTTTCCTTTTCACTGCCCCCAGAGTGTAGGTGGAGAAGAACAGGAGATCATGGTGGTGACTCAGGGGACAAAGGCAGAATCCCTGAAGATGAGCTGAGGCTGGGAGCACCCAGAAAAATGCAATACACCGGTGCCACAGTTAACTGCTGGTCCAGCAGACTGACATAATGTAGAGAAGTGATTCTGTAGCTTCTCTTCATAAATAGGGCAGGAATGCCAAAATGAGCGATGCACGTAAACAATTCCAGATCCAGGGAACCAAAATAATGAGAGTAATAACAACCACTAACACCACCAGAATGTAGACAAAACCCAAAGCAACTATTTAAAGAAAAATGGGGTCTTCTCACCTTTTTGTTTCCATATTTCCCCTTTTTTGTTGTTTTGTTTTTCTAGGATTAATAACATTGACTCACCCGTCCATGAATATGAACCCATTTGTTCAAAACTGGTGGAAATCTGAGATAGAATTTATCATCTCCCTGTTATGCAGCAAGTAAAGTTTTTAAAAGTTCAACATTTTGCAAATTAAGATCTGTTGAGAGCTGGCCTTCAGAGAAAGTATTCACAGCACCCAACTGCTCCCAGATTTCCTTGATACATGTGATACTACAAAAAATGTAAATGTCCTGAGTTTATTAAGGGTCTGATCAGCACAAACATGCAAAGACTTTTGAAATTACTCATCAAAACATCAAAATATATTTTCCTCCCATCACACACAACTTTTTTACTCATAACTCCATTTTCTTCAAAAAACTGTATCATAACTCTGTGATGCAAAAGTGTAATGGTAGTAAAATTTTCTTAGGTATAACAAGCTGCAGAGCAACAGAATAATACAGTTTCCATTGTCTTCCCCAAGAGAAGGAAATATTTTGGAAACATCTTTTCAGATTCAACAGATCAGTCTAAACCTGTGACATTTCATAGCTATCTTTTTTTTATTTAGTTCAATTCTGAATTTTTATTCTGTTGCTCAGTTCACACTGAAATGCAAAAAAATTCTGAATCATTGGAATATCCCTCAGAATTCTGAACCATTTAAAACCTTGGCCTGGCAAAAGTATGGGTAGTGTGGTACCAGATTCTGTGCTGCTGTATCATGCACATTTTGAGAGTAACTGAAAAAGAAAAAATAGTCACACTGAATATATCTATTTAACTTTTACTTAATTTCATTCTAGTTACCATAGTCATGGCATGGTATCTTTTCTTGTTTAGCTCCCCCAGATACTCAATGTCCATCTACAGAAAGCTGCTAGTTGTTGGGATTGTTCTCTTCCCCACACACACTTTAGGTTTAAGACCATTTTTTTCAGCACAAACAATATTCTGATGACCAGCTGTGATGGGTTTTATGTTGTTGATGTTTCTCATAACCCAAACAGGCAGCAAATGTTACTCATTGCTGGAATATTCCCACAAAGGAAACAATCCCAGTGCCCTTAGAAATTACTTCTGTGCATTCAGGCATTTTCAGTGAAAAACTTTGGTAGTGGGGGGCAGAGGGAGAAATCCTCTCAAGAAGTCCAACACCCAATTGGATCCATTCTGAGTTGTCCAACTTTGCCTGGATTTGTCCTGTGCTTCCCTCAGGATCAGAGCTGTTGTCCAGCACAATATACACTAAATTTAATCTGATAAAATTAGTAATTGTTCAGATAGGCAGGAGAATATTTTTACAGAAAGTCTATATTAAAAGGCATTTTCAGATCCTAAATGAGCCATAATTTATTTAGAATAATGCACAAAAGAATTTACCAAGCTTTTGCAATAGTCTCTTTTTGCTTTTCTTGTTTGGCTTGTTATTTTTTGGGGTTTTTTTTACTTGACATCTATAAAGAAAATTAGGATGAGAGTGACTTAGTCCCTTTTTTCAGTAAATAACCTTTCAAAAGCAGGAGAACATAGACTGCAATGAAAAGTAAATTTGTGACTCTAAAAGACCGTTTAAGAAACAGAAACAACACTGGAACAAAACCTTGGAAGGCTTTGAAAAACAAAGAAAGGTAATGCATTTTTGCAACAATTCTTTGCTCATTTCTGTATATGTTCTCCCACATCAGATACTGTTCTAGAGAAAATGGAATAAACTTGTCACTTCTTGGAATGTGTCTTCCCAAATCTTAAGGACTTGTGGTATTTTTAGTTTTCTATGTTTAAAACCAAGCTGTTGAAATTGGTTATTTGGGGGAAACATAATATTAAGCATTTTTAAAGGTATTACAATGCAAAAAAAAGGATTTAAATAATTTTCAAATATACTTTTATCACTTTTCAAATTTAATTACTATAAGAACAGTATCACTATATTAAAACCTAATTACCTTATACTCTTTCTGGCTTCATGACAATGCTCATAAAATGCTTAATATTCATGTAACATGCTACCTCACCCTGTAATATCACCATATTTATGGAAAGAATTTGTAATCCTCTTTACTGGCTCAGGTTAATTCCAATAAAATATTAAATCCATTTTCTAATCTAAATGAGTTCATTAGGAGAGGCATGGTACTGAGAATACCAAACTCTCTACAGAGTTCAGCTTCATTACATTTCAGTACTGTGCATTTCCAGAGCTGTTGTACTACATTTATGAGGATTTATCTGTACTGTTCCAAAAACATTCATCCTAATTCTACTCCTTCTGTGCATGCTAATCATGAATATGTTAAGTGGAAATACTAAGCTAGCAGCCAATCTCATCCCCAGATGGGTTCAAGTTATGATTACAGAAGCAAATTTGCCATAAGCACTCATAAAACTGTGCCAGAGAGGAGGAAATGAACGTTTGGAGATACTTTTTATTTTTTTCCTTTTTTTACTTTCACTCCCCATGCCACATTTTTTTTTTTCGTTTTAGTATAGAGGGGGAAAAAATCTTTGCCAAGGACAAGAAATACCATAGCACACTTAGAGGGTTATTTCCAGTCCATGCAAACCATTTGCATCATGTAAGGCAGTGAAATGTAATGCATGGAACAAATTTAAACAATATAAACCTTTAAACAACATAAACCTAAACTCCTTTGGACTGACACCCAGTATCTTCCTCAAGTGTAAGGGCACCTCTCCACAAAAATATCCCCGCTGATCCCGAAGTACAGCTAGCTCAAACTTCAGAGCTTAAGTGAAACAAATGTCTTCATTAAAAGCAGTGAAAATATTGTTTTTACTGGGTCTTCTACAGCATCACCACCAGGAGTAACTCACTCAGAAAAAATTTTTAGTTTTAAGGAAGAAATCATAAACCAAGATGGAGACAACACAAGTAATTTTCAAATTCTTTCTATTGAAGGGCTATGTGTATTATTTATATTCAAGTTAATACTATGTGTATGAACTGCCAATCTGCAAAGAGTGACCTTTATCCTCAAACCTTTTCCTTTTCTCTTCAGGAGGATCAAACCACGATTTTCTCTGCACAGTTAATTTGATTTCATCTGTGTCATACACCACCAGCAAGGTGGTGTATGACACAGATGAAATCAAATTAATAGCCATAAATATGTAGATACACTACTGAAATATGGACAACATGGGTCAGCAGGGACCTTTTTGATCTGCATGGGGCAAGGTTTAAGACCATTTTTCCATTACATTTCAGTAATGAAATGCACAGAATTGTGAGAACACATCTACTCTCAAGGACAGGAACACTCCTTTAAACTCACCCCTAGAGTTAGGAAAAGTAAAAGGAAATAGATTAGCTCTGCCCTTTAGTTTTGAATCATAAAATCATGAATGCTGGAAAAGAATGGGTGTGAGTGGTTGGCTATCTGCAGGAATATCTGCATCCACAAGGAATAACTCGGCCAACTTCAGGCGAGTGGCCGCTGGTTGTCACTGTTGCTCCACGAAACGGGAGCTGCAGAGGGGAACTTTGAGAAGTAATTCTGGCAGCCAAAAGTTGCAGAATTTTGGTTGATCCCTCTGAGTGGCCCAAGGTAAAGGCATCCATTGAATTTTAAGTGCTTTCAAGGCTGGATTGTTGTGCTAAAAGACCCAGCAGGTTGTCAAACAAAAAGTGATCAGACAATTGGATTTTTTTTTTATATGACAAAAAACACAGCAGAACTGAATATATGCAGAAGAAAATCGTGTGCTAAAAAGGAAAAAAAACAAACAAAACCAAACACCTTTTAATCACACCTTTTGAATTCCCTTCTAAAGTCTATATGCAATTCAAAGTTGTTTTACTACACCAAATTAAAGCACAACCATGCAAATTCACAGTATTACTTACCCCAACTCATTCTCACCTCATAGCAGCTGCTAGTCTCTTCCCATAATCCCTGCCTATCATGGAGCTGAACTCCAACTATGCAAATCTCAGGGCTTGTCTGAGTATTATTAAATTATAAATTTGCTCAGAGTATTTACATTTTCCAGCCACTAACACACACCACTCAGTGGTGCTGTTCTGAGTGGCAAGAAGAGTCAATCCAGCTCCCAAAGTCACCTCATTAGTTTGTAATCACCACAGAATCAGACAAAATTGGCTGTGAAGCTGGTCTGCCACTTAGCCCCTCTATTCTTCTGAGCAACCTCTCTGAAGATGAAGGGATGGCCAATTATTTCACTTAAATGGAAAATAACATTTTTTTAAATCGATGGGAGAAGCTTGCAGGGTTTCTCCACAATTAAAGCTTGGACTTGATGATCTTAAAGTCCTTTTCCAAACTAAAAAATTCTATGATTCTATTATGTAACCCTCTATTCTGCTAAGGATTTCAATACAGGGATCTTATGCCCCACAAATAGATGAGATTCACAACAATTTGCTTTGAATTTTGACTTTGACCAGGAAGGAAAAAAAAAAAAAAAAAGAAATATTCAGATAGAAGAAAGGATAAAAATTCCAGGTTGATTCTTCAGCATTCATGTTTGAATTTTCTTTACTTAAATAAAAATCAAGATTTCTAATCAAGGAACAAAATTTTATCACCTTTTGAAATGTACATTCATGGAAAAAGGAATCTAGCATTTCACCAAAAAAAATGAGCACTTATTTAGACTTACACTAATACCTCACTGCTAAATAAGTAAAACATTCAGTGCTAAATAGCAGCACATGTTTAAAAAAATGAACACATTTTAAAATAAGGAATACATTTTAAAACAAGGAATATACATTTAGCTGCTATATGTTTATATTACTTGAGTAATAACTAACAAGTAACAGACCAATATAATTCATGGGTACTTGCAGAGTTGACCTGCAAAAAACCCTTCAGATAGCTCCTCCTTGCAGCCCATTCTGTCAATTTTTTTACAGTTTTCTCTTACTTTCACTGCTTTAGTGAGCTATTTATTCATATATCCCCAGTTTAGCAAAACCTCATTTATCACATTTATATTTTTGAAATAACCAGTGCTAAGTTCTCTCCCAGCCAGCGCCTCTGGGCCCAGACAGTGGCCTCAGTGTTGTGGCTTGTACTGATGAGCACCAATTAACTGCAAAAACCTCCCAAGTTCATCATGTGAAAGATGTGACTTTGAGTTCAATTGGTCACAAAGCACAAAATCAATTAAAAAAGCAGAAGGCTGAGAACAGGGCTGGTGAGTGATGGAATCCCCACAATGATTGAGAGAAGGAAGAGTGAGAGAGGCTGTGACCAAGCTTTCTGTCCCATCACACACAAATTTCTGCCCTAAAAAAAAAAGAGTCAGCTGCATTTTGTCATAGGAGCAGGGCTCCTCAAGCAATCCCATTGTGGTGCATCAGTTATTGGCTTGTTAAAAAAGACAAATCCAAAGAAAAAAACACTTTGATTGAATGCCACTGTGGAATAATTTAAGAAGAGCTCAAAATCTGCCCAGCATACAGGATAAGGGATCCCTTCCTACCTTTCTGTTCTGTGCCCAGCCTAAACTTGAATACTTAATTCCTGCTGCTTGTGAGGCACAAAAGAGTCACCAGGGCTGAAGAGGAGCATAAAATTTTGCAGTGGTTTTCAAATGTGTCTGAGTGCCCAACAGAGAGTGTATTAAGGAGATTATTCAATTATTGCATAAATTGGAGTATTCTTTTGCAGCCTGCTGTAATCTTAGAAACTCCATTCCTTAAATTAAAAAAAAAAAAAATCTTGAAAAAGTATTTTATTTGTAAGTATAATAATAGGGGCAAAATTGCTTCAACCCCAGAAAGCTATTTCAAAATCCTTTGTAAAGTATGTGAATTACAGGTTATTCACAACCTGATTACATTTCACTACATTGTACAGTAGTTAGCTTTCTTCTGACTGTAAGGGGTTTGTAAAAATCTCCTCTTCTACTTTCAGGTAGGGAGACTGAATTTCTATAATCAATCTCTTGACTGTGGTACTTGCAGTCAGCAAGGAGCTGCTGCATATGGACAAAGCAACTTCCACAAGTTTATTTGGAGGGACTCTCGGCAGGGGTTCATAAATACCTTGCCCAGCAGCTCCCTGAGGAGAAAGAACATCAAAACCAAGCTGTGACATCAAATTGAGAGATAAACGCACAGTGAGGAGGATTTCAGAGCTGCAGAGCTCCCTCCTAACAGAGAAGGGATGAGGCCCTCCAGAGTCTGGTCAGGATCCAAAGCTTGAAGTTATTCTGCCAGATTTGGGGGCAGAAAAAGGAATTTTGCTGTCCAGGAACCAGAAGCAGATGCCCTTGAGGCAAAAAAAGCTTTATCTGTATTGTTGTGGGTGTGTGGATTCTTTTCTTTGTAGTGTTTAAGGATTTCGGTGACATGGATGAGTGTTTGGGGTTTGGACTTGGTCTGTTTATCCTTTCCAAATTCAGCAAGGGGAAAGGAAAAGGAAAAGGGAAAAAAGGGAAAAAAGGGAAAAAAGGGAAAAAAAAAAAGGGAAAAAAGGGAAAAAAGGGCCCCATGAACACTAAGTGGCACTTCAGTTCAGGCTAGATCTTCACCAGCTTTTTTGTCCAAGGATATACAGACCATGATTTTATTAAATGTGGCTACAAATTTTCAGAGGTTGATTAATGATTCGTTCTTTTGCAATATCTTATTTTAAAACAAACATGCAGCAAATCTTAAACTCTACTTTGGTGAAGCCATTAAGCAAACACACTTATCTATTTAAATGATTTAAATGTACCAGGAGCAGAGCTGGACAACTGATATATGTAAGTTAAAAAACAAATGAAAATTCAAGGATGACGCCAAAATGAGCATAAAAGCTTTTCCTAGTAGGGTTTTTTTTAAAGGAACTATTAAGAAATTAATGTCTGCTAGCAATAGTTTTGTAACTCTTTTAAAAGAAGATTTACTAAATTATAGCTAGCAGACGATAATTTTTGAAAAAAAAATAAAACAATCTGCAGTCTAAAATAACAATTAAAGACATCTAAGAATAATCACAATCTCATTGTCAATTTGGTATGGACACTGGTTTCTAAAATTGCTGATTTCCTCGCTGCCCACCATGGAGAGCCATGAAGATGCTCAGGAGGTTGGAACAGCTCTGCTGTGAAGACAGAGTTGGGTTTGTCCATCCAAAAGAAGTTGAGCAACCAAAATGTGAAGAAATCAGCGCAGCAGGGCAGTGAAGGAGGACAGAAGGCAGTGTTGAAGTAAGAGAGTGCCTAGTACATATATTTCAACCTGGCAGGAGTGACTTTTAAGTAGGACTAATCAGTTAAGCTATCAATTAAAGATGAGGCTTGACTGCATCCACTAATGAGAAAGAAACAAGGTGTCATTATGAGTTGTCAGTATATTGCTATTTTTTTTCCTGTGGAAAAAAAAAAACAGACATATTGCTCCAAATAGTACAAGAGGGAACAGAGGAGAAATGACTGCATGGAGATGTAGGACTGAACAAGAGAGAGAAGAAGGTACTTTTGGCTGGCAGCCACTTGCATCTCTCATTATGTGCTTATTGTTATTTATAAAAGATGCGTCATTTTGCACTTTGAGAGCATTTCCCACTATTCAGGAACAGAAGCACTACTGCAAAATTCTAGAGGAAAAGAACCACACAACCCAAGAATAAATTCTGCATGATTTTCCTCATCAATCTGTTGGGCGGGTGGCAGCCAGGTTAACCACCACCACTCCTGCCTGATCCTCTCAGGGCTAAATTATGCATGAACAGGGAAGGCACAGGAGGAACCATCACCAAGATGGTCACAGAACTGCCCTTTGCAATGAATTCATTGATGTGAGAGGAAAAATACATAATCAGAGGAGGGGGGAGGGAACAGCACAAATAGTGTCAGACAAGTTCAACTCCAAGCAGCAGAAGACCTTAACTCTGTTTTAATTTTATATACTTAGACCCTTAATATTTTCTTGTAATTAAAAGTAATTTCTGAGATATAAATATTAGATTTATACCTACCATCCCTAGAAACAGTCATCTAAAACAATGACAGTCAAAACAGTGATGTGACTATCTGCCCTCTCTGTTTTACAAAACCAGCTCTTCAAGACTCTTTACTTATCAGGTATAAGACAAGCTATCACAACAAAAACAGTTATAGAAAGCATTTCATTATTTAACTTCAGTAACACATGGAAAATTTTGGATTCTTTGGTATCCTGTAGTTTATTTAAATTACCTGTTAGAGATATTTATGAAAATTTACCTGTTATTGTTGCCCATTTGGGGGTTGGTTGTGGCTTGGGGTTTTTTTTCCTTATTTTCCATGAAATGTCAAATACACTCAACTACGATTTTGTACAGTCACATGATATTGCATTTCTCCTATTAATAGATGTTTTCTTTGTTTTTCAGGTAAAAATTATGTTCTTCATATAATTTAAATTAAAATATTTATAAACAACCAAAGGGACTCAGTACTTTATCATGAGGTGATTGTTCTCCACCAGGGCCCTCCCAGATTCCACTGAAAGCTAATATTACTTTTGATATTGTCTACAAAATCAGTATTTACCAGCCAGAGCATTAAAGAGAACTCTGAGGCAATATACTACCCCCACCAGCTGAGAATTGTACTATCTTAAATTAAGTTATGAATAATTCCCATCCACTTGGGATTAACTCTGAAAGAAATTCCAGAGGGAACCAGCCCAGAGGGCCAGAAATAAAAGAAAACTCTTAAGCTGGCAGAGCAGAAATTGAGGCTGCAATTGGAATTATCAGGGTCTTTCCTTGCTCAATTTACCTCAAACCTCTGCTGGCCCCAGGATGGTCCCAATGTGTAAAGGCATCCACCAAGGTGGCAATATACAAAAGATGCATTGCTGTGATCAAGCTGTATCCATTAAAAAGGCATGATTTAATAAAAATAATGACACTATGATGTTTGATAAAGTACTTAGTAAATAAGGTTTGAAGGTGGGAGGATTGGGAATATTAGCTAAACCTCTCAAGTATGAGAAATAAAGTAACATAAAAATGTGAAGCCTTTTCAGCACACAGAAGGTGTAGATGAGAGAGAGGGAAGCGAGTGAAAATCCACACAGTCATTGTAAATTTTAAAACTGTCAGAAGAAATCAGAATCCAGTACTTTAATTACCCCTTATGACTTTATCCTGATTCAGGAGCAATATTTTTTTCCTAGAAATATTTTCTGTGGACTTATTTAAGGGCAGCACTTGCAGTGGAACACAAAACTCAGTCTGGATCATGGTGAAGCTTCAGCCCATGCCTGGCCTTGGCATTTCCCTGCACCTGGGGGCACCTCTGGCTCCAGATCCTTTTTTTCCCTGCCCTGGGCACCACAAGTTCTTCAGACACATAACAAACACCAGGCACCAATCTCAGCTTCCTTTTCTATCTTCTGCCTCAGCTAAAGCCAAAAAAATGAAATATTCTTTTCACCTATTGCTCACCGGCACGCCAAGGCTTAGCAGGTAAGATTTGAGACTCAAAAAAGCAAACTAGTCTAGCAAAGCCTTCTACTTTTTCATCTTCAACAATTCTAGCTACATCTTACCTTAGAAAATTGAATTATATATACCCATCAGCTCGTGTTTATTATCATTATGATTTTTTAAAAATTATTAACACTGTGGTAGGATTGATTTAAAACATTACCCTTCTCAAAATACTAGTCTCCTACAGGAAAAAAAAGATACCAACCTGCGTATAATGTATTACACATGCTTCACAATGATATGTCTTACTATGCAAAAAGATACAACCCAGAACAAACTAGAAAAAGCTAGACAAAAATGTAACCTGAATATTTTTTTCAGATGGAACTCGCAAGTTATTTGCTAAAACTCAGGAGCCAGACTTAGTGGCAAGCTTCTGAAAACTTGCACAGCACTGATAAGAAAGGACATCTTTCATAAATATTCATTAAAAATTACCTCTTCTGGATCATGAATTTTTCAAGCAGACACTGGTTTGACCTATGCAAGGAGCAAAATCCAGCCTGTAGCACTATGTCTCAATTTTCTCACAAAAAAAAAAAAAAAATTAAAACAAATAAAACTGGCTTTTCTTGTTGAGCATCTACTTTTTTTCACTACATGAGGCCCAGGTCAATTAGCTTTGCAATCCAAGCATTAATATTAAATTCAAATTACAGTCTTTAAATTCCAAAGTGTTACCTTCATATTTTCTTGAAAAATTGATTGTGAGGCAAGGCAATGGTTTGCATTTCAAACAATTTTCTAATCTGCCATCACCATTCCCCACACACCTTTCAGTTCAAACAAGACAGTTGTAATTGGTAATCTTAAAGCTCTTCATTGACATCTCCTGGGCTAGGAAGGCTGGAATACATTTGTAAATCTTCCCAATCTGCTTTTTCCTGCTGGAAACTGAGGACTCCCTTTGCACCAGAGTTATCACAGCAGGTAAAACAAGCAGATTATTCAGTGCCAACATCCATGGTAAGCAAGAGAGGTACAGATGGGTGCTGGGACGGCTGAGCTCAGGTGTGCTGTGGTCTCTCCCCTGGGACTGTTTCACAGGGGTGTTTCAACCTAATCAGCTAATTGATGGTAAAGACTTGCCGTAACCTTTTTTCAACAACTTTAATTTTAAATCATCACCATAACGTTGGCAGCTTCAGCTCTTTTGCTGTTCACCTTTACCCTAACATCTTCTTGATGCACAGATCAAAGCACCACCAGCCAATGCAGGCAGAAGCAGAGGGCTTTATGCCTCAGTTCCACACCAAAACTGGGGCAGAAAAAGGAGAATCATCCCTTGTAGCAGTATTTCAACTTGCCTGGTCAAAAAAAGAGAGAAACATCGTGCTTTGTGCATGTTGCTGCATAAGCATCATCACAATTCCTCCTTAAAATCTCATTATTTTGGGGTTACTTGAGAACTACGGGTGGAAATGAGAGATTGCCTTGCATGATTTCTCCTAGGCATAGGAATCTGAATAGGAGATGTGTTATGCAACATATAACAGACACTTTCTCCTCAGATGCTCTATTCAATTCCTCCTCCCCCCAGCTTGTGTGCAGGCAAACCCTATGAATATAGATTTAAATGTAATAGAACCGTAGCTAACAGGGAAAAAATTGGGAAGCTGAAAACTTTAAATTTTGGCATGCTTTTGCAAAATTCTGCTTTCCACACCACTCTCAAACACCCTAATTCATTTAAGCAAAACCACATGATTTATTGCTTTAGATGAACATAAAATCCTTCCAGTGCACAAACTCATTGGGACACGCTAGCGGGGTTTAAGCTGTGAGCTTCAGCAACAACAACAAAAATTTTATATGGGGAGAGGTTGAATTGTGTCTACCTGGAGTAGCAGGGTAGGAGCAGGCATGTGGCTGTATCAGCGCACCACAATCCAGGCACAGTAATAGCTACATGCTAAAAAAATGATTGAAAAATGTTCAGCATTGGAGGGGACTTTTAGAAACTTTAATCTTGCTCACTTAACTCTTTGTTTTTACATGCGTTTCTTTAGTTTGCCCATGACAAGAAAAAGAAAATAAATTACAGTCTGAATTCCAAAAGAGAGTGGTTTGTTCAGTATAGAGGACAGAAATGTGTCAGGGGCTTTTATTACATTTTACATCTTGCTGCTTATGTGCAGAGAGAGAGAGAGGAAATGAAGCAACCCAGTTGCCAGAGAATCAAGAAGTGGCAAATAATATATGCTCCCCCTTTCAAAGGCAAGGTGCATATACACATATAGGCTATTCATTGTGAACAACAGAATTGCTATTTGCCTATTTCAAATGGAATCCAAACGTGCCAAGCACAGCAAGAATACTGAGAGCAAAGAGTGCTTAATATTCTAGCCCAGCTCGCTGAAAAAAGCACTGAATTGACAGAGCAGTGTTCTGTAGAGCAACATGATGTGTCTGCTTTAAATGGAGAATAATGGATTTAAGTTTAGTGCAGAACTAAAGGGCTCAATTACTATTCATGAATTCTGAAATGTTCTACTACAGAAACTCCTTTTGCATGAAATGTTCATCAGAATCAATGTGTGGAACTACAAAAAGTAAACCTTGCCCCCTCGCACAATACAGTACTTACCTAGATTTGTGCATTTACAAAGAGCATTGCTGCAGCATTTATCTGAAGCCACCTAGACTACAAAATAAACTATTTAAAATGTGCTTCAGAGGGTTGCTGTAGGGAAAGCTGCTCTGCTAGTGCCATTTTTTGTGGCTTTTAGATAAGTGCTTCAGTGTCTGCCTGCCCTAAGATGGGACTAGTCCTTGAGGAAAGCTGTTTTCATGAGGTCTCAAGAGGACCTTTGGGGCAGCAATGTGACAAGACCAGTTTGCAAGCCCTTTGCAATCCAAGCATTAATACTAAATTCAAATTACAGTCTTTAACTGAATGGTTTCTCTCACATAGCAGGATTTTTGTTACAAAGTAACACTGGTAGTTTTCTGAAATCTCTTTTTATTCCTTCTGTAAATATTGAAAAACTCAATCTTCATTTACCACCAAGTCAGGACGAGCACTTACATTCTGTGCAATTCAATATTTCCCTCGAAATACAGGGTTTATCCCACAATTCACAAGCCTCACCATCTTCCACAGGTTTAATCCAAATTTTATTTTTTGCAATATGGGGTTTGATCGGTTGCTAAAATGCAGCCAGAGAATTCCCTCCTCTCTTGTGTTGCCTACATTGATGTCTCATGGAATTATTTTTGAAATCTAACCACATGACTCTTCAGATATGGTTGCCCTTTGCAGTTTGCAGTGCTCCTTATAATTTGGGCTAATCACAAGGAAAAGTTTTGTTCAGAATGAGAAAAAAAGTAGTGCAACACGTCTTTCATATAAAATGTTGCTGGTATAGCCCTTCTAATTATGTTCAAGTAATAATCTCCCTTAAAAATTCATATATCTTTTGTTTCTTTGTAACAAAAGGCCAAATTAATCATCTCTCTGCTTGGAAAACATCTGCCATTCAATATCTATTAGCATATAAAGGATGACAATTCTTCAAACATTTGTGTATCCTGCATTATAATTGAGATTAGCAGAGGATTTTTTTTGTTTGTGTGTTTATTTCCCCAAACCACTACCTTTTAAAGTGTGAAAAGTTTTGTGCATTTCTGAATGTACAGATCACTGTCAGCCCTGAAGGGTTTTCAGGGGCTTTTTGTTAACAAGTTCCTTCTGTTTGCACATTCCATCCCTCAGAGCAGCCGACGTGTAATTCTCTCATCATTGTGTGCCATCTGGAGTATGCTGCTCGAACTGCAGGTTGGAAATCAGGTCTGAGGGGTATTTTCATTGCTTGGATCTGGGAATATTATCTATTTCAAGGCCTCTTTCTCATATAACAGATCTGAAGTTTGGTTAGAATATTGCCAGCACTTACAGTAGAGTAGGAACTTCATTTTAGAAATCCCTTTTTTTACCCCGTCTGCTGAGAACCATTCTGATTCCTACCTCTGAATTTCTGTGATACCTTGACTAAGTTGCACAAGCTATGAACAAAACCAGCCATGATTGCTGATTTAAACTTCCAGTTCTGAAGAATTAAAGGAAAAGTTAAGTAAAAAAATCACCTACAAAGAAATTGCAAGAAACAGACAGCAGTCATCCAGGTTCACTTGACAAAGAATCTTGAAAGCCAAGTTAGCTTCCTTTTAAGTTTTAAGTCATGTTTTGAGGAAGAAGGCCAAGGGCAGATCTGGAAATTACTACAGGAACAGAGATGTCTCTACTAATCGCGAGTTCATCTGAAGAAGGAAAGTTCACAGGAGAAAAGGCTTCTGCTGCCAGGGAAATGCCACAGGGAATGAAACCCTGACTCCTTGAGCAGCCACAGCCTAGGGCCAAAGAACAGCAAAAGCAGACACAAGATACACCCTCATCCCCTAAATGAGCTCTGTGTTTCCTTGCACTAAGGAGGAGCTCTTTTCCTTCTTTTTTTCCCCCCCTTTTTTTTTCTTTTACGCACAAAAATCTATGGGTGTCTTAATTTGGTTCAAAACCAGGTATTCCAAAAGGTGAAACTGCAATGCACCTGAATTTCTCTGGCACACCAGAGAAGATTGGGTTGGGTCTATGGGAGCTGGATCCAAGACTCTGTTTTCTAAGAGTCTCACTGACCCCATGGTGTGGGAGCCAGGCTTAGAAATATTGTGAGTGTGTCTTCGTAGTTGAACTTCCACAAGGTTGTATGGCAGAAAGAGGTTCAACTAAAATAATAATGTTTAGAGAGGCAAAAACTCAAAACCTCAAAATGTATTTATTGCAGGGAATCAAACAAAAGGTAGAAAGTCAGTCTGGTATGACTTAGTTCCTTCAGTAGCTAAGAAAATAAACCCATATTTTCATAGAGGAGGCAGCTTCTGTTCTCCACACTGCAGTTATGAATGGGGACTGCTGTGTTACCTTGAACCCTTTAATGCATCTTGGTTAAATAGTGACAAAGACTAGACTCAGACAATTTATTTTATGCAATCTAATGTCGCTGGGCTGCAGTTGAGATTACTTTAGGTAGGAAAATTTAACAGGGCTCATCCAATTGAAACAGTATAGATTAACTCTGTTGCCATAGAAACATATGATTTTGGCACAGCAAACACAAGAACAGCACATCTAGTCTGGTATTTCACTTCTACTAAGGACTATCACCTGATTATTCAAGGATGATTATAGTAAAACACATATCAAATGCACCTCTTCATAAATTTGAGACTATTAAAACAGCATTCTTAGAGTTATCAAAAAGTAGTGCAAAATTACCTCATATTATTATAGGCACACTGAAAAGAACAACAATTGGAATAATTAAATGTATGCAGGTGTATTAATTTTCTGTAATGTAAAACTTCTGACAGATAATTATTTGAATTATTTAGACAACTTTCAGACATCTTCAAGCGGGTTTTATAAATGCAAGTCAACCTTCTTGCAAAAAAACAAAGTTAAATTGTGTGTGAAATCATATTAGTAGCTCAAACATTTTTCTCTTATATGTCTTTAACACTTTGAGAGATCTTTGAGTTTGCTGTCTTCCTACAAATTAATGTATTTAATGTTATTTTTACAATAGCTATGCCCAAGAAAATTTCCTTTATTGACTCTCTTCAACTAGCAAATTTCAGAGAAGCATAACTTTGGCCATGTTCCTCATGTGTGACAGGTTAAGGAGTCAAAATAACTTTCTTATTAATTATTTTTTCAAATAAATTATTCAAATACATTATAAAGTATATGCAAAAAGATGGAACCAATTTGGTTTTTCACTTTCCAGATTGCCATTTTAAATTGCAAGCACAATATAGTCTAGAAAGAATGAGATACTGGTAACAGTAACTCCATGAGAGTTTAAGTTTTATTCTGGAACACCTTCATATTAAAGAGACATTCATTCTAATAAGAAATGTAACTCAGAAGCTGCAAAGATTTGGGACAATCTTCACTGAACTATACATGTTTTTTTCACCCTATATTAGATGTCACTTTCTTTTCTCTTTGGCAAATTACATCAGTATTAAACACAGATGAAAGCTCACAAGTGATGAGAATTATACAATTTCTATTTTTGTGTGCAAAACCTTTTATTCCTGTTCTTACCTTGGAGCTGTGATTGGAAAGCTGTCTATGTTATATATCCCTCATTGCAAGTACAGGAAACATCAGACAGACAAATTATTTTAAAATGTGCTACACTTTTTAAGCAAGAAAATTCATGTATATAAATACCCATGCTCACACCTGAACTCAGTTATTCTAATGGATAATATATTCTGTTTAATTCTATTGGTATTTAGGGCCTCAGCAAACAAAATGACAAAAATCTTTAATTTATATTCTGCCTTAGTAGGAGACTGAAAATGTACAATATCTAGAAGTTTTTCTTTAATAAGTGGCTTTTTGATAGGATAAAATATCTTTATTCTAAAAGAAAAAATATTATATTGAATTTTTTTCTTAATATTTTAGGCTGCCTATAAATTCATGCCCCAAAAATCTTTCCAAAACAAGGAGAATTGTGATGGGATGACCTCATCCAAGTGCCAGATGCTCACCCAGCAGTTTTCATTTGCTCTCCTCAACAGGACAGTGGGAGAAATAAGACAGAAAACCTCGTGGGGCAAGATAAACATCTTTTCAGTATCTACTGCAGACAAAACAGATTTGACTTGGGGGAATATTGATTTAACTTATTGGTAATCAAAATAACTTTGGGTTGTGAGGAACAAAGACAAAAAAATAAAGGAAGACCTTCAGAACCTTGCCCAGGCTCAACTTCACTCCATCATTGCCACCCCTCTACATCTCCCAACACAAGCAGAGCAGGGGAAAGGGAATGGGAACCATGGTCAGTCCATAATAATTTCTCTCTGCTGCTCCTCCTTTCCTCTCTCTTTTCCCTTGCTCCCTTGCCAGTAGCAATTTTCAACCATCTACTTTTTAGACACACTCAAGATATACTTAAAAATTTAGACTGAATTTTGATCAATTCCAGATTTAGAAATAAGGTGGTGCCAGACAAATTTTAGAGCAGACCTGTCAGAACCCACACATATGTTTCTTTAGAGCCATGTTCTGCTTTCACATCTTTTTCTGTCTCACAGTTGTCTGCCATCTGGGTGTGCTGCACCCTTCAATTCCCCGAGGCATCTTTGAAACTAGATCCAATAAAGTTCTTCAGAACCATTCCTTTGCCCCTATCTCCAAGCATGGCCCCTCTTAAATCCACCCAGCAAACAGGGCTAAAATATATTTCACAATTTGACAGAAAGCAATTAACCCACCAGATATAGTGGTGTTCCAACCACAGGACAAGACTAATTGCTTTGATGCAGGAAAGTGTTTCACCAAAAATAGGAAAGGACTGCTTAAAAAAAAACAAAACAAAACAAAGCATCTACAAAGTGGATCATATTACCATTTAGCTACTGAAAATGTGAGGAGTTAAATAATATGTACTTACAAAATATTCTGTCCTTGCAGACAGCTCAGTAGTCTGCAACAGGCATTGCTCTGGAGCTTGCTTTTCACCCTGCTTGGAACAGAATAGATCTGTTGTGCATCAGCAAAAACAGTGACTTTTTTCTAAGAGTTTTTATTATTTTGATATTATTTTATTATATCTAGTAAAGTACAAGAATCCATGGAAATATCTCCTAGTTTTTAAAAAATATTGCACCTTATCATGGCAAGAGCCAATTACCATAGTGAACAGATTATTTTGTAAATGTTTGAACTGATTTTTCAGTTCAGTCTGGAACATAAATACAGCTGATGGATGTACACAAGAATTACTGTAAATTATTTTTTTTTCCTTTTTTTCAAACATGAAAGGAAACATTTTTTTATGAAAATTCTATAATTTCATTCTACAAGAAACATCTAGGGAAATTACTTTTAATCTATGTGAAACCATACACCTAGTGTTGTGAAAATGTCAAAAAAATTCTATAGTTCTTTATTTCCAAAGAAACCACTTTTGTTATTAAGATGACTAAACTATAGGAAAGGACACACTATGGCAAATATCCTCTTTATAAGCAAACACATATACATTCAACCTTGCAAGAAAGTCCTTTTACCCTTCCAACATCTCATTTTAGATATCAATACTTGTACACTTTCTTTAGATTAGAGAAAGAAACAAAACCTTGCTTGGAAAATGTAACAGTTGTGGAATATTTAAGTGTCTAAGATTTGAACTTTTTCATGTGTCCTTCCCCATGAAGTATTTACTTTAAGTAATGAATATGCAGGTCTGATTTACCTGTTCAGATGGGCAAAAAAGTGTTCATCAAAATAAATGTGACTTCGAATGCTGGCCCTGCAGCAGCCAAAGTATAAAATGCATTAGTCCTACATGACAAGCTCCATTTCTGTTTTTTTTTTTTACAATATCCCAACATATTCACCAGGAACTAGAGGGGAAAGAGGCACACAATTTTTAATTTATTTTTTTTTTTTTAGAATGAGAACACACTCAAGCTGAGAGTCCTGATGCTTCTGGACTTCGTCCCACAATGGCATCTTTTCACTCGAGAAATCATAATAAATTTTTTAGACTAAAATCAGGATTCCATAGGACTTATGCTGAGGTGATTGTGGCTTTCTACACTTTTGGTTTCCTATAGCAGAATCCCAAGTGATTTGGGAGTGAACAAAAAATATATTATTGAATGACCAAAATGTAGCCAAGTCCGGGAGACTTGCGCGCCTTGTTAGAAATTTTGATGAAAATATAAATTTAGGGCCATTTTGGAGGTTCTCTCTTTATTTCACACAGTATTACTCTCAAAGGGTGCTTGTTAGAGCAGTGCTCCCTGTTCTGGCCCAGGCCCCTGGGGAACTCATCAGTGGTCCTTCAGGGATCAATGGAAGGCTCCCAGTTAACTGTGAAACTGTGCCACCATTTACAAACGGGTTCTTACAGGACAGGAGAGGTCGTTTCCAGGGAGGTTTAAAGTGAAAAGAAGGAAATCAATATGGAGTTTTAAAAATAACTCTGTTCGGGGAAGAGAGGAAGCAATCATACAATGGGACAATTTTAAAATTGTTTACTGTGTGTCTCACAGTGCCAGGCAGCAAGTACAGCGTTTTCTATGCCTCACATGGAGCAGGAGGCATTTCCCCCAATGGAAAACAACACCAATAAGTGACATAATAAATTGCAGCATCTTCCAGAAAGAGCAATAATTTTAAAGAAATAGATAAGAAAAATTGGAAATAAATGCTAAAAGCCATGCAAATTATCAGCTGCACTTTGTAAATTTTCCCCTTCGAGTGAGTTGTCTTATTTTGACTGTTTTTCATTGAACACAGGACAGTCTCACAAGTTTATGCCAAATGGTTTGTATTTACCTGAACTGGTTTGTAGAGCCTGGAGCAGCAGTCAGAACCAGGTTTTCACAGGTTGGTCAACTCTCACCTGGCTGCATGAATTCTGACAAGTTCACAGCTCTCATTCTGGAAAATCAAAATTCAGCCTGGAAGTTTCCAATGCCACATCCTCTTGAAATTTAAAAACTGTTTAGGAATTGTTAAACTGTTAGGAATTGTTAAATTCCTAACTTTCCCCCCAATTTCTTTTGAGAATTTTCCCAGACTATTGCTCAGATTATGGCTCTATACCTGTGATACAGACATTAAAAATGCAGAGCCTATATCAGAAAGCTAATTTACTTTTTGAGATCTTGGCATAAATTGGTGCTTGCAGGGAAGAGAGGATCCAAGATCCTTGCAATGACACCTTCAGTAATGTCAGGAAAGACCCCCTGCACTGCTGCTCTGCTTGGCTCCAATAATGCAGCTGGCACATGGCTTTAGCATGACCTCTGGTACACGCAGCATCCATTGCAGCTGGCTAATTTAAACTCCATTAAACACACCTCCTAAGTGCCTTACACACAGAAGACTGTTCTCCATGACCTTTCCTGCCTCTGCAGGAACACTTCTTATTGACTATTTACAAGTGTCTTATCTCTGCACAATTTAATCAGTTTTGCAGCAGAAACCCTGAGGCAGTGTTGAAAGGAGGGTTCAGATTCTCCAGCACAGATGCTGATCATCACAGTTAAGGACACAAATCAGTCTTTAACTGTGGTGAATTTTTGTTAAAAAATAATTTTTTATTTGCCTGGATTTTTTTTTTCAGAAGTCTTCATTGAATTAATATAATAAAAGTAATTAAATTACTTTATATAATTATATTATGCTATATATTATATTATATTATATTATATTATATTATATTATATTATATTATATTATATTATATTATATTTTACATATATAACATTATATTGTATATGTAATTATTTATTATACATTACATATTATATATGTATATTATATAATATACATATTATATATGTAATTATTTATGCAATTAAAGTGTCAAAGCATCATCAAAATACAGCTGTTAAAAAGCACCTGTGCATGAGAAAACAAAATATTTCTGCAGTACATGCTCTGTCACAAAATGCAACATTTACCCGCAGAGCACAAGAGAAATTTTCTCCCATTGCCAAATTAATTTTGTACTGTTTGCTGTTTTTTCACTTTTTAAGAATTTTTATCCTCTTTATCACTGAAGGAAAACCATAAGGCCTGTAAAATAAAACCCCTGTAAATTAGCTTCAATGTTAATATTTAACAATAGTCACAAATTCCTGGTTGTAGAGATTTCTTCGAGAATCAGTAAAATTTTAGTTAAAATGAAAACAAGCAAAAAACACCCCCAAAATCAACAATGAAACCAACTGAAACAAATCCAAAATGGGAAAGAATGGGGGAAAAAATATTGCTGCAATATAAACAATAAACAAACACACCTGAGTAAAGATTCCCAAAACACCAAAAGGTCATGGAAATCTCAACCCATTTTCAAAAGACACAAAGGAGAAGCAGTCTGGATTTAGGGAAGCATGCTTTTTCAAGGGCATGTTGTGGTAGAACAAGGTATTCAAACTGGAAGAAAATAGGTTTAGATTATTTTTCTTTTTTTTTAAGAAAACTACTGCTACTTTTCCAATGCCAGAAAATGAGAAAGGAGATACACAGGAAAGGTTTTTCTTTTCCTCTGCAATCAAACTACAGAGTTGCTGAACAAATCTGTATTTTCAGCTCCTATGAAAATTGCCAGTATATCATGGTTAAGTCAGCTGTACAGATAATTGGCCTTAGGAGATGGGAAGGCTGCTGCTCCCACTGATGGATTTTAGTAATAGGACAGAGACAAGCTTCTGCATCTTTCACAACTTTTCTGTCATCTGTGTGTTAAGTATTGCAATAGTCATCTCTTTGTTTTGCCCATTCTAAACTTTGTATTTTTACTTTGAGGCAAAAACCCCAACTGATTCATGTGGACTTCCTGGTGGAAAGAAGCCACTGGCCTCTTGCAAGGGCCTTAAGAAGGGAACAAATGCAAGGGCAAGAAGAATGATGTTGAAATTAAGAAAATTTTGGGAGAACATGATGCAGAAAAGCTACTGTTACTTGATCTCCCAGAGGGAGCTGAGTCAAGTTTCCTACAATTAAAAGCTGGGCTAAAATTCAGCCTGGAAACACAAGGACACAGAAACTGGGGGGAAAGTGGGATGTAAAGCCTTTACTAACCTTTGCTGCCTAATCTGGCTTGTCTGGCTTTTTCTCTTTAAAAAGTTGAGCCAACTAATTTATAGTTTAAAACCCAATGCATTTTCTTTAGCAAAAAAATCTTCTGATCATCCTTGGGAAGCTCACTCAGGAAACAAACAAAACAAAACAAACAAACACCATGAAAAAAACCACACACAAAACAAAATCCCCAAAAACAAACAAAACAAAAAAATTGGTCTACACAAGTGTACCTGCAGGTTTGGGTTGTCCTGATATTTTTCTATCTTCCTTCCTGTATTACCTGGCACAGGACAGTTGTCACTGGGGTCCCTCTGTCCCCACAGGCCCTGCCAGGGTGTATCTGGCTAAGACAGGAGCAGAAGTACCAACCTGAAAGCAGAAAAAAAGAGCAGAGCAAAAAAAATAATAAAAATAAAAGAGTAGAAAACTGTAAGGAGTGAAGGGAATATGGATCTGTGTAATCTAGAAGAGCAGCTTCTGGAAGAAATTAGTGTGGGAACTTTGTCTACTTATGCAATCAGGTAGAGATACACTAAAACAAACTCTTTTGTCCTAACATAACCTTTCAGATAATCAAAAGTTGTTTAGCAGTCTATAGATGGATCAAAGAAGTGAAAACCAATTACCAGTTCAGCCCATAAAAATTTGAAAACATAGCTCTCTAAAAGAATTATTTTAGAAAGTGAAGAATTTCATCTGAGAACTCCAGAAGAGGAAGAAACTTGCGTAGGAAACTTGTGAAAATTTTTCATCAAATCTGAAATCCAGTCAAAGCCCTCTTGAATTAGAGAGTTTATGGAAATGTAAACTGAGGTCAACTGGTAATGGTATTAGAAATCAAGATCTGAGAAAGACAGTGCTTTGATATCTTAACTAATATTACTAAAATTATTAAGGAACTAATTAATTAATAAAAGAAAGCAGCATCATAAAGAATAGAATTAAAACAAATTGATATGAAATGATGGCCCTGACTATTAAAAGTGAGGGCTTTTGGAACAGGAAAACAGAGATGAAGCCTAAAGAGAGAAACCTGCAAATTGCTACTGGAATGAGTTGGTATAAGCTAGCATGAAAGGTTATTCAAAATCTTGACAAGGAAATAAACCTGGAGCAGTACTCTATGCTTGGATGGAGTCATTATACTTGAAATGAAAACATTTTGCAGAAGTCTGCAAAGAACTGAAACTAGCTGAAGAGAAACAAAGTATGAATCATATGCACAGTGAACAAAACTAAAAATTCCTTTTTGAGAACTGCTTAAGAGAAATCCACATTCATAGGTTCTGCTTATATCCCTAAATATGAAAAACCTTTGTGGCTGGCAGTTCACACTGACAACAGAAGTTAATATGATAAAAGTAGTTCCTTAAATAAATGGTTTTGATAGGAAAAAAAAGGTAATATATAGCACCCATGTATGTTGGAGTTGACACCTTGGTGGGGGTGAGAACACACCGTGGGCTACAACTTCATTATGGTAAAACTTGTGTTAATTCATGCGATTTTTAATGTACGTGCTTAAACTCAAGATTAAATACAAAAATTTCACAAGCCTGTAAAATAGTGTAGGGAGAACCATAAAACTATAGAACAGTTTCTATTAGACCTTAAAGATCATCTAGTTTCTGCTTTGGGCAGAGACAACTTCCCCCAGATCAGGGTGCTCAGATTGCCATCCAGCCGGGCTTTGAGCACTTCCAGGGATGGGAGACCCACAGCTTCTCTGGGGAACCTGTGCCAGTGTCCCACCACCCTAACATCAAAGAGATTTTTCCTAATATCTAATTTAAACCTACTTTTTTTCAGTTTGAAGCCATTCCCCTTTGTCCTGTTGCTACATATTCCTGTGGGTTATCTCTCTCTGTATCTTTCTTGTGGGCTCCCTTCAGGCACTGAAAGGCCACAATTAATGAAGCCTTTTTTGTTCCAGACTGAGCAAACTCAATTCTCTCAGTGTTTCCTAACAGAGGGAGTGTTCCATCCCTCTGGTGCCCTTGGTGCCTGCTCTGGGCTGGCTGCAGCAGGTCCCTGTCCTTGCTGTGCTGGGAGCCCAGAGCTGGATGCAGCCCTGCAGGTGGGCTCTCAGCACAGGCGGCAGAGGGGCAGAATCCCCTCCCTGCCCTGCTGCCCACGGGGGGCTCTGGGCTCCCAATGGCCAGGCCATGGCCAGCCTCTCACCCACAGCACCCCCAGGTGCTTCTCTGGACCTGCTCATCCCGATCCTGCATTGGTACCAAGGTTCCTCTAACCCAGGTGCAGCCCTTTGGAGCTGGACCTTGTTAAACCTCATGGGATTCCCGTGGGCCACTTGCTGAGCTTGTCCTGGTCCCTCTGGATGGCATCCTGTCCTTCAGGTGTGTCAGCAGAAAATTTGCTAAGGTTGCTCTCTATCCTCTCATTTGTGCCATTCATGAAGATTTTAAATAACACTGCTCCCAGTGTGGAACCCTGAGAAAGTCCCACTAAGAAGGGACTGTTGATAGCTGGTACACCTCAGGTAATTTTTGCACACACACACATTTGCTACTCAGAACAGCCAAAGCAAAAACAGCAGGAAAGAATAAATCTTTTAACTTTACTCCCAACTCCTGCACAGAAAAGAAAAGCTACTCTCAGTTTCTTCCAGAAAATAAGTTGGGAAGAAGAAATGAGCATTCAGAATTTAAGGTCTGACACAGAGGAGACAGGAGAGGAGATGCTGCAAGCAGCAACCTGGAGAGAGCTAAACCCCCTGAGGTACCTCGGATGCTGCAGGGCAGGGTGAGCTCACGGGCTGCCTGTGATGTCTTGACACGAGGCTCAGAGCTGCAGTCCCAGCTCACTTTTCTCTCCTGCTTGCTGCCTTGAGACACGTCTCCCGTGTGCCCAGCAGCATCCACTGAAGGTCAGGCAGTCCCACGCTGCTCCTCCCTCCTCCTGTGCCTTGCCTCGAGTGTGGAAACAGGCTTTTCTCCAGGGAGGCAGGTCAGCACAGTCATCTGGCAGAAAACATGTTGCTTTAGCAGGCTTGTTTTCCACCAGTGAGCCAGCTGAGCAATTCCACCTTGCAGAGCCTTTCTTACAGCTTTGTTAACCTGATTCATTCGTTAATGACTCCCCTTTTCAGTTCTGACAAAATCCTGATCATGTTACCTCATGTGCAACTGAAATAACTATTGCAAAATCCACATCTAGAGTGGGGAAAAAAAAAACCACCAAAAAACTTCTGTCCAGAAAGGATTGAGAGATTGAGAGACAGAAAAAAGAAATTTAATATCACCAAACCCACCAGGAATTGCAAACCTCTTGAATAAATTGTTAATTGCGTCAACCAACTACAATGCCAAAGTTTCAATGTTGCATATTTTTTAAAAGGTTCTGCACTGGCCTGACTTCTTTCCTCACTGAAATATCACCTTGGGATATTTCAATGACAAAACTTACCCTGGCACAAGAAAATGTGAGCTGCAATACAAAAGTGGCATGTGTAATATGGAGAAGGTGAGAATGAGCAAATCAATTTGCTGCTTATTGGAAACTGTTTTTTCCAAGGGCTGGTCACCTCAGCAACCTAATTATGTTATGCATGCAATCTGCTTCCCTTGAACATTCAATATTGATCATTTTTTGTGACTGCTATATACCAGAGGCATAGACCACCTCTGGTGTCTGGACAAGTACCATGTCTTTGTAAAATAGATGAGGTTTACTATTATTCTGCGCAAGAAAGTAAAAAGAGTTGTAATTCACACTCTGGTTTACCTTTGGGATCTTGTATACTCTCGTCCCTATGACTATCTGCAGAATATAATTATAACCCATTGTTTTTTTCCTTATATTTTTTTGCCCTAGTAGGAAAAATGCAATTTGACTGAATCGAAAAGTTTTGTGAAAATGAATAAATCTCAATTAAACACTTGCTAGGATGAATTCTTACACACAGAAGACTTGAATGGAGAGCTAGGAAAGGACAGGTTGTGGAAAGAATCCCTCAGATCCGAAATAACAATTGCTTGAATAAGAATGGGTAGAAATTAATAAAACCTCTCTGTTCCAAAAGAGACAAAGCACAGAATCTAGTTCAGCCATCCTCACTCCATGCTTTAAATACTCAGTAGTAGCCTGTTTGAAGTCTTTCTTCCTCTGTGAAAACCTAGTCTCACATTCATTTTATTGCAAAATGAAATAGGCTTCAAACCTTTGATGTTTCATAAAATTGATTTGCTTTTCCACTTTAATTATAACAGTGCCTTACTTAGATAGGTGGCCAGCTTTTTGTCATCACACAGGCCATGTCTTGTTTGAGAAAATCCTTCCTCCTCTATGCAAATTGGAAAGACATAGCCAGCTCTAAACATCCTTCAAGCCAGGCAACAAAAGAAAGGAGTGCAATGGACAGCTACATTTCTGCTTGCAGGTGGTCCTCTAATATTTCATTTATTTGAAGAAATGACCATCCAAAAAACCACAATGATCTCCTTAGATAAAAAAAAAGCCCTTGGAATAGCAGGTAGAATAGTAAATCAGTCAAGTGGGTCAGGTATTCTTACTAGTGAGCTAACATACATATATATATACACACACACACACATATATATATACATACATATATATTATATAATATATATTATATATACACATATATATTTTATATATATATAATATACATATATATTATATATTTTATATATTTATAATATATATATTATATATATTTATATATATATATTTATATATATATATATACACGCACACACAAATATATATGTAAGGGTACAGTTCAATAGTTCCTAACCTGCACTGTTTAAACATAGCCATGAAGTCAGACAAAAATCTGGCTGGTATTAGTCCACTGATGGTAAGGCAGAGGGTAAATCAATTTACTGTTAGGAACTCCAGCACAGAAATGTAGATGATAACTTCCACTAACTTGTTCTGTACATGTGAACTCTACTTCTTAATAATTATGATTTAAAAAAAAAATTCTAAATCAAGGCTTTCCTTAACTTAGCATTTTAAAATGTTTTTCAGAAAATTAGCTTTTTGGTTGACTTTTGTTTTTCTGAAAACTGCTGCCTATAATTACCCTAAGAGCTGTAAGGTTCATGCTATTAAAAGGATCTCCGAAAAGGTTGAAAAGTTTACTACAATAATTTCTGTAATAATATATCATAAAAAGAAAGAAAAACCACATAAATATGCACTCACTTCTTTTTGAAGGTTGTAACTAACACTGTTAAGCAGATGTTCTAGTCTAATGTGAATGCTGAGGAAGGGGACTGAGGGAAAAAAAGGGGAAAAAAAACGCGTACAAGAATGCTAATTAAAATGTGACAACAATTGATCGCGCCCTTTCACTGGGGGCACTTTAACAAATTTTTTGCATTTGACCTTCACCGCTAAGCCACAGGAACTATGAATTCATAGCATAACTAATTAATGATTGATCGTTTTGTGTCTGATGGGAGGCTGGGGCTGCATGTGCAGCTCCTGGCGGAGCCAGCTCAGCGCGCTGCAGCCCCGGGAATGCGGGCACCACGTGGAAAAGAAAAAGAAGGTGAAAAAAGAAGAGAAAAAAGAAGGAAAAAAAAAACCTAAAAAGAAAAAGAAGATGAAAAAGAAGATGAAACAGAAAAAGAAGATGCAAAAAAGGACAAAAAAGAAGAGGAAAAAGAAGACAAAAAAGAAAAAGGAGAGGAAAAAGGAAAGGAAAAAGGAGACGGAAAAGACAAAGAAAAAGAAGAGGAAAAAGAAGACAAGAAAAAGAAGAGGAAAAAAGATGAAAATGAAAAGAAAAAGAAGAGGAAAAAGGAGACGGAAATTAAAATGAAAAGAAAAAGGAGAGGAAAAAGGAGAGGAAAAATAAAAAGAAAAAAGAGGAAAAAGAAAATGAAAAAGAAGATGAAACAAAAGACGAAAAAGAAAGAGAAAAAAGAAAAGGAAAAAGTAGATGGAAAAGGAAAAGCAGACAGAAAAGGAATTGAAGCAACATTTAGCAGCTGCTCTCGCAGGAAGCCATGGTGCGAGTGCAGCCTCATGAGATGTTGGCGCAGGTTGCAGGTGTAACACATCTGGAGAGCAAGTGGGGAGAGTCATCCATAAATTATAAGTAAAGCACCATAATAAGTTCATACTCAAGTCAAATCTAAGTCCTTATCCTTGAATGTGCTGTCAGAGGAAGGTATCCATAGAATACAAAGCCAAAGAAGTTGCACAGTGATGCCTACCCAAAATGGGCATGGTTTCTTCTTTTTTTGGGCTCTTTCATTTTATGCTTTCCAGAAGGAAGAAAAGTTGCTTGTTCACACCATCTGTTGCAATTCTACAAATAATCAGGAGTCAAAAATGAGACCTTTAATAGCAACAGCCTAATGAGCTCCATATCTCCCCAAAGTGTGTCACAGCTTTCCTGAAATGATCCTAAGCCTTAGCCAAGATAAGTCTCACACATAGAGTGACAAGAAATACAAGGAATGCAAGTTACCCAATTTTCATGGAAAAACCCCTTTATTGAACAGTGCCTGAGCATAATTCTTTGGAGAGATAAATTATATAACTATATGAATATATATCTACTTGGTAAAATAAGGAACTTGAAGAAAAAAAGAATGGAAAATTAATCAAAACGAACATCTTGGCAAATATTAATAGAGAATTAATTAGCTTTTCTAGTCATATGTAGTTCAACAAAAAGGACTGAACAAATCAAAATATTGCTATAGGAAAATGATATTGCTATCATTTTCCTGATGTTGTGGAAGTAGTAAATAGGTCATTAAATGTATTTTATCAAAGATGTGTAGACTTCCAACTTCCTCTGTTATTAGTAGGATTTAAGCAACTAAATATGTTTACAAATTTCCTTATAAGTTTTTTTTTTTAATACTACAAAAAAATAAAAACCCCATCCCTATTCAGAAAGCTTAGAGGCTGTCTTACCTGCTATTTAGCAGTGGTCTCTCTTTTCCCTATAAACAGAAACATACAGTGATCTTATGCAATAATTTATTTTACCTTCAGGACACAAAAACCTTTCTGCTTGAGAGTTACAAAGCCATCAAGAAATCTAAAATGACTGGAAAGATATCAGTGTTTTTTCCATCTTGAGTGGGTCATAACAGGGCAGCAAAATGGCATAGTAATGGAAATTAAATGCCAGCCAGAACATTTATAGGGGACATTATTACTTACCCTGAGTAAGAATTAAAAAAGAACATGCTGGCTTTGGTTAGCTTATTAACCAGAGCATGCCAAGGTATACAAACTGAGAAAGTCATCCTAGGAATTATCTTTTCTGCGACAAAGTAAATCATCAGTTCAGGACCTTCCTTCCTTGTTAGCTCTAGTTTAGACCACAGATATCAGGAGATACCAAACCATATCTCTAGGATGGGGCAGGAGAATGGCAGCCATGCACAGCTGGGTTTTGTGCCTCCAGGGTAAAGATGTACCAGGCCAATCCCACTCACAAGCTGCTCCAGAACAAGCAGAGACTGCATTGCAAAGCTAGATTATGATTTCATTAAATACCAGGTTCACCAAGCTGTAATAATAAAAATCCTTGAAGAGTTGAGAATAAAATATTGGAATATTCTGATGCGCGAGGCTTCACGGATAAAGGATATTAGATTCTCTATACAACACAGATGAGTTAGTCACAGAAATAAATATTGCATTACTTTGAAATGCTGAACACCTTGATCACAAATCTGTCACAGAGAGGGTTTCAAAAAGGAGGCAGCTGTAACTCTCCAGTCTTGAATTCACTCCAGAGACAGAAAAATCATCATTTAATGGCTATTTCTCTAAGTCACGGAAAACATAAAAAAATGAAGCCAAAAATAATGGTACAAAAACCCACAAGAACTTACATTATAAATTTGAGAGCTTTAGATAAATGCTTTCAGAGTGATTGCTCAAGGAGTAATAGCTCTCAACATTATTTCTAAACAATACACAGTTCCAGTATTGATCTCAGTGATCTGGTTCTTACCTACTACAGTGTACAAAATCTTTTATGGAGGGTCCATATCCAAATTCTTTGTGGGCCCCCACTGTGAGAAAATTCTCTCGCTCAAGATTATTTGGCTTATAATTTAACACAAAAAAAAAAAAAAAAAGAAAAAAGAAAAAAGGGTATGGATTTCTCTCTAAGTTTCTCTTCAAACTGTGGCCTATCAATCACTGAAGGGAAAAGCAAGGGAGGGAGGGGGATGGAGGAAAGGGATGCAGATTTCCACACACAAAGGAAGTAGAAGGTATTCCCTGTGATGGGCACATAAGACACTGCTTTCTATAATCAAACCCCCAAATCCACCCTCCCCCTTCCTGCCTTTCGTTATGTGCTGTTTGTCATATTCTGTTTTCCCATCTGGTGGCAGTTGTGTACATCCAATGAATCCTGCACAACTTTCAGCTTTCAGTATCCTTCTGTGGCTCCTCAGTTCATTTGCTGTTAACTTCTTAAAAGCTTTTCTCAGAAGCACTCACTCAGGTGACACATTTCCACTCTGCAGGTGCAGGGCAGGCATTACTGCTGCTCCCTGTGCTGCCTGCCCCATTCTAAACCCCATTTTTATGGCTTTTTAGATTACAGTAATAGGCACACACTGTAAGGAACAATATTCACAAATGACCCCGTTGTTCAGTGTGCTGCATCCCATATGTTTGCTTATGGCAATAAATCCAATTGCATTACTTCAGCCATGGCAGATTTATACCTGCTTCCTATCAGTCAATGAATTGACTTGAAAATTTTGTTCAGAGTTTTTCATTACCTGCCTGAATCATCCCTTTCATACCTATCAAAATTGGTCTCCATTGATACATACCCTCAGTCCTTACTTTCTAATAATAAATCTCAAATTCATCAGCCCCCTTGCCAGGTCTCTCATCCATGAGTAGCAGAGCATTCACCTGTTATGCCCCTGAGCTGTGGAATTCCCTGAACTCAAGTCTCATCTCCAAATCCCCTGAGCTTTCCTAATCCCTCTTGGATTCACACTTATTAAAAATTACTTTTCATACTTGATCCATTACTGACACATGCTGTAGGCTTTACTGACATAAAAATAGTTCTGTTTTCTTTATAGATGATGCACTGACAATGTCAAGACAAAAAAAAAAAAAAAAAAAGAAAAGAGAAAAGCCTCTTTATTGGCTTTATATATAGATTGCAAGACTTTTCTCTACCTTTCTTTTCTGAGGTTGAGCATCAGTTTATCTGCTTAGGCTGTGGTGTCCAGACCTCAGCTCTGACAATAAAAGTAGGAATTCCCATTGCTATTAGCAGCATATCATGAATAAAATGCAGAGTACTGAGTATGCATATATAAAAATACATTAGCATCCAATCATTCCTATGGCCTAATTGGGTTCTGTGCTCAAGAAAGCTGAAACAGAGCTAGAAATACTCCTGGAATTCCTCAAGGGAGTCAGGTGTTCCAGTGCCCAAACTCTGGGCTGGGACAAGGTCTTTTGCCAGCAGTAGGTGTGCTTGTGTCTTTCCTGCACACATTTAGCCTGCTGGTTACCAGTTTGAAAAAGCACATTTTGTTACAGGTGCACATCTGTGGGAAATGTGTATGAGACAGAGAGATTTCTTTTCTGGTCATATAAAATGGCTGCACTTGTAATTATTTTTTTTTGTCTGAGTTTACTAAACTTAATAAACTGCAAGTTTTCAGTGATTTCTCTTAAGTCTTGGACATCCCATTGAACCCCATGCAACAGAGCAATGCTCAGCCCTGGCTGCTCTCTGAGCACACACCTGGGAGCTCTGACCTGGACTTCCCGTGGCTGGACATTGAAAGAATTCCCAGGGTGTGCTTGTTGTTCTGTTACCAGAAATAATGAATAGCACTGGTGAAGGGAAAACTCAGAACAAACGGGAAAGTGAGGATGATTTCTCTTTCATATTTACATTCTCCCCCAGTTAAACAGTCTGTAATATGTCCCACCAGGATATATATATTTATCATTCTTCTCTTTACTGGTTGAGTTCTAAGTCTAAGGTTTCCTCTGAGATTAATTATTTCAGGTCATCAACTCGATTTACAGCAATGCATTTACTCACCTGGATTATCTGAGCACTGAGTTTGCTTTAGTCCTCTGAAACTTCTTCACTGTTCTCTGTTTGTTTTTTTTTAAAATCAGCATCATGGTCCATAGAGTTTCCCAACAAGCCCTTTAAATACTTGGGTGCAATTTATCTCACCCTGTAAATTCAAAAAACCCTTTAGTTCTGACAGTTGTCATTTAATGATCTCCCAGTTTATTGATCAAGAAGTAGTCCTCACCACTGTCAGATGTGATTATATCATGCTGGTTCTTTCCAAACCAGAACAGAAATATTTATTGGCTTCTTTAATCTTTTCTGCACCATATTTGACAGCTTTACCTCCTTTCCTAGGTTTTCCAGAGGCTGTGCACCACTCTCAGTGTTCCACAATTCTGCTGCACTGAAAGGATTTCCTCCTCGTTACCCCACGCTGTTATTCCCTCTAACTCTTCCACACATATCTATAAATCCTAATTACTAAAAAAACCCATTCCTCCAACAGCTTCTCAGCCCTCAAGATATTTTATGGTGGGTTTAATGAAGAACATTATTCCCTTTCAAATTATGAAGCTTTCTTACACCATTTTGAAAATGCAATTTTCCTTTGCAACTCTGAAAATCCCAACCTTAACTACATTTTATCACAGTACACTCCTGAATGAAGTTTATTACTGGCTGAAGACAATGTTTCTTTGTACCTAAGCAGAACCATGCATGCATTTTTCTTCAAATTTGATATTTACTTCAATAAATATTTCACATTTTATTTTAGTTCATAATGGATAAGTACTGATAATTGAGACTGTGTGCTGATCTGAACATTTTTTTCTGCCAGAAATGTTTATCCATGAATTTTTAAAATAGTAAATAGAAAATTTTCAAGGAAAAACTGCCTTTGGCAAGCCAGCCTCCTTTTTCAATTGTATTTTTCTTAAAGCTAGTGTGAGGAGCTGCCTCTGCCCTTTCTATCAGATGTTGTAAACATTATGCCATGCTCAGGTTTTCTTTCAACACCTGTGAAGCAGAAGTCAATTAGTAGTGGTACTGTGGAAGGTAGAAGAGGAAACATCTGGGGCTTTTTTGGTAAAAGACAGAAAAACATGGCTTGCATTATTCCACAAAGGTCTGCTGAAGCAGACTGAGCCACAAGACCTGGTTTAAACTACTGGTTGCAGCAGAAGACAATTGATCTTCTTTAATTCCCATAACAAAATTCTACTTGCTGCATCAGAGAATGCCAAAGGGAATGGCCCCAGTGCCCTAAGGGCACTGTGCCACCCCTCCAGGGTTTGTTTAAAAGGGTTTGTGTGTTAAAGCCCCATCACTGTGGGTTCAGCCTTTTCAGGGATCTAGCTACTTATGCTGGGCAGAGCAGGCAAGGGACAACAACATTTAGGGCTTTGAACTCGCAGTTTAGAAACTGTAGGAGGGAAAGTGTCTGTTTAGTTTAAGTTTCTGGATGGAGAAGCTCCTCCAAGCACGACAGGCAGCTCAGGAGTACATACACAAGTGGCTGTTTAAAAATTTAACAAGCAGGCAGTGGAGGCTGCTGTAATAGGTTGATCAAAAGCAAGAGGCAGCATCCTGACAGTGAGTGAGTGGTAACAGCTATGATGGGCTGGGACTCTAAAGGGCCTGGAAGGCACAAGCAGTTATTTCTGATGCAGCACAGGAAAAGGAAAGATGCCAGAAGAGGATAATGAAAGAAACTGATCTTTTCAGTACCATCCACCGCAGCTACAAGTGGAACAGAACGCTATTTGTCAAGGCCAGAGTGAGGGATGTTGCTGTAGCTAAGAGAGATGAGAGGCTCAGCGAGCTGGATATAAAATCCTGCATGGAAATCTTTCTCAGAAGTGCTAAAGGAGGAGAATCTGTGAGACTGAGATATTGTCCAGAAGATTCTCTACTCAAATACTGTGGGGGCCTGACTACCTTGTATTCCTACTGAGCTTTCCTGGTGCCTCCCTGAACGCAGGTGCCAGAGATGGGGACAGAGGCGAGCTTGAGGAAAACATGCAGATGTTTTCATTTGGTGAGAGAAAGAGGGAATTAAATGTTTGCAGAAAATATTACCTAGGGTCCAACATCAGGGAGGAGACAAGAAAAATAAGCTTTGAGAAGCAGCTGAAAAAATCAAGAAGGGGGTAGCAAGATTAGACCCCTTGTTAGATTTCCCTCACTGCTCAAAGCTCCATCACTTCAGGTCCTTCATTCCTGTGGCTCATCCCTCACCTGCTCCAAAGGACTGCAGTGCAATAGTGATGTGGAGGTGGGGAGAACCAAAACCACCTCGTGCCAGCCTGAGGTGAGGCTGAGAGAGCAAGAAACCAACTGAGCACTGACAGCCTGCAGCCTGGTGACTGCCCACACTCACCTGGCACCAGCAAAACCCTCTGCAGCCTGGTGACACTCTGGGAATCTTCTCTGAAAAGCCAAATCTTGCATTTTTTTTTTCTTTTTACGGCATTATTTAATTTTTTTTCCAATATTCTGCTTAATCATTCCAACATATTCCTCTTCTGATTAGCTGTACAGCACATGGCTCAGTGGGAGCACTCTGTGGTTACAGACTAATTCTAAAACCAATTTAAAACAATGTAGATGTAATTTACCATGTGTATGACTAACATTCCCTAGGCAGTTGTACCCTTTATTACAATCAGGGAAAGCCTTTTACTGTAGTTCTTCAGTTTTCTACACATTGCTATTTTTAAATATTGTTTAAAAAATACTTATAGTTCTTACAGAAAACTAATCCACTTACATCTCTAAAGCTTATGAACATACTGATTTTATTCTTGCATTTGTTTTGGGGTTTAGTTCTTGCTTAAAAATGTGTGAAATATTGTGTCAAGAGGGAAGATGCAGAGAATAATTCTGTTTATACATTGAAAAAGTCAGAGGAAAATCTGTTGAGAACAGAGTCAAGAAAGCCAGGGAAAATACAAATCTAAGGACAAATGTGAGTGACAACATCAGAGGCAATTAAAAGCTCAGGGAACAGAGCTCTGGCTCTGTTTCCTGATTTCAAGACTAAAAGGCTTAGAAATCATTTGGAAAAGTAGATTATCAGTTATTGAAGATAGATTTTAGAAAATCTGGAACGGAAACCCAGCTGAGAGGGCCCAGGCAGGGGCAAGTCCTGCAAGAGAAGGAAAGATAAATTGAGAAAGTTATTTTGTCACTCTTTGCATGGAATAAATTTGTAGGAAATTTTGCCTAGATAAGTGAAATGAGAGGGTAGGAGTAAAGTTTCGAGATCTTACCTTAACACTATCATCTGACTATCAAATTAGAAATTTTGTTACAAAAATAAAAATGTGAGTAAACAATTTGACATTGGAAAAGGAGTGTTACCTTGCACAGAACCATACAGTACTTTATTACTAAATGCTGTATTGAATATTTAAGTGAAAATTTATCTGAAAATAGAAAATTTAACACACAAATTACTAAATACTTACAGAAAAGCATGGCAAGTTGAAGAAGGGGATCTTAATTGGAAATGACCTTCTGCTCTCCTGCATAGAGATGCAACATATCTACAATTTCCCATATCCAGCTGGTGCTTGATTTCATAATTTCTCTCCATTTTATGCTGCCTCTTCTGTCCCTCAGGAAGCAGGTGGAGTGCCAGGTCCTGTTGGAAAACAAGGATCTAGGACTAGGATTATTTTCATATACTTAGTTATTTCTTATCAAACACAGCCAATTTGATATCTTTGTTATATCATTTCCGCCATCATCCAGGAGCATTTCACAAAGGCATTAAGGAATTATTTTCTGAGTCTCTGGCAATTTTTTTTTTTGTTCATAAAAACAATGAGGTTGCTGAGGAAAAGAGATTAAAAAGGCACGCCTAAATCTAATAGAAAAATTACAAAGCTAGGAGAACCCTACATATTTATCCCTTCCAATAATGGTGAGATTGTCCTGAGGTGAGACAAATACCTGAGTCAGTGTGCTCATAATCACGGCATCAGAAATTAAGTTGCACACAGTATAATCACACTTGAATGAAAAAAGGGTTATCCAAACAGGTAAGACTGAAGTGCATAAAGTTCCCCAATGCTACAAAAATCCATTTTCTAGGGTCCCAAACTAGAAATAATTTCATCATTTCAACAGCATTACCCTCGTGAGTAAAAGACGACTTCTTTGGTGAGGCTTAATGCCAGCAATTAGTAAACTATTAAAGTTACATTAAATTCACCAGTATGACTGGAAAAAACATCCCTAATTGGTAAAATGTAACAACAAAACACCCGATTTAAAATGCACATCCATATTTTTTAATACATCAGAATGAAGATTGAGATTTCAGGTGTCCTGAATTGCAAAGTTTTTAGATGTTGCATCAAAGTGAGCATGGGAACTCCACACACAGAAGATGACAATGGGAAAAGAACAGATCAAACTTCACCCATCTTCACTGAAGCCTACAAGATGCCCAGAAAGCTGGTGAAATCCCCAAAACCTGGAAAGAGCATTCTGAGTAGATCTGCTTGCATTATCAGAGCCAGCTAGAAATTGCTGCTGGAGATGGAGGCTGAGATTTTTTCAATCACCTGTCAAAAGCAAAAAGTAGAAAGTAGCTCAGCTAAAATAAAGTTATATGCATTATTTTACATAAGGCCCTATGCATTACTGGAAGAAGGCTAAATTACTTCCTTTCTCTTTAAGCAGCAACACCAAGGAAAAAAATGCCCAAAAATTCTCCCTCTGAGGTAGTTTCACTCAGATAAATTACCTATCTGATGGAGATAATTAAAGTATAAGATTAATTAAATCAGGAAAAGCTTTTCCTTGAACGTTAGCAGAAATGCTAGGCATGTTTCTGTGTCAGGCACAATTATCAAAAACCAAAATATACAGAACTCAAATGGGACAGTCATCCTTGCATTATTTTGATTCTTACCTTGTCCTTCCTGGGCTGTCAGGTCATCCTTTTCATTACCATTTCCAAGGATTGTTACAGAGCAGAGCTGCCTGGGATGCAGAGGAAGTTTCTTGCTTTTCCTTTGAGTTGTTACTTTCTAAGAGAACACTTTCTAATGGAAAACAATGAACAAGAATTTTGTACAGAAATGTGCCATGTCCAAGATGACCTGTGACCAGAGCTCACTGCAGTGTTTAGATCCAGGATCTAAACCTTTATTCCCCTACCCAGTCCAGAGCAAAAATCTGAACATACAGGTCTCAGATGCAAATTCTGACCAGCAGGAATTCTGTACAGAGTAGGGGGAAACAGAAGAGGAAAGAAATAGTTCTCATGAAATAGATCTCTACATGGTAATAAGCACATTCAAAATAGTGAGTTCAGCTTTTTGTTCACAGATCATTACAAAGTACACACCAATGAACTTCATCTGCAGTGTGCAATGGTATGGCTTTCTTTAATCTTTTTAAAATGTTTCTCACAAGTGGACAGCAAGAAAAAAAACAGGAGGAAAGAGCAATGTGCTTTTTTATCAGAGACATCCAGCTGTCCCTAGTTAGGCACACACATAAAAACAGGGTTGACTCTCTTGCTCAGATGTGGAATTAGTAATCCAATTTAAAGATTCAGGCTATGCCATCCAGAGTTAATTATATAAAACACAGGAAACATCTCCCACAAACCAGTTTTCAAAACATCCCTTTAGCCCAGGATCAAATAAACAGAAGTCAGAGCAAGCACTCAAAAAAGCTTAGAAATGGAGGTTTTGTGTGATTCTCACAAATTAAAAAATGGAAGATGCCAATAATTAAATATTAGGAGGGTTTTCTCTTCACTGACAGAGTGGTAGGTGAAGTACAGTGAGAAGCAGCTATATCCAGTTGTAGCACTGAGCACCAATGCAATCCCACTGACCTTCACTCACAGTCCTGAAAATCCTTTCCTGCAGGAGCTGAAAACAAGCAATGAAATCCAGGACACTGAAGGAGCAAAGAGCAGTTCACAGAGAAGCTAGAGGGATGTTTGAGTTGATCTTTTGCTGTGAAGCAGAATAACATTTCCCCATCTCCGAGTGGTTCTCTGCATAATAAATGGTACAATAAAGAACAGCTCGTGTCCGAGCAGAGAAATGCAAGATGACTTCATGCTCCCACACAGGAGACAAGGAAAAGCTTGGGTTCTCCACATTGGATCCAGGAACTTAAATTGATGCTTGTTCATCAAACAGCTGGAATAATGCTTTTTTTGACACATAGATTGCTTTTTGAAAGAGACCTTCTATGCTCAGTTTTTTCCTTTCTTTTTCAGATCACCAGAAGTGGAAGAGCAGTTTCATATCTGATTTTCTATTGAATTATTTTCTTAGTTTAGTTAGAGAAAGCAAAAAGATGAAGCATTAAATTATCCAGATCCTCATTCCTTAATATTTAATTAATAAGGAAAAGTTTGTTTTTGAAACTATCCCTGTCCAGCCACCTTTCTGAATAAATACCAACTTCTTTTCTTCATCTCATTTCTTTCTCTTAGCATGAACACAGCCTGACAACAAATGTGCAGGCAAAAAAAAAACATTTTCACAACTAGAATTACAGAAGGAAATAGCACATTTCTCTGTAGGAAGATACTGAGAACTGCTGTTTATATGTGTCCAGAGGATATGATTAATTAAAGACCACATACCTAAATTTTCAAATTTCTTTACTAATGAAGGTGTGTGCTCTGTTTTGTTTCCACACAAACATAGGAGTCTTGAAATTTTTATCTTTAAATTATGTCTACAAATCACTATCAGAAGTTGAAATTCCTGCTCTTTGTCATTTCTAGGGAAGAACCTCAACCTGAAAAGGATTTTGACAATGAAATTATTGTTGGAAAGTTGATATCTTGCTAGGTATTTTGAGTTATCTGGAGCTACATAAACCTGTCTGCACTAAATATAATGCATTTTGTGAAAATTACATGAAAGAACATTATGTAAGAAGTCCATACATAATGTAAAACATATGACCTACAGAAATAAAAGGGAAAGGGAAAAAATGCCTTATAAATAATCAAAAAGTTCAAGGCTGCATCTTTGAAACATTCATTGGAAAACACTTTGTTTGCATAAGAATCAGGCTAGTCTGCAAACTTCAAAAGTATTTTTTAATATTATTTGTTTCTTATATTATTAATTATTAAAATTAAATGCTGTAGGTGAAGATTTTTACAGGAAGTTAGAAAAGCTGCTTAAGTTTAAATGACCTTAAGTTCAATTAGATATTTTGGAATAATCTTGACTTGTTATGCTTGTTTTGCACTAACTAATCAGGCTACCTGTTTTCAAGGCCTAGCTAATAACTGGTCAGACACTTATTTTGTACAGCTCAAACAGCTTTGACAATTGTTGAAATAAAGCCTTCTTCCCTTGCTGGAAAACTCTGAAATAACAAAACCAAATCCTACCAAGTATAAGCCTCAATGTCAAGCTGTGAATTTATACTTGTGTAAAGTGAAGGCAATCAGAAGCACAACTTGAACAGCCTATGACAACAAGGGAAGGGAAAACTAAAAATAGAACAAATAAGAAAATAACCATAATGAATCCCATGAGGAACATATTAAAATGATCTCAGATTGCTCCTCTTCACCAATGGACCACAGTTCATCACCATGAAGTGGCATTCTGTGCCAGAAAACTCATGGTGTCCTATGCCCTGCTGCAAGGAATTCCTGCAGTTCTGCCATGTTCCCTCATGCCTATGGGCATCCCTATTCCATCCAGGATCCACCCTGCTTATCGGACCCCTAGGCAGGGTAGGGGGCAGTCCCTGGTGTCCTCACTAGTGCAGAATTTCTGGACATAAATCACAGGCTCCTGCCCCTGCTGAGGAGGCAAGTTTTGGTAATGGGGTTAGGAATCCATAGAAAATCCATAAAAAGCTGCCTTTTCTGTGAGGATCATCCACAAGTGGAAGGGTGGAGGGACTGACAGAGCAAATACATGTATTTTGTTGCCTTAAGGCAAAGGGTTTTAGAGAGGGAGAAGAAATTTCCCAGTTTCTTACATCCTTCACTGCTATAATACATTTTTGTCCGCTCGCAGCTATGGGTTCATTATTTCAGCTCCAGTCCTACCTGCCGGGTTATTCAAGTGCCACACAGTAAATTTGTGCTAGGCAGCTCCTCTCCTTTCTACTATTCATATTTCCTAAGGAGACAGCGCCGTTCTTACAAGAGGAGGCATTTAATTCACAGCCCTGCCACGGGCTCTCTGTGTGACCAGAGACAAGCCACTTAACCTTTCAGTGCTTTGGTTTCCCCTTCTCTAAAATGGGAAGAATAACAATACATTTCTTAGCTTTTATTCATTTTGTCTGTTTAGACTCTAAGCTCTTTCAGGGTGGAGGTTATCTGCACTAAGTTACAGGACTGCAGCCTTTATCAGTGTAAAAAAATCAGTTGCCGTGTAAAATAGTTCCGAATTTTTATTTTCATAGATGAACGGGAAGTTCAGCACTATCTGAGCAAGTGCAAAATGTTCAAATGCTTTTTTAAAAAGCAAGAAAATTGCTCCACACCGCCTGTGCTTACAGATACTCTGCTGTCAGCCTCTAACAGGAGCATTTAAGCAGCACTGCTGTGCCTGGATTCCTGATTTGTGACAGCTGAGAATCTTACAGATGGAGGGGGGATTAGGGACTGCCTTGTCTCTGAATTCCCCAGTTTTCTTGTTCAATACATTGTTAATGTGATTTTAATGTAGATTTGCAGGTATGTTCTTGCTTGATGCAGTGGTCTCAATATGCAGAGTGGCCACAAGAAACTCAATATTTCTTGGTTTAGTCCAGAATGTGTCACAATTTGGGGGCTTAAACTGCTAACACTTAAATGCAGCCAGCTCCTTTGTATTACAAATAGAAAGAAAAAGTGTGTGTGTGTACTGGCTTCTTAAGACCCTTGACTCCCTATTTACACTCAGCTAGATTCGAGCACAGACCTTCCATCTTTAACAAGAGTATTTGTGACTTTTTTGAGATTGGGGGAAATGGACGCGTTAGTCTACACTGAGACAGCATGGAAAATGGTATGTCACAGATATCTTTTATGAAAAATCCTTTCCTTAGGATTTTTCCTCCTGAGAAGCTGAGAAACCTCAGGAACAAAACGTAAACATTGATTATCTGCTGCTGTGGAATGCAACAGGTGCATCTGTGATTGGCCCATGTTGGATGTTTCTAATTAATCACAGTCAGCTGGCGCAGACAGAGAGCCTGAGCCATAAACCTTTGTTATCGTTCCTTCTTTTGCTATTCTTAGCTAGCCTTCTGAGGAAATTCTTTCTTCTATTCTTTTAGTATAGTTTTAATGTAATATATATCATAAAATAATAAATCAAGCCTTCTGAAACATGGAGTCAGATCCTCATCTCTTCCCTCATCTCCAGACCCCTGTGAACACTGTCACAATGGTAGAATTGCCTGATAAGCTTGTGAAAATGGAAAAGCATTTGTATTTTAGGCTACCAACCTTGTAGCCCTGTCTGCAGGCTTTGCTGCAGGTGCCACAGCCAGAGGGGCTTTGTTCTCCCCTGTGTGAGCTCCCACCTCTCCAAGACAGCAGAGGACAAATGCTCCTGGGCTTGGAACCCATCCTAGGGAGTCCAGCAAGGTTGATTCACCCTTCCTGGTGAATGTACACTGAGATCTTTGGGAAGGCAGGAGGAGAAAGGGAGTATGAGGGAGAAGAATGCATGAAGTATGCAATGAGGAACCATATCTTGTCCTACTACCAGCACTGTTGAATTATTAATGTACTTTCTAAAAAAGGCTGTGCCATGGATGACAAGGGCCTTAGCAATTAGACATATCACCACTACAAAAAATATTTTCCCCTATTCTTAAGACAGCTAGGACTTTCTTATAGTTGAATGTCTAAAGATCTCAACCTGTACTGATATTTCCTGATTAGCATCACACTCAAATTTATTCAGCGTACAACTTTCTAATGCAATCTGAATTTTGTCCAAGAGGCTGACTTGCATTTTCAGAAACAGCAAAGCTCCAAATGACAGGGACAATACAGCAACCATTTTAGATTTCACTCAATACTGTATATTGCTGATGGTCCAGGTTTCTAGGGAGTTGAAAGTTTGCCTTTGAATTGCAGGTAGGAAAACATATATTTTAAGAGTTTCAGATCCCAGCTTTACTTTTAATCATCCAAGACTGGTGTTTTTCCCTTAAATCTGTCCCCTGTCAGCTCTTTCTGGGTAGCTTCTTTCAGAACTGATCAGAAATAAGTGACAGAGAGCAGAAAGTCGGGTGACATTCACAAGTATTCACAAAAATCAGAAGCTTAGGGCAGGGGTTTCATTCACACTCAAGTATTTGAAATGCTAGACATCCTGATTTATAAATGCAAGTGGGTTTGCATCAAGGTTTTTTATAATAGAAATTTTTTGATGTAAAGCGATCATAAAAAAATAAGTGTTGGAATCCACTGGAATGAAAAAAAAAAAAAAAAGAAGCAAACCTGCTTTAACATTAAATAAATATAAATGGAATTAAAAAGAGAAAATATTTGTTTGTACTTTATATAGAGATGTCTGTTTACCTTGACTATGGTGTGATTCCTGGGGTGTTCTGCACAGGGTCAGGAGCTGGACTTGATGGTCCTGATGGGTCCCTTCCAACTGAACATATCTTATGATTGTATGACCTATTCAAAGTTTTATCTTCTTTGTTCAAAGAAAATAGCAAGTAGTTTGGGTTGTTTTTTCCAAAATTATCAGTATTAGTAAGCAGCATGGTTTAATACACAATCATAGCTTTTCGTGCGAGCAAAGGCTCATTATTTCCTGCAAAGTTGAAAAAAGAGAAACATTTTTGTAGGGAGATACCATGAAAACATTTGCACACAAAATATTTCCTATAAGAAAACCTGTTTGCGTTGCAGAGGATGCTGTCCTCAAATTCTGCATCTTCAGGGCATCCTGAGAGTTGGGAGCTCCCTCCTTAGCACAGAATGGTTCCTCTTCTCTTAGCAGGGAGAAAAGATGAGCCTGCACTTTCCCCCTCAGTGCAAACAGCAGCATTAATGCTGTGCTATTTCAGGCATAAATCCCAAACAAGTCCTGTGGTCCATAATCACCAGAACCACAACCAAAATCCTTTGCTATCTAAGCAAAATTAGGAAGACAACAAAGAGAAGGCAAACACACACATTTCTAAATATTTCATTGTAACCACAAATTATCAGAGGAAAAGTGTCAGGGCTGGAAGCAGCAGAGAAAAGCTGTTCATTTAGTAAACAACTGTAGATGGTAAAATGTAATTATCACAAAAGCAAACTTTACTAAGGGGATAAGTGTGAGGCTGTTACAGTAAAAGGTCTCTTTGCATTTCTAATCTGACAGGCTGAAAGTTCTCTGGAGAAAACAGTTCTTAATAAAACCACAGAGGCAAGAGGTTCTTTTCAGCTCTTGTTCTCCACTGTGCCTCTGGTAATAAGCTTACAAAGCAAATTAAACTTGTTTGTTTGCAGTAGTGACCACGTGTGGAAGATAAACAAAAGCTTTGCTCAGTATTCACCGGCAAAGCAATATAAGCAGATTTTAGAAAATTAATCATTCTTGACTCACAAGCTGAACTAATAATCTGGATCCCAGTTCTTCTTTCAGCCTTTGAAAAATGTGATAACTCTTTAAAGTCGCTTTTAGGGATGAAGTGAATTGCTCAAGAGGAGTAATTCCAAAAAACCCAAGCTCATTCCATGACCAGCTCTCTAACTTTAAGCCTTGACACAGGAGATACCAGAAGCACCACCTCTTTAAGAGCAACCATACACAGACAGTTTCTTCCTACATTTTCCCTTGAGAGTAACTTCCTCAGAAGTATCTTTAGTATTGTGAATAAATGTCTTGCACCATTTTAAATGGGAAATCCAGTCTTCATTTTCTACATTTTTATTTAACTATAGCCAACCCTCTCTTTGCCATTCTGCTTACAGTTCTATCATTTAGAGCTTTATTGCTACTCAGTCGCCAAAAATATGCATATGCAAAACTTGAATTGTGAAAAATCTATCCAAACATGGGACTGGTGAACAAAAACTCCTACACAGGGTCCTTTGCCCCCTGAGTGGGCACAGAGTTCTATTAAAAACAAAGGGATGCTCCCACGCAATGCCAACAATCAGAGCTGTAGATCGCAAAAGGACAAAATAAGTAAAGTTGGTACACAATATTAGATGCAAAACATTCCAAATGCAACCCTTCAGGACTACAAGGAATTTTGGAGAAGCAATCTGTACTTCCACTTGTTTCCACAACAACAATTCTGTAAATTCCTGCCCTACAAAGTCCAGTCAGCCCAAAAGGTCTTTGGAGAGAGATTTTTTTCATCGGTTCAGCCTGTTCATTTGGGAACAGGCAGTTTGATGTTCTGAACATCATTTGTTTCTTGCTTTCCCACTCCCCAAGGTCCGGAAGAGTTTCGAACCACAAAATCAGTTGCTTGTGTAATAAAACACCAACCTGCTCTTGAAGAGTTATCAGAGCTCAGCAACAGGAGTTTGGTTTATAAATCTGACGACATTTCTTCCTTGATTCTATTGCTCTTTCTCAAAGATCCCACTGAAGTTAAATGGACCTATGCCCTGGTGAAGATGGTTGCTCCTAATTTAGCAGCTGTGCCTGTGTCTGTGGATTAGTGGTTTGTTTGTGGCATCCTAATCACATTTCCTGATATGATTAAGGAGCCAACATTGTCTTAAGTTTCAGGGCCATAATGCCCTATTGATTTTGAAGCAAACTCCCCATTGATTTCAGTAAGAAACTCTAATTTTAAAAGAAAGGAAAGGAAAAATAATCAATGGTATATTATGGCCCTTGGAAGGTAAGCAGGACAAGAAAAATCATTTGAAGATGTTTCAGGCATTACAAAGGGATTTTGTTTCAAAACATGAAAGAATAAAACTACTGCATTGTCTGAACTTTCTAATTGATTTCCAGGTTCAATGAAGTATTAAGTACAAACATGCCATGTTCATACCTGCCTGGGGGAAAGATAATAAAACTTGCTCAAGTTATGGTGCCAGGCATGTCCAGTGCACATCTATAACAACAGCTCTGTGATGGTGAGGGCAGAGCAGAACTGTGGTTTATTCCAGATCAGTTATTCACTGGACTTGGTCAGAGAAAATATCTTTCCTCTAACACATAATTTTAAAGTTTATTCGGGTTTGGCTTTAGGATTTTGTTTTATTTTTTTGCCTTTTTAACTAGAAATAAATTGCTATTAGTGCACAATGTTTAGGTTTAGAATAGATTTCTTTAAGCAAAATAAAATAAATACCAAACCCTAATAAAAATAGATAAAGCTTTTAATTGGTATTACTGTAAGATGTTTCCAAAGGAAAGGGGGGGGGAAAAGTTGCATTATTAAAAAGAATCTTGCATATTTTTCCCGCAACTTCCCCTCTCTTGGTCCTGTGAGAACACTCTAATGAGAAGCTACCAGAGCCCAGCAGAGACTAGTTCTCCTCTCCAAGAGCAGCTCTGAACCTCTCTCTTAAACACCAGCAAAACTTTATGGTGCATTAGCCTGTCAAATAAAATCTCTAATATATGCTCTTCAATTCCTTGTTCATGTGGTGCTGAGCTTTGCTGCACTGTGACTGTCCTCAGCAGGTTATTCTTCACGCCAGTGCAGGCAATTTATTGTGATTACTAGTGCTGTAAAAGCACCAGAGCCAAAGGATGGAGCCATCCATCCCACCCAGGAGCAGCGGGATCGTCCCTAACCAAGTGTGGAGAACAAGGAGAGGCAGCCTGGAGCGACCTGCAGCCATGTGTGATGTACCAAATAACACACAGGCTCTGGGGTGAGCCCCTGCTCCCTCCTTTTGCTGCTGTTTCCACTCTCATCCAGGCTGGAAGAGGGGCTGGAGCAATGCCCAGGTCCCTCTTTGCAGCATCTGCAGCCCAACAATCACAGTTAATCCCCCCTGTAAATGTACAGCCTGGGGTCAGGGCTGCCAGAGCACAGCTCTCTCTCTACAGCTGAGCATTTCAGCTGCTGCTGTCTGAAAGGAAGGATTGAGGTCTCTGGATGGGACTATAATAGACAAATTCTCTGGTGTTGACACAGGTAGGTCTGCAGCACACTCAGCAGTAGGTTACGTGTGACTTCTGACAATGTCAAACGGCACTATTCCCTCAACTTGCCTTCTTTATTTGTGTTTGGATAGGAGATATTTGATCTTCCCTAGGAAACTCAGATTCACATTCAAATTACAGCAAGAGAGTGGTGTGTTCCTTTCCTGTCTGGTATGGTAGCAGCAGTGGAAACTGGGAAGAAAAGAAAGTTTTCTAAAGATCCCACATCTTTACTTCCCTCTTCCCATCTATTGTATTTACAGGGATGCCCTGACGCAGGCAGGAATGATGCATCTGATTCTATGTTCTCAGAAGGCTAATTTAGTGCTTTATTATACTATATTACATTAATGAATACTACACTAACTATACTAAAGAATACAGAAATGGTACTTACTGAATGCTAAAAAGATAATAATGAAAACTCATGATTCCAGAGTCCCGACACAGCCTGGCCCCAACTGGCCAAAGAGTCAAAACAACTCACACTAGAATCTAATTAGATAATCACCTTTGGGTAAACAATCTAAACACATTTTAGATGAGCACAACACAGGAGAAGCAAATGAGATAAGAATTGTTTTCTTTTTCTCTGAGGCCTCTCAGCTTCCCAGGAGAAAAATCCTGGGTGAAAGAATTTTTTAGAGAATGTGAATGCTAGACCCATCCACCAGCCCTGAAATCAACAGCAAAACACTTTAAACTCTGCAAATCATACAAAAGGAATAAATATTAAATAGAGCTATTAGAAATTTGGTATATTTTGCTTTCTTTTGTGTTAGATTTGAGAGTAAGTCAGGAAAGATTTTTTTTTTTTAATCCAAAAATGCAGTGAAAGGAGAAATGGATCTAAAAGAATAACTGATTGCTAAAAATGAAAATTCTGTGCAATCAACTCCACCCTGTGAAGATACTTGAGCACTCCTGTGATGGTTTCTCTCCCTGCCCCAAGGGAAATAATCTTTGCATCCATCCTGGCACCTTCTCCCCCTTCCAACCAGCTGCTGTTGTGCTGTTTTTTAGGCTCTCCCAGCTACCCAGAAAGGACCCTTCATCCCACATTTCATTCATCCCACATTTCCAGGGATCGCTTCCCTAAGAAAACACACAACCCTCAAAACAGGAAAGAGGAAAAAATTACTTTTCTAACACAATGGTGGTGAAGGAACCTTCACAGACCTTTCTTCAAATGCTCTGTGCTGAGTGTTCAAGGAGAAAATAAAAATGATTGAGATGTTATTTTGTCTCAAAGTGAGGCTGGAAATGCAGGAACATCTCCAATAAAATGCTCAAGGGGGTTTTCAGGTTGCAGTCCTGGCACATATTCATGATCAATGAATAACCCATGGATTCCAAAGTCTGCAGAAATTCATGAACATGTTACCCTAGGACTGCTCAAAAAAAAAAAAAAAAAAAAAAAAAAAAAAAAAAAAAAAAAAAAAGAGAGGCTATCACAATCTCTTAGCTTACAGATGAGCTTTGGGTGAGTTTTTAATGACAGAGGTTCACAACAGATTACAATAATTCTGAAAATGAAGGCTAGTCAGGTAAGTAAAGGGAACTCACACAATGCAAATGCACATTTTAACAGTTTTGTATTTACCTGAGAGACCCAAATGGCTCCTACAGAACCATTTATGTCAATCCAGAAACAGCACATTCCAGGACAATGGTGTTCTAAGAAAAGAAAAGGAAAAGCATGTGTAAATATTCAGAATATTCCTCACACCACAAGAACCCAATTCAGAATTCAGTTCGAAGCTGTGTCCTGAATGCATTGCCCCAGAGATTGGCCTTTCCTGTGGCTCTGAGATCAGCTGAAAGCTAATTATAATGTGCCATCCCAGGGAAAAAGGAAACTCTTTTTTGTTATTCAAAACAGAATTCCTCTGTAACTGTGCCTGTAAAGTGACTTCTTGAATTTCTTTACATTTCAAATGCATCTGCTTCCTTGACTAGTAGTGTTTAGTATTTAATAAGAGGAAGAAAAGGTGATTCTGCTTTTCAAAAGGCTCCTGTTATAGGTGGTGAATTTCAAAGCACTCTACTTGTTTCTGCTGTTATTTTTGAGTGTGAATGTCACAGAATAATTCTGCTGTTATTTTTCCATGTTATTTCTTGAGTTAAAAGACCTGACTGCTATACATTCCAAGGTTGCTGATTTCCACTGCACTTCTTATGCCTTCAAGCTTACATTATTTATACAGCTTTGTCTGCTGCCTTCATGCCTAGCTGTCTCCTTCCTAAACATTAAAGTAATATAAGGCACTTTTAGGTATGTTTTATACTTAAAACAATATCAAATGGCACACAAAGTCCCTGTGCTGTCAAAGGACTACAACTCACAGACCAGCTTTGTTTTCTTATTTCAGTTTGGCTCTAAGCTGAAGCACCTAGGCATGAATTCTGTTGTACTGTTTGCATTTGAAAATCACAGAGAAGTGCAAAATGTGATTAGTCAAATGTCTCTGTAGTCACACAAGGTGGTCTGACTGAAAGATCATACAAGCTGGTGTCAGAAACAAAGGACAGGTTAGTGAAACACAACAAAACAAATGAATCAGAAGAGCTGCCCCATCACACAGAGTCTGTCACTGAGCTGAGGTTACACAGCCACAACAAAACTGCCTTCAAATAACCCACCTCTGTAACACCATTGATTCTCCAGCTCAAAACGATGCTGCTCTTTGGGGACTGGCGCTCAGAGCATCAGAAGTGCTCGCTTCAAAGAGGAGAACTCAGGTGGCTGAAACAATTCCGAGGCCCCAAAAGACCTTTCAGCCTGGGGAGGAGCTGGATGCTGTTTGCTGTGCAGTGCAGGGATTTCCAAAGGAGGCTCCCCTGGGGCTGAAACAGTGGGATGAGCTGCCCATGGCCTTGGGCTTGGCCACCTGGTGCAGGGCACAATAAGGAAACTCCACAGTGGAGGAGGCTGGCTGGTTCCAAAGGCACACAAGGCAACAAACAGGTGCTTGCAATAAGAAAAAAGTCTCCACAAACCAAGTCTCCATGCTTTCAAGGGAGCACTGTCAGTTTTCCTGCTTTTCTTGAGGTTCTGGGGATTTGAAACAGGCTCTGGCAGAAGAATGACAGGTATTGGGTTTAGTCTCTTCTCTCCTTTATAATATATGACAGATTTCCCTGGAATGCAGATATTCACAAGTAAAAAGCAAAGCTTACCACTGCTTGGGCCTCACATGGAAATCCCCCTGACCCCTCTGAAAGACAGAGCAGTGCAGCCATGGGAGATCACCTGGGTGGATTCTTGTTGTTTGTTATAGGGGAGGGTAGAGTTCTTTTAAATCCATTTCTCTAGAATTAAAAAAAAAAAAGTGTCAATCAGGTGATAGCTTATAGGTCAGTCCATTTTTTCTAGTTATTTCTTGTTATATTCTCTGCATATTTACCTGTTAATTAGGAAAACACACAGTAAAACATCACAAAACCCGTGGAGAACTGAGCATCCACTAAAAAACCACCCAATACTGAAAGTCGAAAAAAAGAAGTACCTTATCAAAAGCAATAACTTGTAAAACATCTATCAGTATTATTTACTTATAAAAGATGGAAAAAATTTCTTTCCATAGAAAGACTCCTATAGTAAGAATTAAAGGGAATTTTTGACAGCTTCATTATCCCTCCCTGGATGTACAATGTCTAGTCATTGCAGTGCACATAACAAGTAATAAAAATGTAGATGGGTGATATAAACAAGATATTCTTTAAGGTATGAAATTATTCTTATTTGTCATTGATATTGAGACAGAATAGGCATTACCTCATTGAAAATGAAAATAATTCTTATGACAAAAGGAAGAAGGGATAGAGAAAAGTGAATTATTTTTCTTTACAAGGAAAGAATTTTTTACCTAGGATACACATGTTCCATGATATAAAAGAATACTGAGTATTAAATCTGAAATAGCATTCAGATTTTATTATGGCATAGATTCTAATAGGAAGGTATTTCATTCTGATCCTGCAAAGCTGTACATAAAATTATCCTCTTTTTTCAAAGCAAATTTTAAAAAAATGTTAATAACATTCCACATTTTTAAATGTTAGCTATGTCTTAAAAGAGAGGCTGCATAGAACTCTACCATTGGGTAGAGTTGATTTGGTAAGGCTTATTTCTCAGCATTATACAGCAACATGCAAACCCCTGGGGATACTGATTCTATTACATTTTATTGTTCCTGAGTTCAGTGAATTTTCTAAAGGGACCATTTTACCAATCAAGCTAACAGCAGTTCTGAAAATGTTGTAGTAATCTGTATTCTTTATTAAGCATACATTTGCTGACTAAACAAATGGCTCTTGTTTATTTCCATAGGATAATAGCTCTGGTGCTATATTTGTCTGCAAGTCTGTTGCATGATTTGCTGCCACGGAGAAATGAGAGTTTTGGCAATGAGAAAGATCCAACTGCAGAACCCAACCTCAATTCCACAGAACCCACCTGATCGCTCCCATAAAATGATTGTGTTCTGCTGTTCTTCATTAACAATGCTGAACATTTAAGTCTATTAAGATGCATTTCAATGCCTTGGCCAAATGCAAATGCCTTTCAACCTTTTCAGAGCAGTAAGATTTATCACAGTGTTTAAAGAATTATTGTGCATCCTTTCTTGTACAAACAGAATTTGTTTTCGTGGGTACCATTCCCAGCAATTTAGCAGCTATAATTCAGTGGGCTTGATGTACTCCTGTAAATATTTGTGATGGAACTTGAGTAACAGCCCTGGCACATCTACATTGATTTACTGAGAGATACTTGCAGGAATGCAGCCACAAATCACAGCGCAGCTCCATTGTTAATTACAGAAGTAATTACACAGTTAAAACACCAAACAGTGCAGAGAGCAGCTCCTGTCAGCACCTCCTGTTACCAATAAGGGTGTTGTTTTATGGTAGCACATGGGGTGGCAGTTATGGCAAAAGGTAATCTTTATGAGCACATTTTCATCCCTGCTCGTCCATGATTACATCACAGAAAATAGGTTGCAGAATTAATAAACTGATTGTGATCATGCAGATATGCCCTAGCGTATGCAGATCTGGGAGGAAATTAACTTCCAAATCCAAGTTCAGCTTGCATCAAAGTTTGTGTAGGCCTTTAAACTTAGAGGATTTTTGCTGAATTTGAGTGAAAATTGTGACGGTGTTCACAGGGGTCTTAGGACGAGGGAAGAAACGAGGATCTGACTCCATGTTGGAGTTATTATTTTATGATATATATTATATTAAAACTCTACTAAAAGAATAGAAGAAAGGATTTCGTCAGAAGGCTAGCTAAGAATAGTATAGGAAAGCATGATAACAAAAGCTTGTGGCTCAGACTCTCTGAGCCAGCTGACTGTGATTGGCCATTAATTACAAACATCCAACATGGCCGGGCACAGATGCACCTGTTGCATCCCACAGCAGCAGATAACCATTGTTAACATTTTGTTCCTGAGGCCTCTGAGCTTCTCAGGAGGAAAAATCCTAAGGAAAGGATTTTTCATAAAAGAGGTCTGTGACAGAAAATTGTCTCTGCTACTGAGGCATTAAAACATCCCTCAATTCACAGCAAACAACATAACTCTACAATAAATTTTTCTGTTCATGACCATCTATTCCCTGTAGCCACCATCACCCCAATATGGTGGCAAAAACAGCTACAGCCTCTGCTTCTTCCATCTGCTCCTTGTGCCACCCCTCTTTATGACAGATTAAGGACAGCTCAGCTGGTGGGGGAAGCACATTTGCATTATTAAGTCCACCCACCACACCAGAATTACTGCGCAGAAATAAAGGCAAAGCACCTTTCTGGGCCAGAGCACTGATGAAGAGATTTCCCAGTCACTGGCAGGGCTGCAGAGTAGCAAACTGATCCACAAGAACACAACACTAAAGTACAAAAATAATTTATGACACTGATCTCATTGGTTCAGTATTGTTTTTTTTTTCCACTTACGGGTACCCCAAATTACCTGAAACTTTTTAATAATACTTTTCCAATAAGAAAATTCTTTGGTGCAAAAGAATTGCCCAGAATTGGAAGGCCCAGTTACATATCTCTCTAAACAACCTGTTCATTTTTGGTTTTGTCAGCCTCAAATCTGAACACAAGTAAAAATTCTGCAAACAGGCAGGCTATTAAACTGAGTAAGGCTGTGTCTGTATCACTAAAGCATCCTTTTGAATTAAGTCTCTCTGATTGGATGTGAAACAGTAATCTGAAGTCAATAGATACCTGGAGGTATTTTTACTCCCCAACAGCCTACAGAACACGTTATTCCATTTATTTTCCTTTTACCCTGGAAGAAATATGTCTCACAAACCTACAGGACAGGCTACATAATGCCATCCCTACAACTCTGAAACTCTCCTGTAAGGTTCAAGCATGAGAAATACCTGAATCTAATTGGAAGTAGGAAAGATGTGTTGGGTAATAAAATGAAGTTAGTGCACCAGGAAGAGTACAGTTACTCAGCAGCTCTTTGAGAAAAATCTCTGCCTTCATTTTCAACTGCCAACTTTCTAGAATTGTTGTGGCAAAATTACCCTTGGAGATAAATATGATTATTCACTTAAAATATATTTCTGTAATAAGAAGGCTGCAGACCTGTAAGGTATATAAAATTTTAACACAGAGTTAGGTATATTAGCAGCTAGTCAGAAATCATTTCCCTAAAATGTCTCTAAGCCCCAGACTGGCTTCTCCAAGAGAAACATCTTCAGCTAATCCTCCTCACAGTTATGAGGTTTATGGGACAGAAGCCTGTTTTTAATTTGGGATGTGGAGTGTGGTTCTCAGGGACTGCCAGGGCATCAAACAGGAGCCTGGCTGTCCTCTGCCTAAAACAAGGATGAAGCTACTCCATCTTCAAAGCCTTCCCACCCTCTCTGCCAGGTCCTCCACCCTTGGTGTCTTTCTGGAGAGGCTGGTTGTGGCAGCAGCATTAAGCCAGGCTCCACAGAGGGGTACAAAGGACCTCACAGAGCAATTCAGAGCCTTCCTTGTGCTCTGCCTTGGGCATGCAGGTAAAACCAGCAGCTGGCAGGGAATATTCCAGGCCCATGAGAAGTAAACAGCTTCTCCTTCCACTGACAGGAAAGGTCTCAGGTGCTGAAATAATGTGATCTCCAGAGAGGTGAAGGCCCTCCTGGGGTGGCTTGGGTGCCCAGCAGCCTCCGTGAAGGTCACCAAGGCTTCCTGCAAACCCAGTGCCACACCTGCCAGTGTGATTTGAGGCAGACACTTCAGGGCAGGCATCTGAGAAACTCCCTACCAGAACAGAAACACATTTTAGCTTGTGCTACTTGAGCTGTTCTGTAAATCCATATTGTTCTGCGAAGTCTTACTTTGGAGGGCTGGTTAACAACACAATGCTTTTTACCTGTATTTAGAATCTGTTAGCCGAAATAACTTCATCATTTTAGAAGCAAAATTCACACACAACACTACTGCTGTGAAGCTTTCCTTTACTGGACCAGAATCACAAGGTGCTTTATGTCTGGGAGCAATTTCAGGAGCAGGTATTTTGGCTAAACATGCTGAGGAAAATGATTGCATTGGATAATTCCACACAAGAGCATTAACGGCATGTAAAGCCAGCATCCTCTGTGGTCTAGTTTTATCCTGAAAGTGATTTTTTTTTTTCCTGGATCTACCTTGTTTTCTTTTTTGCTAATAATAGGTTCCTTTTGGTTTTTGTGGTAATTTTTCACACTTGATATCTAAAGCATTTTTTGCACAGTGGAATAAGCAAGAAAATACAAAATACACACTTTTGACAACATGATATCCAAGGTTTAGCCAAGCCTTCCCCCTATTTTGCATGATTCCAGGACAACATGAATTTGAGTGAAAGAATCATGCATTACTAAAAAGACAAAACTTAGATGCAATTTGAAACTAGACACTAATACATATAATGATCTTTTTCCTCTGGTGACATTTGATGGACTCCTACTCTGGCCTTTCAAACTATTCTAGTTTTCTAATCCTATCTGCACATAACCTATGAATGTGTACAAGATTATTAATAATAAAATTGTCTGTGGTCACTCAATACAGGAATACTATTTCACCTTGAAGTCTGTCTGCACTGCATATGACCCAGAAAGGGAAGGAATCTGAATGAAAACTAAAAGTTCAACATCACTTCACAAGGTTTCATAAGTCATATAATTGCATCAGTGAACACTGAGCTAAAGCTGCAGTGGCTGGTATTAATTCTGTCACAGAAACACTCAACTCAAGTGGGTCCTCTGCCCTGCAATCCCTTCCTAAATGTGTATTATTCAAGCTCAACAGCTAATTTTGCTGAAATAGTGCAGAAGCCTTTGGATATCTGCTTAAAGTCATTACAGCTCTCCGAGTAAACATCGTATTATTATTATTTTTAAATAAAAATCATGGCCATGACCAAAGTGAAAGTTTAATACTATGACCCTAAAGGAAGATATAAGGGCTGACTCCAGATTGATATTATTCCCTGAGAACTTATCAACCTTTATAGAAAGGAACTGCTAAAAACATGTTCAGATTTTAAAATTCCACCCCACATACAATCTGAATGCAAAAAGTACCTGAGTTAAAAAATATTTTATATTGTATGATCTTCAAACTCTGAATAAAATGTTTAAAATGCACTGGTTGACTTTGGTTATAGATTTTAAATTTTCAGCAACAGAACTGGCCAGTAGGTATCAGTGTACACTACCAGATGGAGATTTTTACATTTATGCATAGAGGCACTGGAAAGGTTTGACGTTTTCCTTGCAAGCTGTTCCACATGCTGACTGCAGCACAGAGTTTTACTGAGGCAAATGTAAGAGGTTACAAAAATGAGGTGTGCTTGAATCCCTTTAAGGATGCCTGAGCTGTTTTGCAGACCTGCACTCTGTCAGGGGTATAAAGTTTAACACTCAGAAAAATGGGGCACAAATCCTTCCCTTACTGAAGATCAGGAGGAAATTTGCCTGAATTATGATCAGAGTTTATTTGAAGTGCTGCATGCTGAAAAATGACCAAGAAACGAAAATAAAGTTTTGCAACGTGAAGCCTTGTTACATGCATTTATTATTATGCTAAATTATCTTTTTTATAATCATTACCTCACTGTTCCTAGGTCTCCATGAAAAATAAAAAAATAGAAAAAAAATCTTCTTTGTGAATTTTTCTTACACCATGATCTCTCTTTCCCCACATTCAGCACAATAAAATTGCCAAAATACAAACAGGCTGCATACAGTATTTCAAGTATGATGTGTCAAATAAGGATGATTCAAAACCATTTTATTACAGTCTTAATTCTCCTGACATAAACTCAGAAAGAGAACTACCCAAACCCTATAATATCACCTGCTGCTCAAAAATCTGCAAATCTACTGTTCTTTGAATCCAGTGAGCATATTTTGCCACCCATTTAAATGACTGCGCAACTGGTACTGGTACAATAGTGAATATGGAATGGAAAAACAAGGTTGCATCCTTTAAACTGTAAATGTATATATGTATATACATATATGTATATTTGACCTTGGAAAACTTATCAGAATGCAATAGGCACCTCACTAGGTCCACTTTTGTGTGATGTGAGTGCCCACTTTGGCTGGGATGGAGATAATTTTCTCCCTGGTAGCTGGTAGAGAGCTGAGTTTTGGATTCAGTGTGGGAGTAATGTTGATCACACATTGATGGCTCGGTTGGTGTTCAGCAGTATATATATATATAGTTATATAGTTATATATATATATATATAGTTTTATATATATATATAGTTATATATGTATATAGTTACATATCTCTATCTCTCTCTATATGTATATATATATAGTTATATATATCTCTTTTTCTTATTCATTATTTTTTTTACCTTTTTTTTTTCAGTTATCAGGCTGTTTTTATCTGAATCCTTGGGGTTTATATTTTTTTTTTTCTGATTCTACTTTCTCTCTCCACTTCCTATGTGGTGCTTGGTTGCCAGCCATGGTTAAGCCATGCCAGCGAGGTAGACATCCATTTGACTTAATCTGTTTTGCCCTTGACTAGATTAAAGCCCCCTGCAGAATTAAATACTGTTAATGAGCTTTGGACTATATTCAGAAAAAAAGAAAAGGGAGATTCAGTTCAGGCAAAAACTTCAGTACAAAGGTATATATTAAAATAAGATTGTTAGCGCATTTGGGGGAACAGGGTGATACCTACTGAGCCTCTTCCGGACTTACAGGCTCAACACCACAATGCCATGTTAGTGCTCTTACCAGCTAAAACATGCTCAACCAGGGACCAGAAGAGAGAGGAAGAAAGGGAAGGAGAAGGAAAGGGAAAAGCAATTTTAAAGGACAGATATTGCTATCTTGTACCTGCCTTGAATATAGGAAATAGAATTTCGAGTTTGCAGCTGCTAAATTTAGTTCACTGCCATTTCACTATCAGAAGAGAAAAAATTAAAGCAAGTTCCTGAAAATAATAATGAAGATTTCTCATGGGTTTGCATGGAGTTTTTTTGTTTTGTTTGTTTGGTTTTTTTTGTTGTTGTTGTTTTTGGGGTTTTTTTACATAAGCCAGTTGGCACCAATCCAGTCTGAGGAGCCATATATGAAACAGTAATTGAAACTCCTACCTTTTCCAGACCACTCCTCTCCAAGCCAGTCAGGTAGTTTAATCCAAAAATCCTAAAGGAAAAAAAGATCAGAATCATGGTCTTTGGAGACACAATCTAATTGATGTACCTTTGTCCTCAAAGATTTTGTATTAAGACACCACACAAGCTAAAACTGTACAAGAATACACTGTACTAAAGAAAATTAGGAATAAAAACAATATGAAAGTAGAATGCAACAATCCCAGATCACTTAAATTTTTTCCTTACACTTTTTCCGGTGCCATGTTCTGTTCTGTTTCTAGTCACCCATTGGAGAGCTGCCGTCACAAGCCACCAATTCCTCCCAGTTGTGTGGTGCCTGGGATCCACCAGCCCTGCCAGTGCCAGGCAAGGATGACCAAACAATGGAACTTCATCATCTGCTGGACCTTTGTGTTCCCTGTGTGATCCTCCCATTCTCAGGTGGATGACTGAGCTCCGCCCACATCAATAATATCATTACTGGCACATACCTGCAAGATGTTGAAAGATGAAGTCATAAGATCCTGCTCTTTGCATGTTGTATTGCTCATGGACATGCTTTTGGGGTGGGAGCCTGGTGGAAGCAAAGGGACACAGCTCTCCCCTTCAGGAGCCAGCGTAGCAAATGGCCAGGGAACTCATTTTCCAGTGAAATTGTTCAAGGGCTGTCTCAGACTCCGACAGGAGAGGCACAGCCTGATTTTCTGCCCCTCTCTCATCCAAAGGAATGCTGGGCTAGGCTGCTTTCGTAATGAAAACACACATGCAAGCAACTCCCAATGCTTTTAAACTTACAGTAATAGTACAAGTAGGTTGGGATGGCTTAAGAGAGAAGCTTATGGATACCTGTTCGTGTTATTGATGTCCAAAACAAGGACCAACCAATTAAAAAGTGCTTTTCCTTTAAAAATTGTGGAATAAAGAGGCTGGTTTGCTTTATTCCTCTAGACAGTTTTAAAGTACAGTTGTCCAGCTGGTGGCAAGAAAGCAGCTTAGCATATGGTGATTCTTATCCCAAAGAAGACTCCTTCCCTGCTGTTTGAGGATTCTTTTTCCTTCTCCCCCAAACCTTTGACAGCTGCCTAATTCCTGACTGAGCTGCACTGTGCTCAGTCAGGGCTGCCTCACTCCATGCAGTGTGTGACCCAGATATGCAGCTTACTGCTTTGCAAAGCACATTCCCCTGCACTGACAGATAATTCAGTTTCTTCTGGCTGCTTAAAAATAGCAGCTTGAGCTGTTGGAGGAGTTCTCAGCGAGCGCAGCCAAAACACGAAAGGGAGTAATCCACCATGCTCTCAACAAGGCAGAGGAGAGCCTGGTGCACAGGCTGTCACCCATACACAACCCCACTGGCTCAGCAACACAGCTGCAAAATCCTCCAGGCACAGCAGGGGCTGTCAGCAGCACTAACATGATTAGCCAGGGGGATCTGCTTGTTTTCCTATCACAGGCTTGGGAAGGGCAAGCTCCATTCAGCTGGGGTGCTCCCCTCAGCTGGGTCATCTCTGCTCCAGGACCTAACAGCCCTAAAAAATGTCAGCACTGTCCACTCATGCTGATGCTGTCAGTGCCAGCCTGATAATCTTGGCACTTCTTCTCAGGTGTCAGCAAAATTTGGCTTGGCCAAGGGGTAACTCAGCTACTTGTCTCTACACCATAGCTTTTGAGCAAGGGTTCTTGTTCCACTTCTCACTTGTATCAGCTCCAGGCCCCTGAAATAGACCTGAAGAGTTTAGAAAAGCTTGCCCAAATAATAGTTTGGTTTTTTTTCCCCTCACTGAAAACATTAGAGACTAAAAGACTGATAAGTTAGTAAGAAGCGTCTCCTTCTACCTAACCTGACTTAATGCAGCATTTCTTTTCAGACCATGCCCCAAATTTTTGGTACAGAAAGCTCTCAAATACAATGAACATCATTCAAAAAAAACCCCACAAAACCCTAGTAGTATAGAGGTGGCTTAAGAAACTAGCAGAGCAAGAGGATCTTAAATGGAATCCTCCATCTAGACAGTACACCATCTCTATTATACTGAGATAAAACAAATACTACCTGCTTTTGGATGTGTTTTTTTTTTCCTTTTTTTTTTTTTTTTGCTTGTTTGTTTAATGTTTTGTTTTGTATGTTGAGAAGACTGAGACTGTTATTACATGGGAGCTGGTGATGGTGACTGCATAACATTTGTTATATATCCTCCCTTCTGATGAGAGAATAATAATATTTGGTTATGCACTTTGAGTACTGGAAGGGCCATGGTGGGTGTCATTAGAGCCCAATATCAACTGAATAACCTGAGCTGAGAAAGAAGAAAAAAATCTTCAGAAAGACAAAGACATCCATTGCAGTAATTAGGTCAGAAAGGTCTATGAGAAGGTCAGCCATTCTCAGTAAGTGTTTAATCATTCAGGATGATTGGGAAGTAAGTGCACATACACATCCTGAAGAAAAGAAAAATACTGTGGTGATTGATTCCCCTGAAAATTTCACATTAGACCCAGACTACTTACCCATTTGATTTGATGTGTATGTTTTCTGGAATGCAGCATATTTTCCTTGAAGCCTGTCAAATCTTGAATATTCACAGTAAGCCAGGCAAGGTGAGCTAAAGGCAGCAAAACCAAAATGAAACTCCTCTGACAGGTTAGGTTTTGTGGCACATGCTGCAGACAGGAGGTCACACTTTATCAGAATAATCCATTCTGACCTTAAAAACCTTTTGAACAATGTGAAAACACTGTCATGCCAAGATTTTTCCCCACATTGCATACTGCTCAGAACGCAAATTTTAAAATGGCTCTGAACCATTATGGGAAAGATTTTTCTACCACTTTCCTGTCCCAGGTGTTTGCAAATAAAAAGCTAATTAAAAAATGAGTAAAAAGAAGTAGAACCCTTTTTTACTTCATACAACAGCAAAAAATAAATATTCTCTCAGTGAACATACTGATGGTATGACAAATGACAAACGTAGAACATACTGGATGGTCTGACAAATGACAAAAGAAAAATAATTTTTTTCTTTTACTTTTTGTTGAAGACATAATGGAGTTTTAAAAATGGCTTTGTGTCTTTACACACTGCATGAGGCTACCCCCACTTTACCCTTCCCAGGGAGATCAGTCAGCAGAACATATTTCCCCATGGGTGCTCGTTCCAGCGGCTTGTCCTCCAAATCAACAAGAAGCCAGCCAGCTCTGGTTTGGAAGCCACGGTGGCATGGAGTCCAATCCAAATTGAAATGCAGTGTCTCTCATCCAGTTTATGGCAGGGCCAGCCCCGAATTCATGCCCTTGAGAAGATCCCAGGTCCCAGCTGATCCTCTCTGAGTGTGGGCTGGACGGGAGCGCGCCTGTCGCTGTCACGGGAACACCAACTCGCTGAAAGGGATGCCCAGCTTGCACAGAGGCTGCACATTTGCAGCCTGCTTGTGAGGCAGTTCTGCTTGCTGGGAGCTGGCATCCTCCAAGGGCTCCACAAATGCTCCTTTCAGCAGCTCTGGCCTTAAACTTTCTCCCTGCTTTGTGCCTCCTATGTCATTTCTGCTCCCTTAGTTCTGCCCATGTCAGCAATTAGTGGGGTTTGGGGGAGCTGGGCAGTAAACCTCCAGTAAAACTGATACCACAATCACAACACTGGCCTTAGTGGTAGCCAGGCAATAAACTAGAAAAGAGGAAGAGTAATTGCTGAAATTAATTGCTGTTAAAAATAAGGAGGGGCGTGCTGGTGGCAGACAAAACTGTGCTCACTTTGTTATACTGCAAATACATTTTTAGCACTGACTTTAGCCCTTTCAGAGCTGCTGCTCAACTGACTAAAAGCAGGTGCAGACCTATTGAATGCAGGCTAATCACTTCCATGAGGAGGATCATCATTTCCAGTATCATTTTCAGGACAGTTAAGTGGAGCACCATGGTTGCTTGCACCTTTAACTTCATTTGTGGCAGCATCTGTGGCACAATGCTGCTGAAACTGCAGCTGAACCTGGTTCCTCTCCCAGGACAATGCAGCAGGGCTATCTGCTCTCAGCTGGCAGATCTACCTTGAAGTCCCCAATGAAACCAGCTACCAGACATGAAATCAGCTGCAGATTTTCCTACTTTTAACAGCAAACCCAAATAAAAATATCAAATATTTAATTCAAGATTTCTCCCACATGAAGTCATTAAACTACAAGAATGTCTTTTGTTTCTTATGTGGTATGCACAAAATCCAAGAGGACGCTTGTAATTGCAATTTTCTGCTACTTTTGATGAACTGTCAGAACCTAGATGCAGAAAGTAGAATGGGCAATAAGTAGCAGTAATTTACAGCCCTGTAAGAATCTTATCACTTGGGAACCTACAATATGTTAATTGCAAACCTCAGCATTTTACCAAACGATATAAAAAATCCCTTCAATAAAATGTTCTGTCAATATTGACTAAAAATCAGCATCTAGCTTTTAGCTACTACAAGCTTAATTGATAAGAATTAGTTCTATTCCTCTAAAAGGCAATATTATGAGGCCTCTGGAAACAATATGTTTTTGGAACCAGTAAGTATTCACATCATCTTTAAGACAGAAAAACAAGGCACAGTGTCTGCAACTTACCCATTTGTCCCAAGGCATAGTTACAGGAACCCACACCACCATCACATTTCACCAATAATCCTTGAAGTTTTCTATTCCTCTATTTTTCATGCAAATTTAGAGCTCTTCAGGAAAAGAGAGAGGAGAAAACATTCAAAAAAGTCTTCAACACATGGCTGAAGTGAAAGATTTCGTTTGGAACTACCTGCCTTGATGCTCTCTGATGACTCCAAGTTGCCAGAGTTTTAGAAAGGCGAGAAGTTCTTGCACTTAAATAGGAACAACTTACATTTTACTTATCCTAAAGGAAAGAAAAAAGAAAGAAAGGTAGTGCTGGCTCTGTGGTAGAGGATTTCTATCTTAACTCATTATAGGTACATATAAAATCTCCAGATCTTAAAACATCTGACAGTTTAGGGGAATTTTATCTTGGATTCATATCTAGCAGAAAACCTGTAACTGGATCAGTCACTCCTAAAGAAGTGGTCAGAATTTTTATTTTTCTGCAGTTCTGGAAATGCACACTGACTGCACAACCCCACTATTACTGCAAAGCTTTAATCTCGTTCGTATATTCTGGTTTTTCTCCAATGCTAAACATGCCTCTAGCAAAGCAGAGCTCAGCTTATTAGCACAGATTTTTAATCATTTCTCCCTCCCCTTTCTCCCTCATTTTATTTATTTTTTTTTATGTTATCCCTTTTTGTTTTCTGTAATCCCTTTTTTGGCTAGCCATTAAATTTAAGACGATCCAGTACATAAAAAGCTGAATTATATCAACTGGCAATAAATACATTTAACTTAAAGATTTATTTCTTTACTAGCTATGTGTTCTTCTCTAGTCACACTCCAAGGTCTATTGTAATACATCTGGCTAAACAATCTTGGTTTATTTTTCTGTAAAAATATGGATTCCTGCTGACAGCAACATTTTATTGCAGAGGTATTGGAAAGTAATATCTGTTCACTGTAACAAGCTCTCCTGAATCCATGCTATCAACCAGAAACCTGTTGTGGGCCATTTGTTTTGTCTTTTTTCCCCCCCTCCTCTCTCTTTTAAACAAGTGGAATTGGAGCTGGAGCAAAAAGGCATCCTTGAAGGACAGATCTGGAATGGTCATCCCTCAAAAGCGCTAGGCAGGGCTCAGATGCCATCAGTCAGCGCCCCTCAATTCCCTCTCAGATGGAAGAGCTGCCTGCCTCACGTTCCAAATGAATTTTGACAGACAGGTTTTCTTTCAGGTCTCTGAAGAGAGACTATTTCCTGACTCAATACACCTGCCCCCATTAATTAAAAACAAAAAATAACCCACCCAAAACAACACACGAGCAAGGAATTCTTCTTCACTGAGATAACTCATCTCCAGCTCTGAAAACAGGGCTGCATCTTTTGAACAGGGAGCTGCGTACAATTCCCTTGAAGTAAGCACCCACTCTCAGAAATGCCCTTGTCCAAATTTTTACTTATCCACGCTGGGTTTATGAGAGACAGAGAGTCATATTTCTTACTGAGAATAAATGAAATGGAAGAATACAAATTTAGCTGATCCAAACTGCCTCTACACAGGGACATTCACACACTGACTAATATCATTGTGATGGTAATTAAAAGAGCAAAGACAGCAGCAGAGACATCTAATTTAATACACTGCTAGAAAGGAAAATTTTATGTAATAAGCAATTGTTGTTTTGGGTTTGTTTGGTTTTTTTTGGGTTTTTTTTTTGTTGTTGTTGTTTTTTTGCCATAGCTGCTTAACTTTCCCAAATATTGACAAGATAAATTTACACCAAGATTCTTTAAAGGTTTAGTCTTTGCCCTTAATGACACCTCATATTTTAGTTAGGTATTTTTTCCAACAAGAGAAAAAGGCAGGGAAATTTGATTTCAGGAAAATAAAACCATAGCATTTTCCTGTTTTCAGCTCCTGATTTATATTAACATAAGGAAGAGAGAAGCTCCTGTCATCAGTAACCAACCAAAATTTAAACATGTGTAAACATTTCTGATATGAAGGCTAAACGTGTTTTGAATCACTCCAAGTTCTCCTTGCTCTGTTCTCTGTTTTTAGATTACTCATATTAATTTTTTTCATAGGAACAGTTTTTCTACTTGGGATAGTGATAGCATGCATATTTCTACTAAAAAAGAAGAAGCCTGTGAGCATGTAAAGGGTGGTCAGGGAGAAATCTAAGAAGGTTCAAATCATTTTTTTAGACTTTTAAATTTTTCTCATTGGTACTATTTTAAGTCTGCAAGACAAATCTGATTCTCTGTATTACTATTCCCCCTAGAACTCCTCTGCCCCATTGGCAAGGCTGATAGGAATATCATTACATTTCAACTGCTAGGACTTGGATTTTCCCTATTCTGTTCTTTTCTTGGCACATTGAAACATTTTTATTCCCCTTGTATCTTTTAAATATATCAGATTACTATAATAAATGATAGCTGACCTTTATAGACATGCTGGCACAGAACCATAAATCTTGTTTGGTCACTTCTAATGGTTGTAATAAAATGGGATTACTGAACTGACTTGTTTAGCTTGTGGGTTGTTCCAAAATGACCTGAATCTTCATGCACTGTCCACCAGCTACTGCAACTGAACTCATCATTGCTGAGGTCTTCTGGTCACCATCTGAATACAAATCAGATAGCCACAGCTGGCAGAATAGGCTGCAGATGTTGGGCTTGGTTGCCACAGCTGGATCAATTCTAGCCCTCCATGATGAGCAGCACTTGAGCTCACCACACTGCTCAACCTTCTCCTCCTTGTGGTCATCTCTTTTTGCTTTGCATCTCTTCTTGGGCTTCCTACACGGGAAAGGTTTAGAAACACCTATCAGAGGATGTTCCAGCAGTAGGGACTCAGATATTTTGGTCAGAGATGATTTATTCAAGTTCAGAAAGCTCAGCCATCCGTCCATTCCACAAATAGATGCAGCTGTGCCTGGGGAGGTGTTATATAACAATGATCTGAGACATGTGTGCATACTCATACAACACACATGCTCCTCTGTCACAGAGCTTCCTTCCCAGCAACAGAGCTGTGCCAAGTTTATCATGACAACTCGAGAGTCAGGGGGGAAAACAGGAAGCTCTAAAGAAGGAATTACGATCTGTCAGGTGGCCGTGTACCTTGCCTTGAAAATCATTGCAGCATAACTGATGTGCATCTCTGCATGTCTAGACACAGCACCTCTCCCTCCTCAGTTACTGATATTGATCAGACAGAACATGAAAACAAATTTTCAGATGATCTTCATATGTATGCATAAATTTGAATGCTTGCTCTGTCGTAAGCTCCTTCACAATCACAGGGCTTTTCCTTTTATGTGTATGGCCTGTACAGCAAGGATAGGAATTAAATACGAAGCACATCCCATTTATCAATTCTTATGTCAGGAAAGATGATGAATACAATGCAACACTGATGGATTTCTCAAAGCTTGCAGAAACATCAGTCATATACAGTCCATGACCTGGAGTAAAGTGGAAAAATAATAAAGCATAAGCTGAAATCCTCTTTGAAGTTGACCTGAAAGTTCTGAATGACTTTAAGTTAAATTCTTATCTACTCTCTTATGAGCAACTATCCTCCACATAGGAAAGTTTGGCATCAGATTCTCTGGGGACTATTTCCAATGCAGTGTGTGTGCACAGAAATGAAGTAATGTTTCAGTCAGAAAAATGTTTATGAGCACATTAGAAATAAAAGTGAAAGCAAGATAAATTTTTGATCTAAGGAATAATCAGCATGCCAAGAAAAAATGGTTCTGTTCATATCTGAAACTACAAGGAATTTCAGCAGCTATTAACATGAAAAGTCACATGTATTGCAAATTCAAGTTATTTTATCAGAAAATATGATAAAGGCAAAATGATTCACATATCACCCTGACTTGTGTGTCAGGATCATTCTTTATACCCGAAAAAAACAAACCATTTCCATTTCAGAAGTCTAAAAATTCGAGACCAATGTCACCTAACATCTTCAGCCCCATTTATGCAATTTCACTTAGAAATCTCCTAATGAGATATCTCCTCATTCACATCAACCTGAAAAAGCTAAAATTTCAGAGATCTGGCTTAACGTACATTTGAGCTTGGGCAAACCTGGAGGCCAAGTATGCCAAGTCAAAACAATCCATCTAAACCCAGGACACCTCTTGCAGGTGCCCAACACAGATGACACCTTTGGCCCTTTTCTCTCTTGCTGCTTTGCTCTCTAATCAAGGGACCAGAGCTCCAAAATGCAACTTTGGGAACGTTCAGAATGCTGGTGGATAAAGCACCACCATATTCAAGGGATCTGTCTGTAAGCCAGAACCTATTTATCAATACAAATAACCTACATTTTAAAACTGAAACTATCTCAGAAAAGGTTAGAAAGGATCTGGCCTGCTATAATACACTTTGAGCAGCCACTCACTAACACAGAAAGAATTTAGGGCATTTGGATCATAGATCTTATCAATTGCTCTGGATCTACCTGTATGAGAAAGGAAAATTTCCAAAGCATCCTTGCAAACACAGCTTCAAAATCAAGCTGATAAATCTGTCCTGCATGAATACTGGCTCATAGCATCAGGACAGCAAGCAATGAATTATTTTAAACTGAAGCCTAACTGTTGTTGACTACATATGAACTCCTGAGGGAACTATAAAAAGCGGTAATTTAAGTCACTTAAGAGATGCTGAGTTTCAAATACTAAAATAAAATTGCCTGAAAGTTTCTTGCTGATGCTGTACATATTCCAGACTATGAGAAAAAATAATCCTCACCCTTATCTAGAAGATTTGTTAAATTAGACATTGATCTATGCTCAGAAACTTGAGGGCATACCTTCATCCTCAGTAATTCTAGGGAAGCATTTGCATCTTTGTGTGTTTTAGCACAAAGCAGAGAATTCCATCACTCCCCAACACCCCCAGTCTGCAAATGTGTCAGTGAATTAATTCAAGTCATATGGAAAAAAGGTGTTTGTTTTTTAAGAGCAGAATGTCTGTACAGAATGCAACAGGCTCTGTGACAGCAGAAGTTTCTGTCTGGGTGAAATGCCAGGCAAAAGGATGCTCCTCATCCCAGCACACAGCTGCAATGTCCCACAGCGTCCATTCCCTTCCAAAAGCAGAATCCCTACTGCCCAAAGGTCTCTGCTGAGGAGCAGCTCTCTTATTCCTTCATCATCTCACATTTTTCAATACAAGTCTACCCAAAAGGCTCAAGGCTTGCAGACCTGGTGGAGGCTAATTGCCTACCTGCCAAAGTGGAGCAGGGAAACACTCAAACACTTTTAAAAACACCAAGGAGCGCTTCCTGAGGAAAAACACACGTGAAAAATAATTTGCAACCTGTCTGCTGCCAGCATTCTTCTTCTAACTTTTCTCTTTAATCCAATGATAGCAACAATAGACTGACTCCAAAATACTAAAAAAAAAAAAAAAACCCAAACAAAAACAAATAACAGGAAGAACAACAACAACCCTAAAGAAAAAAATGGGTGTGTGTGTCTTGAATGTCACAGTTGTTTTAAACATCCGCTTTTCATAGATGAAATTTCAAGGAGTGGAAATTAAATAATTTTGTGACATCATTAACACCTGATATTAAATTTTACCTGAGTGACTAAATCAATGCTCTTCAAAACCAGGGTTAGGACTTGATCCAACACTGGCAGACACATACCTCATTTCACATCAGGGAGTTGTCCCCTCTTGCTCAGTGATGCTCTGTCCATAGAAAGCCCTGCACTGGTACTTTAGGGACACCCAGGCTCATTCCAAGCACAGGATGGATGCACCTGGAAAGCAAAAGCACCCTGGCAGTGTTAGGAAAGTACCACACCTTGCTGTCCTGCTATTCTCTTTCCAGGTCTAAAATCAGGGTACTGAACTTTGCTGCAGGGATCTGCTGTAGTTTGCTGGGCTCTACACTAAGGCATATAAGTAAAAAAAAAATAATCTGTTGCTCAAAATCACACAAAAAGTCCTTGTCTGCAGTGGAAAACTACAACATGCTAGAATATGGCTTCAGGAATACTGGGAATTAGGAGAGTTCTAAATGCATTATATCAAGGATTGTTAATTTTGCAGTAGTCAGATAACCAATGTTAATTCAAGGTTGGTTTTAGCTAACACTGACCATAATCTCTTTGAAGAGATTGGATTTTTTCTTTTTTTCCCAAAAGAAAAGAGGTTACAAATAACAAGTAATGGCTAATCCAAAATATGTTCCCAGCAAAAATAAGTGAGAAGTTGTGTTACTGTTGGTCACTAGGTCAAAGCACACTGCATTCTTCCCTGTAGTATTTACCTGGACCTAAAACTACAATTCCAGCCTTTACTAACATTTTTATTGTGTTATTTAGTACATTATGTAGTGCCTATAAAACTTTTTTCCTCCCTCCTGCTGGGAGTTTGCTCCGTGTGTGCACAGCCTCGTCCAATGCTGCCTTCATTTCCTGACCCTGGTGGGTTCTCCAGCACAATGTGATTTTTGTCAAAAAAAATCTGGCACAAAAAAATTTGTCAAACATATCAGTATCTCAGCCAGGTCCCCAGCTCTCCCATGAACACAGTGAGAGAAGCCTCTGCAAAGGGAAGAAATTACAAAGCCACAAAAAGCTCTGTGTGGCATTGTGCACTCCAGGGATTGTCCACTCCTTTCCATCCACAAGGCACAGGAGATGGCAAGAAGAACGATTGCAGGTAAGAAAGAGGAGACCAAGCTAGCAAACCAGAAAAATCCTTTGAAGTTTTGGACCAATTTAGTCATTCTGCACATAAGACCCTCTGTAGATCTGGCATCTACACTGTCACGTTTAGGGATATTTCATGTCCAGCCTTCCAGAGCATGACAGTGTGCAGGGATTTATATGCAGATTCCACAGCAGTGAAAGTCAGGACAAAAGCAACTATTCAGACTTCCAATGGACGCCAGGCAAATGCAATTATAAAGGGAATTAAGAAGAGTTATCTCCTTCTACCCAACTATTCTAGAATTTTTTGGGGCCAAAAATGGTAAGGAAGATAACAAGCATGCTGAGAATCTGTATTAGGCATTTCATTAGACATCTTCTCTGCACTCTACTATTAAAAAAAAAAAAAAGATTTTCTTTCAATACTGCCTGTTTGAAAGAACATTTTTTTTCCATCTTTCTTTATAAAAAAACAACAGCGTACATTTAGGTCTTAAAGGGCTGGAAAAGTCAAACCGGAAATTATAGAGAAATGGAATTATTTACTAGACTTTAATAATTAGATGGCTGAGGTTTCTCCTTGTTGCCACACCGTGCACATATGATGATCCCAAATGAACAGCCTATATTTTCAAACATCACACAAAGGGAATTCCCAGCAGGGCTACAAAAAGATTGGGAAAAATCACTTTGCAAGTCAGTTCACTTTATTTTTAAAAGCTCGCCAAGGTCACAAGCCCAAGGAAAGCTTAATTAAAGTCGATGGAAGACGCAGAAGCGAGGCAGAAAGAATAAGATGGCAAGAAAAATCATTTTTTAAAACAGATTATGTGAAGCCAGAGAGGCTTGACACCATCGATTTCAGAAATGGGTTAAAGATAAGGAACCAAGTATTGTAGGAATTACAATGAGGCAAAGCGGGCTCAGAGCATCTGCTACACACATTCCCTCTCTAATTTCAAGGGATACAGTGAAGGCTAAGACTAAAAGGTGTCTAAACCCAGTAGGCTTTCATTAGGAGCTTAACTCACAGGTCCACAATGAGGAGAAAACAGCCCAGACATGTTCTGCTGCTGGGCAAACATTTTAATCTTTCCTCTCATGAACTGCTAGTAAAACCCATAATATTTTGCCCCATACAGCTTTGATATGCACACCCTTACATACTCTACCTATTGGTCATGGAAAAGGTGTGAGGAGATTTCCTGCCCAAGACAACAAGCAGTTTTCCATCAAGCTGAGAAGCTGTCTCAGAAAAGAACAGAGCATAAAAAAAACCACAAGCTCAACTAGCACTTATTATGCATAAAATTATTGCCAACACTTTATGATACTTTCATTAATCTTCTCCTTCTCATCCTTGTTTAACAAGCAGGAAAGCTCTCCACTGATAATGTGGAGTTGTGCTTAAAGCACCCCTTTATACAACTGCATCTTAAAGTGACTGGAATGGCACAAGGTCAGTGCTTGAAGGTGTAATCCCTGTCAACAGAGCCATTTTCATTATCTGGGTGAAGAGTTCGCATCTTGACCTCTAAGACACTCGACTCCTCTCAGCCCTCCTTGTCCTCTGGTGCTCTCTGCTGCAACACCTCAGAGGGGAGAATGAGGGATGGAAGCTCCTCACTTTCAGCTACAGACCTACTAAAAACTTTGGAAACCAGCAGAAGGAAAAGCTTCCTGAGGGTTTGTGCAGAAATAGAGAAGTGTTTCTTCTGGAGGATGCCACCAAACTTAATTGGTATGGGGTGTTCCTAGAAATAAGGTGGGGAAGGGTCCTCATTCAAGGAACTCCCCAAAACTTCCCAGGAAATTTTCAGATGAAAGATGAATAAGAATAATCCCTTGCTTTTTAAATAGAATACTACTGATTGCTTTTTTTTGCAAAGCATTTGAAAATACAGTGTTTTATAATACATGTCTAGAGAGTCTTGGGGAAGCAGAAGAGCTTTTTGAGTCTAATACGTTAAAAGATTTTTAGCTTGAGGCAGTGCTGGCTAAGGGAATATTAGATTTGTAATCAATTTTTACTACCACTCTATTGTTTTCCAGATGTGCTTATTGATTATTAGTTTCAAAAAGTAACACTTAGTCTGAATAAAATATATATAGTTAAGAATCACATAAATATTTATATATTTTTAAAAATTAATACGTTAAAGGGGTCTATGTATACCAACATCTGCTACACCTTTTCTTAGCATGTTTCTTCCCTTCTGCAGAATGTGACACTTATTCTATGATCAGATGAGAAAGAGAATAAAGAAATTACATCCACCTGAAAATCCTGGAAGACTTTGGAGTTACCTGATTATGCTTAGAATTATCTATCTGATTACTAACAAAGGAAAGGATTTAGCCAAATACAATATTGGAATAGGTTCAATACTGCTAAATTTATGAAACCCATTTTCACTGTTTGTGCACCATCAGTGAAAAACTTGCCATTGTTACTGAAGGAAACCAACATCTCTTAGGTAGCATGTGAACCAAACATCTGCAGCCCCCACTTGCCTGTACACAGACTGTGGAGAGCAAATGAATAAATTGCTCACAAAGATGCTTTTATTTTTCTCAGTGTGGCTGCAGTCTGTAATTATTTGGAGATCTAATGTCAGCAGCACTTAGCCTATGACATGCTTGAAAATTGTGTTTAGAGAATTAATATTGCTGTTTGTAGTAGGTCACCTTGGGATATATATCAGCTCTTCCCTTTCTTGATGATACACTTCATTATATTTAAGTAAATTCCTGGAAGAGGCAGACTGAAGCAAAGACAATTAAGGGAAGTCAGGTTAACAAATTAAAAAGTTAAGGGGTCTGGGTTTTTCTTTTGAAAAACTATTTTTGTTCTGAGCAACTCTAAATAACTCTGGCCAGATAATTTGGATTAGGTTAAGAAAGTTAGCAACAATCCCTGATGGCCAGACTCTCTCTCACTGCAGGGATATGTGGCTGTGTCACCTGGAATTCAGCCTAGCTCAAAGATCTCTGGTTCAGCTGATGTGCTGCAGGTATCACAAGAATAACATCTCCTTGCTGAACCTTTGGAAGAGTGTTTCAGGGCAGAGTTTCTTGGTTCAGAGAAGGACTTTCTCTCTTGATATGATTTATTCATTGGCGAACATCACCTGCACAGAAGTGACAGGAAACAGCAAGGGCAAAGGGATGTGCAGGAACAGAGAGGGAATTTCTTAAAACAGATGCCCCCAAATTTTGTTTAGATATTCAAGGGCAAGATTCAACTTGCTATCAGCAGCCCATCCAGGTAGTTCTGACTGGGAAGAAGTGTGTAATGAATGGGGAAGAAGTGTGTAACGCATAGACAAAAAAGAAAGAGAAAAAACCCCAATGAAGAAAGATCAATAATCAACCCAGGGTGAAGAAGAAAGAATTTTTATATTGGGACTGTCAAAGATCTGTTTGTTCTACAGTTTTCTATAATTATTCTATAAGGCAAAATATTACAGAAGTCTCCTCATTGGAGATATTGAATTGCTATATGGAATGCTGAATTTATATATGGAGATAGGTAATGGGGCAATTGGGACAGCAAGGAACTGGGTCATTCAGAATCACAGAATCATTTAGGTTGGAAAAGACCTCTAAGACCATGGAGCCAAACCATTAACTCATGACTCTCACGTTCACCATTAAACCTTGACCCTAAACATCATGCCTACCTCCAGGGATGCTGATTCCATCACTGCCCTTGTCAGCCTGTTCCAGTGCCTGACCCCCTTTCCAGTGAAGAATTTTTTTGCAATATCATGACTCATTTCTACTTGGAGTGTTACCTAGGGAAGAGAGAGGGAGTCAGGGAAGGGAGAGAAAAGAGCCTTCTGACAAAATTAATTGGAAAACCAGAAATCTATTCCTTTCACTTTCACCTGAAATGGATTTGGTATAGTATGAAACTGATTTCAGCTTACAATCTAAAAGTCTATTTCTCAAACTTTTCTGCAAATAAAATTTCACTCACATGAATACAAACATTTGTGAAGGGATGAACATACAAATCAATAAAACATGGCCAGCTGTTTCCCTTTCAAAATAATTCCAGCTATTTGTGATTTATTTTTCCTATTATTTTGCCCAGCCTTAAACTGAACCTAAAGCCTAACTTCCATACACAGAAGGGTAAAAACACAAAGATTTCTCTTCCAAGTAGGCTTCAACAATGTTCTGTAAAAAAAAAAAGGTTTTAGCATTTAGTTTGTGGAGCTCCATTATCCCTTAGACTCCGAATATTTCACATTCATCAAAAGACACAACATTTAAAAGCCACCTTAATTTTGCCTCTAAATATTCAAGGGGCAGAGTGAACAGAAAGCTTTTTCTCTTTATATTTTTCATGGAACAGTACTTAAAATTTCCTATGCCAGGCTTAGGTAGCTCTCACAGTGAAAATTGGCCACTGGGCACTGCCCTTAAAACCACAGCTCTTAATGGTGGTGATTAAGTGAGAGAGAAAAGCCACTTTTACTCTCTCTTTAGTTTTCACAGGATGATGGATACAGTGCAATCTTCGTGAAAACCAGAGATGCAAAGCATGGTTTGATCCTGAAAGTCATTTCAGTGCTGGAAATGGATGATTTTTGGAATAATGCCCGGTGAACTGCATCTTTCAGAAAGCCAAGAGACTGTCCTATTAAATCTAAAAGGTTGCTTCGGCTGGTAGACAATAGATACTAAACTCAAAGAACTAGTCAGACTGACTTACCTGAGACATTTATCTGCTGCAATGATAGCCCACCTTTCACTCTGCTCTGCTGAACTACCACACTCCTCATCAAACCTTTATGGCCACAGAGGCGCATGGGTGACATGAGGCAAGAGTCAAGCGTCAGCCCAAGGAACCTAAGGCACATGGCAGAGTTATTATCACTTATTTTTCCCCATTTAGGAACAAAAGGGGCATATAGTGTTTAAACACTTGACAGCAATATTCCTTTCTCTCCAGGATTGACTTTTATGCTGTGTGACCCAAGCCTTTCTCTAGGGTGAAGTTTCCTACCTTGTTATCCATGGTGATTTATAGGGAAGAAGGCAGAATGTGATCCAAATTTTACCATAACCCTAGATATACTTCAATAAAGAAAGGAGTTTCTATGAAGTACCTATTTCTGCAAAATACGTATTTTTGAGCATTTGCACAGGACTGAGTCTGTTGGCAGAAACCCCATCAAGAATGCTGTTTCACTGCATCCTTGTGACTAAGTCTAGAGCACCCCCCTCCCTAGCCCTCCTCTTTCTACAAAAAGAGAATCTGGCATGAGGGAAAAGAGCCACATAGAGCTGAGCTGGTGGCAGAAATCCCAGGCTGCGCTGGGAGTGTGCTCAAAGGTTGTATTAAACAGAAATTATTTGACTTGGTCGTCTCCTGTCCTACATTACAGAGTCCTGTAATTCCCTCTGCTTGGCTGCCATCTCACAGAGATAACAGCTGCAGAGCCATGTGCTGCCCTTGCTTGCAGTCAGCACAGAATGCTGTCGTCTGATTTCACAGATACTGGAGGTGCCACTCGGCCATCTCCACCCTCATTTTGCTCCAGGCTCAGGCTGGAAATGAGAATGGAACTGAAAGAGGAAATTAGCCCCTCGGTCACAAGTATGAGCATGTGAATGGGATCAGTGCAAAAGGCTTACTTCTGCTCTTCCTCATAAACAGAAAGAAAAGTAGTGTCAGATTCCTAAAGCTTGTTCTCAATTTTAATGAGCACAAGGGAATAACACTGAAAAGACTTGTATGTTAGAGGCTCCAATACATCAGGCTGTCAAAAACACTGGAATACCACATACTCTAATCTTTGTTCACTCACCATTGCACAGTCAGTACAATTATCTTGTTGCAGCAAATAGGGGAAAAAAAGTATTAAGAGTAAATTAGTGTTTAAAAGCTATGAAATCTGCATTGCAGGTTGCCCTATTTCCTAAAGGGAGAAATATTATGAAAGCATTAAATAAGGATGTGAATTTTTAAGAAGCCTATTTCTCCTTTCCACAGCACTGGAAATACTTCTGGTGCACAGCCATGGCATAATCTGTAATAGTATCAGTGACAAGGAAAAAAATTAAAACTGGATGAGACCTGTAATTTTAGAACCAATACATAACAGCAAACAAATCTGATGGAAAATGCCATGAATAGTAATTGCCTGTTTGCAAAAGATATGAAGGTCAGGAAAAACACTGGGTGAAATTCAAAAGATGGGAATACACACTGGGAGAAAATAAAAAATTTCAATTCATGCAGATACCTTTCTCAGTCAGTGATGTATTTCCTTTGCATCTTTAAAATGCTAAGTGTACTCTTCACTAAGAGTAATTAATGTTAAATAATTTGAAAAGCCTTTTCTCTTTTCAGGTCCCTGATGTTTATGACACTTGAAGACTGCCAGGATGAATACATCTACCCCTACCTGCTCACTGAAGTTCAAGAGCCACATGCAGTGCTTGGATGCTCCATCACCAAGATTTCCATACCACATCAGAGGTACAAATCTAAAGAGACATGGACATACACAGATATAAATGAGTAAGGCCCTATTTGGTTTTGCCAATATTATCAAACAAAGGAAAGTAAGAAGAAAATATTAGAAAAGCGGGCTTAGATTACATATTTCAAAAAATTCCTGAAATAGTAGAATGTGAAAAAATTAATAAGATGTCTTCTGTTAATGATGGAACATTATTTTGGAAACTGTGAAGTGTGATTGTCTGAAGTCCTAAAAATAATTAAATTCACATTTTCACAATTTGGCTCTTAGGGAGTGTTGCAATACATAAAAATTAGTAGAGTCTAAAATGGTTGTACACTCAAAATATTTAATTACATAAAGGTAGTAGAAGAATAGAATAAACTCAGTGGTCCAGAGTTAATATCTAAGGGGAGTTTTGGATTTTGTTTTCATATTTCTCCTGAAGGACTTGGCAGTGAGCAATGAATGCTGATCTGCTGATGACTCTCCATGGCTGGAGCCTGATGCAGCTGTGGAACGGGTGAAACCTCTGCTGTGATCCAGTCAATACCTCCAAACATCTCAGTCTCCACTGTTGCTTTGCTTTAGAGTCTGGTTGTACTTTTAGTCAGTCCAGCAGACAGCCAGAGAATCCACATTAACTGATTTTATTGTAAAAACTCACCTTCTGATAGTGCTTTTTCAGCTGTGAGACAGATGAGGATTTTAGGATTATCTTTTTATCTTGATTCCATTTGTTGTTTCCCAGCTAGTGGGGCAAGTTTATGTGGATAAGTTATGCACAGAGAGGCATTTCTCTCCTGTAGTAATAGAAACCCTAAAAGACTTAAACCCATTTGCTTCTGTAATTAAATCATCCATCTCAAGAGAATCAAGGAAAAGCTGCAAATGGAGACTTTTCAAATTAAGAAAAATTAGGCAGTAAATAAAGGTTTAAAACCCACCCAGCTTAAATTAGTTTTCCTTTAATAGACTGAATTTCTCGCTCCTAAACAGAAACAACAACAAATCTGACCACCACAACAAACAGAAAGCTGAACTTACTCCCTTAGTAATGGTTTATTCTGACTTGGAATATGAAGCTCAGACATTTAAAAACTGATTTGAATGGATTTTTTAAATTATTATTGATTGTTTGTCTTTCACCTTATGGAAGCCCACAAAGAGAAGAATGATAATTGGCCATTTTGTCATTATAGTGGTTGGTACATAATTCACATGGGCAGAAATTTAGCAAGTGTTTGTTGTGGCTCCTGTCCTTTTGAAGAAGTCTAAAAGGACAAGTACCACAACAAACACTTGCTAAATTTCTGCCCATGTGAATTATGTACCAACCACTATAATGACAAAACAGCTAATTTTTGGGGCTTTTTTAATTCACTCTGGTACCCTCACACACTTGAAAATATATTTTCTATTTAGATAAGGCTGCTTTTTTTTATATATCTGTGCCATGCAGATTCAGGAAGACCTTTGATTATATTGGTGAACCCTGCACAAGGGGCTGCTTCCAGCATCAATGTTTAATTGATTTTATAGACACAAACAACCAAGCCCTTGAAAACCAAATTCATACTGAAGTGGCTGAGCCTTTCCTGTTCATCCCTCTAACTCCAGCATTCAATTCCAGCTAAGAAAGATCACATTCTTCAAGAAGAATTTTTTACCCACACTTTTTTTTGGTGATTAGCTATAGAATTCAGCAAAGTGCCTGATGTACCACATTAAGAAGGATGCTAAGCGGTTTACAAATCTCAGTAATTAATGACTATTTTTATCACAGAGAATATAGGAGACTTTCTTATATCTATCTGGAACTCAATATAAGCCTCTATAAGCCTCCAGGCTGCATAATTGGTGCAATAGAGCTGAAAATGAGATGGAGGATATAATACAGCTCAAGTAATCCTGCCTTTAGCTGAAATGGAAGAGTGGAGGCTCTGAGCATCCAGAATGTTGTTTCCACTAAGATTTAAAGCCAGCCAGCTGCTGCAGTGAAAATTGTTGTGTTATTTACTTTCTTCAGTATACTCCAAATACTTAAAGAGACACAACCATATCTACCGGCAATTTTTTTATCTTTAACAACTTAAGCAATGTATGCAATCACATTTTTCCTTGTTAGGGGCCAAATGGGTGCATATCCTTCATAAAAGTTTCAATTCAAGCACCCTGGAAATTACCTCAGGTCAAAACATCCTGGAAACGATGCAATTGGTTTTACCTTCTCTATGCAGGAGCTGTGAGAAATAAAATATTTTTAAAATCATAATGGGTTCATAAAGGGCTCTGAGAACAGGAGGGAACATTGAAAAGGTTTATACAGTGGTGACATTTTAAGATTGAAAGAGAGTGCTTGTTACACAGAGACCTGATGAAATCTGTCAGGTTGGGATTTACTGTTTAGCACATTTACCTCAGATCTAAAACCAGAAAAAAGTATAAAAAAGTGAAATAAAAACTACATCAATCTCACCTTTTCTTTTCTTTACAGTTTACATTGAATAGAAGATTTGAATGAACTGATGAAAATAATGACAAAATCTTTAGGATAATTCATTTTACTTTTTTTGTAACTTATTAGCAAATGATAAACACAGTATATTGCATCTCACTTTTCTGTGAGAGCACTGGGAAAATTTCTCCAGTGTTGTGTCTGAAATACAGTCAGACTAGGGTTTTGGGGTTTTTTTCTCTCTAGGGAAATCTTGGTTACTTTAAAGTTATAACAGTCTATAACCTATGGTTTGGGGTAAGGATTATCTCTGTTTTTAATTGTGTGCAAGGGGCCTGGCAGAGCAGAGTCCAGGGGCAATGCTGTAAAACAATCATTAAATACCATGAAGCCTGTGGCAAGGGAGAAGGAATCAGTTATAATCATTGTACATCATTCCTCCCAGATTCACCCTCAGCCTAGGGTCTAGCTCTTGGTCTGCTGGAAATGACATCTTTGGATTACACCAGAAAAACCCCATCAATGTTTCTGCCATTGCCACAGTCCTGCTGCGTTTGTCCTTGTGACAGATTCATTGCCCCGTTCTGTTCCATCATCTGCATAGCTGAAATGAGAGAACAACAATTCTCTGTCTCAGGGACATGATGTGGATTTTGACACTGCTGGACTGAAAACAATGTGGAGCCAGAGAACATTGTCATTACTGTTTAATAATCAACAAATACTCAGGAGCTCTTGTGTGACGGTGTTCACTGAGGTCTTATGTTGAGGGAAGAGAATCGGATCTGACTCCATGTTTCAGAGGGCTTGATTTATTATTGTATAATAAATACTACATTAAAACTATACTAAAAGAATAGAAGAAAGGATTTCATCAGTAGGCTAGCTAAGCGAAGAATAGAAAAGAATGATAACAAAGGTTTGTGGCTCAGACTCTGTGTCTGAGCCAGCTGGGGTGTGATTGGCCATTAATTACAAACATCCAACATGGGCCAATCACAGATCCACCTGTTGCATTCCACAGCAATGGAATAACAGATAATCAATGTTTACATTTTGTTCCTGAGGCCTCTCAGCTTCTGAGGAGGAAAAATCCTAAGGAAGGATTTTTCATGAGAAGATGTGTGCGACACCCTTGAGCCTCACAGGTCCTGCTCAGAGCATGCAGCCACCTCAGAAGGGAAGGCAACCTCTGTTCCACCCAAATGGGCTGTGTAAATAATGTCCTGTGTAGATAAATATCCTGTGAGAGCTCTCATGCTGCAAACAACCCTCCACAATCACTGACCCCACTGAACCTCTGTTGTCCCTGGATAACACTGTGGGGCTGTGACCAGAGACTGCAAGGAGAAGAAACTTCAAGGGCCGGTGGCACCTGGTCAGTCTCTGTCACCTCCCTGCAACAGAACGCGCACATCCCTCAGTGCTCCTAACCCAGGCATGGATGGGGAAGTAAAAATTAATTTACCCTAGAGACCCTGAAATTCTGTATTTTGGTACTTTGGCCCAGGCAAAACATTACTTATCTCATTAAGAGATAAGTACTTAGCTTCAAAAGTGCAAAGATGAGGCATCCTGACTTCTATGGATGGACAGAAGGCATCTAAATTTCCTTCCTCCCACGACACAGTTTGGACCTCAGAAGGAAATCTCTGCCCTAAATTCATCTCTTCTAAGTACTGCATCTTTTATGTACTATTTTGCCTTTATAGATTATGCTGCCAAAGAGCTGCTAGTTATTATGCTAAGAGATCATATAGAAGGCATTGCTAAAAACTGGTTTATCTCACTTACATTAAGGTGGTGGAATCAAATATGTTTTGGCATTCACTGTGGAGAAATGCTTCTCATTTTTTCTGCTAATTTTTAAAGTTTTAACAGCATCAAATTTGAACTGTTCTTTTCCTAACCAGGGTGAACTAGGAGAGAAGGGAAATACATTAAACTGGAGACATGAACCTCACATTATTTTCTTTGGTTCACAAAGCCCATTTCACCATATGAGCATTCACTCCAGGAATTTAAGACCACTCTTTCTGAGAGGCAGCTCTACTATTAATAGACAGGCCTATGAGCTATAGAAGGTTTTGATGATGTTTCTGGAGTTATACATGACCAAGGCAACAGTGATTTGATTGAATAGGATGCAATATTGCCACAAAAAAACTTCAATTAAAAATAAAAAGTGAGGAATCAGGTCTGAACATTCACTCTCTAACAGAAAAAGTAACAGAGCTGTCCTTATGAGGACCATGTTCTCTATTCATGTCTTGAACTAACTAATCAAAATTTTGATTTTACTATTTGAATCTCCTCTATTTTGTTCTATAGGTCTTCACATGTTTCAGATTTGCATATTCAAATACACTCCTTAACTTTCCACTATCATCTCTTTCTCTGGACTTCTCAGCATTATCTTCTTGGTATCACACAATTCATTTTCCTATTTCCTTCTCAATATTCTCCCTTGAATTCCTCACCATATTGACATATTTTCAGGAACAGTTTCTCATATTGTCAGAAGTTGACTCCAGTGTATACATTAGAATTAAGTTCTGAAAAGCAATCTACAGAGGAAAGGGACACAAAAACCTTTACCTGTCACACTCTCCACCCCCTGCAACATACCCCAAGAGGACAATATTTCTGTCTGGACATGTACACACAGAGCTACTGCTTTTTGCTGTGTCCTACATCTTTAATTGGAGTTCAGGATGGCACACAGAGGGATTGCCCAAAGTTTAATAGATTTCTGTTGCAGGAAAAAATTCTGTTAACAACACATTTTAAAATTTACTTTATAGAATTTAGCCAGGCAGATAAATGCAGAATAGTTCCTAAGCCTCAATAATGCAGAATCACTCACTAAATCATTCATTCCTCAACATTAGAGGAACATTAATGTTGGAAATTGTGGTCCCTGCCTGCAAGGTAACATGGACCTGCAGATTTTGAAGCAAACTGTAATTGACACATCAGAGTAAAGCCAGGAAGAAGACAAAACCAGTTATCTACAAGTGGGAAATAATTATGGGAGGATAGTTATGATATGTTATATAATCTACCAATAAACCCATAGAATTGTTACCTGCTGAGCCCGTGGGTGCATCAGATGCCATAGAAACTGTACAAGAGTGGAAGCCCAGGCAGAGTGTGAATAATCTGGCCAGGTAGGTCTGAGAAGCTGATTAAAAAGCTTCCAAATGTGGGAGGACAATTGAAACAACAAATTTGTTTTCCTGCAAAATTACCAGGCCCAGTTTGGTGCATTCAGTCTCCTGGGATTCCATAAATTTCCTCTGTCATGCTGGAGGACAAAGAGCTCTCACACTCTCCACGCAGAAGGCCAGGAGGAGCCTTTACCTCTCATCAGCTTGACCTTGATGTGTCCACAGCAGAAAACCTGACCTGTGGGCATGGCAGCCTGGGTCTGCCTAACCTGGCCACTCCTGCTGCCACCTGCACTGCTCTGCAGCAGCAAAGGCAGGCAGCTCTGCTGTCCCTCTCCTGGGAGCCAGTGTCACAGACATCTGTCAGGAAAAATCCTTTCCTTAGGACTTTTCCTCCTGAGAAGCTCAGAGGCCTCAGGAACAAAATGTAACCTATGGTTATCTGCTGCTGTGGGATGCAACAGGTGGATCTGTGATTGGCCCATGTTGGATGTTTGTAATTAATGGCCAATCACAGCCCAGCTGGCTCAGACACAGAGTCTGAGCCACAAACCTTTGTTATCATTCTTCCTTTTTTTTCTATTCTTAGCTAACCTTCTGATGAAACCTTTTCTTCTATTCTTTCAGTATAGTTTAATGTAATATATATCATAAAATAATAAATCAACCCTTCTGAAACATTGAGTCAGGTCCTCGTCTCTTCCCTCATCCAAGAACCCCAGTGAACACGGTCACCAGCTAGTTGTAGCATTCACATTCTTTGAAAAAAATCCCTTCGCCCAGGAATTTTCTCCTGGGAAGCTGAGAAGCCTCAGAGAAAAGGAAAACAATGCTTACCTCATTTGCTTCTCCTGTGTTGTGCTCACGTGGAATGTGTTTGGAGATTGTTTACCCACAGGTGATTTTTTCACTGGATTCTGGTGTGAGTTGTTTGACTCTTTGGCCAGTTGGGGCCAAGCTGTGGAAAGAGTCACAAGTTTTCATTATTACCTTTTTAGCAGTCTGTAAGTATCCTGTCTGTATTCTTTAGTATAGTTTAGTATAGTATTCTTTAATAGAATCTAGTATTATAATAAACTAGCCTTCTGAGAACGTGGAGTCAGATTCCTCATTTCTGCCTTCATCAGGACATTTCCCAGCAAATGCAACAGCCAGTGGTGCCACACACAGCAGGGACAGCACAGAACCTGGCAGGGAGCTAATGAGCATTGCCAAGGAACTAGGGAACCTCTGCTCCAGTGAGACTGCAGCCTCACAAGCCAAGGGATGGAAAAATGGAAGAGTGTTGGGATATTTCTGCTCTTTCTTACGTCATTTATTTACCCATTTTAACAAGCCTGGCACCATATTTGTGTGAATAAATATATAAATAAAGGGGTGTGTGCATCTCCACAGGAGACTGGACGTGAGCATTGCCAGGGATGGAAGAGCTGGGGCCAGTTCTGCATAGAAAATAGCCATTTAAACTCAGGTGCTCCTGTTAAGGAAACTTCCCAGTGTGACCACTCACCATACTCCCTGGGAGTCACACTCCCAATGTCACAGACTGTCACTGATGACACTCTCACCCCTTCACTGGGGTGGCTCCAGTGACCTGACAGGTCCCTGCCTGACTCCCTGCACACCCACTCACACTCAGACCAGGCTTCCTCGCCGACTCAATCCCAGGATTTCCGTAGCAGAGCCTCAAATACCTCATTGCACAGAGCAGTAACACAAAAACAGCCTGAGCTGGTTCCTCCAAGGGGGGGACCCTGAGCAAAGGAGCCCCTGGGCGGCTCTCATCCCCTCACAGTCCAAGCACACCAAAGTCTCTCTCCTCCTCCCCAGCCATCACCTGTCAATGTCTCTCAGTGTCCCTGCCCTGGCAGTGACACAGTTCCCCGTGCCCTTTGCTGTGCACAGGGTGGCAGCTCACAGCCTCTTGTGTCAGGTTCTCATCCAGGTCTCAACCTGCAGCTCCATCTACAGCTGCACCCCGAGCTCCCTGCACAGAATGTGTGTTCCTCAACACTGCCATCACACTGCCATGGCAATACCATCCCTGAACCATCCCTACAGCCCACCACATTGCTCTGGAAGGATATCCCAGACATCCAGGCTGAGTTCTGATCCTGCTCAGTGCATCACATAGCAACACGGCGCTGCACTTACCCACAACAATTCAGGCATCGAGGTGCTGTTTTGATTTTTGTGGTTTTGCTCAAGAAGAACGTTTCTGTGTAGCCTGGGCATGGTCACCAGTACTTTGGAATCTGCAGATTTGGACAGAGGGAGACAAGGCTTTGATCAGGGGGAGGGATGAATTGGGTAGCAGGTAGTGAGTGATCCTCTCATGGAGGAAGAGCACTGAGATCTCGTCCCCTCTCCCAACAGGTGCAGTGGGGAATCTGGTCACAGGAATCTGGTCACACTCAGCCTGGCTGCTGAGCAGCCGGCCTAGAAACTGTCTGCATACTGACGGAAAAAAAGTAAACTGCAAAAAGTAAACAGCCAGTATTTATTTGCGTAATTAAAGGAGACTAAAACATGATAGAAATATCTAATCACCACAAGAAATCCTGTAACCAATTTCCAACATGATTAAACTCGCATTGTTGCAAAATAAAGCAATCTAATCAACAGCCTGTGTTCTAATTACATCTACCTGATCTCAAAATATTTCTCAGCTTGTTTATATCCCCAAGCCCTTTTATCTTGACTGTACTGTAAAATCATTTCCAAAATGAATCAGGTAATGTGCTTTTCTTTCCGCGGCAGGTACGGCAGTGCGAGCGCAGGGAGGTTCAGAGACCACTGCCACGAAGAGATGATTGAAAATCTCAGGAAAGGGGGAGAGGGAAATGAGAGTGCTCAAGGGGAAGAAATAGGCCTACTCCTGGAAAGGGAAGGAAAACACACTGTATACAAATGAGGATATAACAGGGGGGAGGAGAAAATATACAGTGCAGGAAAAGAAAGTAGAGCAGAGAGATGAAGGCAGGGCAATCAGAGGCACCTAGAAGCAGGATGGAGGTGGTGGAGAGTATTCAAGACTCCCTTAAATTGCCAATAATCAAGTTTCAAAAGTTCATGTTTGTATCTCCTCCTCATATTGTGCTATTTTATTCATTTAAGCATTTCCTCAAGCCTCATCTTTGCTCTCATAGTCATAGAGTTCAAACAGTTAATGATGGTTGGTCAAGGAGGAGATGAGTGCATGAGAGGTGATGTATGCACATAGCTGAATAGTTAAAATTCTAAGTTACCTCCAAAAGATAGGGAAGGACAGGGACTTTGGGGAGTGGAATAATTATATCTTCCTATTTCACTATACAGCAAAGTGAATTAAAAAGTTTACATCATAATATTGGCTACAGCAAAATGTAGAATTAACAAGCATGGTGTGTCTGTGGGAAAGGCAACATGCTACAAATTAGAAGGACTAGGAACTGAACCAGCAGACTAAGCACACAAATGATGAAGGGGGAAAAAGAAATGCAAACTTTCAGGGTTTCATTTTCTTTTATAAACTCTCAAATAAGCCAAACTACTTAAAAAACTACTTTCCCCACACACATACATATTTTACCTCCAGTGTTAGGATTTAAATCAGGTTTGCCACCTGGAGTGCTGAAAATCAAAAGGACCTGTAGCACACAGGCAGACTCCCAATTAGAAAGACTCCAGACAAAATGCTGCACAGTGCTGCCCCTCATTTCTCAGACAACAGGAACTTACCCCAGGTAAGAAAAAGATAAGTCACTTTCAATCAGTGTGACAACAGCAAGACTATTTGGACAGGGGCAAAGACAGGGGAGATAACTTTCAACTGAAAAATGAGCAATATTCAGCACCTATAGTGGAGGCAAACATTACTACATTTTTTAACATTCATGAAAATTTCAGATCTTTGCTGCAAAACCCTTGCTCCCCTGTTTCCTTGTTTCTTTATGCAATCAGAAGAATATAATAATTCAGAAGCATAATGCAGAAGATACAATAATTCATTGTTTAACATCCATGGAATACATTTCACTGCATGAAAGCTTTTTACTCCTCATCTATTTCATTTCAGATCTCTGAGATTTAATGCTTTTCCCATTGTTAGTCGCTATTAATGGCAAGAACTCTCCTTTATTGAGCTCAGTATCTGAGAGAGTGGTCTGTCCTCACTGAAAAACAGCAGGGTTCTGAAATTTTGGCAGGCTTCCTCTGAAGTACATCTAGAGGCCCTTCAGTGCAAATAGGTATTCAAAGAGGCAGCAGCTGGAAAACTAAAGAGAGAACAAAAAAGTTATTTTGACAATGACCTCCATTCCTAAATTAAAAAGGAGAAAAGAAAAGAGGAAGAAATAGAAACCAAACAACAGCTCTGTGAGCTGTTACCAGGAAATGTCGTGGATGCAGCCTCAGAGCTGGAAGAGAGGAAAACCTTGGCTCAGATTTTCACATTTACTTTGTACAAGACAAGGTCATGCAGGAAGGTTAATCCAACTTTTTTCTATGGACTAATTTGCTTTGTTTAGAACCCACTGTGACACAATACCTGTCTTACAGGAGGTTTTCCCAGTATCTAAAGGGCTTTGGGTGCCTGATTCAAGGGCAAAGCCAGGAAGGGCTTGGAGAAAAAAATTGTTGTGGGAGAATGCCAGCAGATCAGACTAAGATATTCTCCTCAACAAATAAGAAGCAGAAAGAAAATTGGAGCAAAACATGAAACGTGACCAAAAAAAAAATTAAAAAAAAAAAATTGCCTGGGTTAAAAAATAAACAAGCCACAGCTTTAGAAGAAGGCTAGCAATTCCCAGGAGTCCTTACAAAACCTGCAGCACAGGTTTGGTTTTCATTCAAGTATATCAGCGGCCATATCACCATACAGAGACATTCAGATCACCTTCCTATGGGGACTGGCTTGATTGTAGGCAAAAACCTAATGTTGGCTGCACAGAACTCAGCATCTAATAATTTATCTTTTTTTCCCCTCACCTCTTCTCCTCTGGCTGCAGTGTTTATATTTCTTCAAGTGCTCAAATCTCATTTGTTTGTGTATATCCCCTCTATAAAGGTCTCTGAGCTTCTGGGGCTTTCCTGTTTCTCCTAACACAGAGAGACAGACAAACAGGACAATTACAACCTTCCAATTATGCAAAAAGTTGGTGTGGTTGCTGATGATTTATATGTTGTTTGATCTTTTATAGGTCATCTTAAAAGTTAACATTTAAATTATTTGAGAAATTCTGACTCTTAAATTGGCTGTTTCAATAACGTTATTGCCGCTGACTCCCTCGAGTGCTTGTGCTCCCAGTTTCCTGATTTTAATTATTAATCCACCACCACATGTTGTGCTTCTCTGTAGCAGCAGAAAGGTTAATATTCATAACCAGTTTTTTAGGTTATTTTTAAAGGTAGGTGAGGAGCAGTGCAGGGGAAGATGGAGGAGGGAATGGAGTTTTAATTACTTGTTAATATTTCTATCGAGGTTGTGGAGCTGATAGCAGCTCTGCTCCTTGCCTGGCTCTTTATGTGCACATCCACAATTCCACCCAAGGCTGAACATCACTCCCTGTCTCTCTGAAATTGCCTCTGTGCCAGCTGCTTTCAGGAGCCTCTCACCAGCAGCTTGTGCAACGTCGATCTGCTGAGGTAATAATTGAAGGGAAATATTAAAGAATCGTCCATAAAAAAGGAAAGCCTGTACACACATGGAATCTCATCTAATCTTGTGCTGCATTAAAATACAAATAACACAGACTGGGTTCTTTCTCTGGTTGGGAGGGACCAAATCCAATTTCCATGCTGAGAAAGCACAGAGCCTGCTGGACACCTGAGCTTGTCTCTGCCTTATTCTTTACTGTCTCAGACTGATTTTTTTTCTCCTGACAAAAATCTGGATTTAAAAAACCAGCACAATTTATTCCCTTCTGCCTGAGTCTCCAGAAAGTGGAAAAGCTTTTTCTTTTTCTTTTTTTTTTCTCCTCTACAAAGACACACCGAGAAATCTTCCTTTATATCAGCAAGGATTTCCATCACAGGCTCGACTGTACATTTATTATCAGAATGTAATATTTGGTCCTTTCTCCATAATGGGTGCACTCAACTACATCATTTATAGTGAAGCCAAAGTGAGAAAGAAAAGAAGAAATAAAGAAAATCCTTCCATGGGTAATCTTCACTCCATTAGTTTTTCCTCAGGAAAAGGTAAAACCAGTTCACAATTAGGCACATCTGAAACTTATATCAAAGCTCAGATTTGCCCAAGACAGATCTCTCCACATGTCCCTGCATAACCTCCCTGTATCCACATGGGGAGGCTCCTGCTGGGACTACTTGCTTTCATTTTACCCTAAAAATAAAGTTCAAAGTGGACCAAATTGGTACCTTCCTGTCTTTTAAACATGAAAAGGAAACTGACACACACACTTTTGTGCCATTTGAAGTTCTCAGCCTGTTCAAAATAAGACCAGAGGCCACTTGCTTCGATTTCCCAGTCTCTCTCCTCCTTCTGCCCTCAGAAATGAACCACCAGGGTATAAAGTCAAGAATATTAAGATGAGAAAACTGCAATCTGAAAGGTAACCCAGCAGGTATTTATGGAAGACAGAGTAGGATACATACTCCACTATTAATTTTCCCCATCTTACCAAGAGGTTCAGGATCATCTTTTTCAAAAAGGAAGCCCTGGATCACCAACATTACTCAACTCAAATTCAAAAATTAATGTTTACTTGGCACTCCTGATGTATCTACTCATGCAAAATGCATTCCAAAGCCCATTTGCCCAGGTTCTAAGGGAGTGATGTGACTGCAGCCCTGTTACATAAATGAAATGCCAATTGCCATCCTGACAAGAAACTCACATATTTAAATGATGAACAATTGATGGGGAAAAAAAAAAAGGATGTGAATATGTTTTTTGTTACCTTGTAGGATTGCTACAGAATTCCTTTCTACTGAATGAACCTCACTAACACTATAATTGCCATCTCTTTTTTATATTTTTTTTATTTTCAAGCAAAATTTCTTTGCTTTCAGAATAATAAAGCTTTGTTTTAATAAAGCTGTGTCTTAACTGCCTGTTAAGACACAGGCAGCAGGAGAAAGAAAAATTATTCATCATCTTTCCAATAGTTCCACTCACCTATATTCACAAGAGGACATTTACCTATTATTCTCTACTGTAAGGATGATGCAAATATTTATTATGCATCACCATTTGAAAAGTCTTTTTTATGTTCTACATCAAAAAGATGAAGTGGATGAAAACTGAAAGTCTTGCTGCATACACAGGAGATAAAAACTCGAACCTGCAAACTGCACTGTTTTAAATTGCTTTTTTTCAAATCAGAAAAATGATGAAACTAAGCTCAGCTTATTCCCTGCCACCAGTCAAAACATGCATACTTGCTTGCCCATGGCTTCATGCAGAAAGCTGAATTTTGACTAAGATTGAATTTTTTTATGAATTTTAACTAAAATTCATAAAGCTAGGACAAAATGCCTACAGAGACACTACAGTGATGCTTCTCTGAAAACATTAAAGTGTTCCTTCTGCACTGTCAAAGCCCTCTAGATGGCATTCTTTAGCAAACTTTGGTGGTTGCACACATTTTGGCCTCAGCGCAGTTTACAGTGTTTTCAGTAATGTTTTTAAATTAATCCACTGTAATGAGTGTCAGTTTAATGAGTTATTAAAAGATATTCATGCTTTTGTAGTGCAAAGTGTAACAAAAATAGAATAAATAACATTTCGCTCATTGCGAAAGTTCCTAGAGTAAAATATATTTCTCTGTCTGAAGTGCATTGCAGGCTTTGGAGAAAAGAAAAGCAACAGTATTTGCGAGCAATTAAATATTTTCTGGAACAGGACACATGCCTGCAAAGATTATAGTAACCCATCTTCCTCCTGAAGTAAGGTCTTTATAAATGAGAACTTCACTGAGTTTGAATAAGTTTCTCCAGTAGGGATTCTCTGAATGGTTTTACAAGCGGAACAACTCGTAAACAAAAGGAAAACCTGCTGCTAGGACCCCTGCTTAGCCTTACATCAGAATGCTGCATTAATTTGTAGCGGGCCCACAAATGTCAGTCTCATTAGATGAGCAAACACAAATTCCTGTATAAGTCAGGCTCTCTGTTAGTGCTCCATGGAGCCCAATAGCTTTGCAGAAGGAGATCCCAGCAGTGAGGCAAAGTGTCTGGAAAAGGGCAAGCCAGAGAGATTCTGACAGTCACTGTCGCCAAACAGGGTGGCAATCTCCAACATCAGTGCACACACAACACATAAACACACATGTATGGACTGGGACTCCTGTGTGCCAATTTAGTACCCAAACAAAGGGATTTCAGAGTTCCTGACCCACAGAGCTACTGTCGCAGACAACTTTTATGGAAAATCCTTTCCTTAGGATTTTTCCTCCTGAGAAGCTCAGAGACCTCAGGAACAAAATGTCAACATTGATTATCTGCTGCTGTGGAATGCAGCAGATTGGATTGGCCCATGGATTGGATTGGATTGGTGCATCTGTGATTGGCCCAGGTTGGATGTTTGTAATTAATGGCCAATCACAGCCCAGCTGGCTCAGACACAGAGCCTGAGCCACAAACCTTTGTTATCATTCTTTCCTATTTTATTCTCAGCTAGCCTTCTGATGAAACCTTTTATTCTACTCTTTTAGTATAGTTTTAATGTAATATATATCATGAAATATTAAATCAAGCCTTCTGAAACATGGAGTCAGATCCTCGTCTCTTCCCCAATCTGAAAACCCCTGTGAACACAGTCACAGAGCTACCTGATCACAATCTGGGGCATGCCTCCAACCCTACATGCTTTGCTAAAGAATGCAAATGTTTGAAGCACACTTGAAAACCCAACCCCTACACCCTAATCATTACTTAGTTTGATTCAGTAAGTACATAGGTGTTTCATTTAGCTTTTAAACCCCCAAATTAAGCCATGTATTCCCTCTTGTTTGTATTCTACCAGATGGATGCTACCTCATGCCTTATGCAGAATACCACAGGAAAAAAGAAATGAACAAATGCTATGTAAAAGAAGAACAAGGCAAAAATACCCCGGGGTTATTTCAAACTCCAGCAGTTTTTTGCAGGTGTTCTGGGCTTCAACAGCACAGTGAGACTTTTCCATTCATGTTCTGCCTGCTTCCTGGAAAACAGCACTGATGTGAATATCCAAGCTAAAGAAAACAAACCCCAATGTATATTTCAAAGGGAGAACTGGCTTTATATCCTATGGATTATTATATAGCTGTGCTCACAAACTGTGCCTAGGCATCTGAGGCATGTTGAACTATTCAAGCATAAACAGAGCCAAGAATATTTATAGTTCTATTCTGTCATAGTGGATGTTGCAATTGGACAAATAATAGGGCCCAAGGTGACATACTATAATATTAATAGAGGGGCAGAGTGAGAAATTACCAAACTGAAGCACTCAGAAATCTACAACCTACAGCAAGAACACCCAATGTCATAAGAAAGTCATTCCAGACTAAGAGCACATGGATTCAGGTTCCTTTTAATCATTTTGTCTAGTTGTGTACTCTGCTTTATGATGGTTTAATTGTAGCTGTACTTCAAATGTGGTTCACTGATGGGGGACAGCAGGGGAGCATTAGGCGTACAATTTAACTGCAAAGCTCAATGCAATCCTAATTATGGTGCTGCTATGACACCTCCATAATTACTCATTCTTATCCACTGGCTCCACTAAAATAATTCACAAGACAGAAAAGCAAGCTGAGAATGCCAGCATTGTCACTGCAGTCCAACACTACACAGGACTAAAACATGGTGATGCTCGGCTTTTCGACACCCACATCCTTCCACAAAATTTACAGAAGGCCTATTTTAAGCTCTGAGTTCCTATATAATTCAAAGATCATCTAAACTAGCTGGAAGGAAATGTGGAAGAGAGAAGTGCTTAAAATTTCATCTTTCTCAGGCTGTGTGATCTGTGTTAGCTGCTTTTATTCAGTCAGGATCCACAGCCCTGCAGGACTGGGGAACCTTTTTAACAAAGGCAGGCAACTTACACTTTCCTTTTTAAAAAAACCACTAGAAATAGAAGTGGAAGTCGTGCTGCTATTTTTTTTTTCTTTTCATAACAACCAAGGAGCAGAGCATTTCATTCATGGACAAAATAAATAAGCATCACCATGCCTTTGTCCCTCTCTAGACCAAGCGTGCAGTGACAGGGCTGGCATTCTCAGCTTGCTCCTTGTCATGTGAAACACTCAGCAGAGATGGTGGGTAGGGAAGAGTGATGATAAATGTGTCATAGCAGTGCAGTAATTAGGATTGCACTGGATATGGGAAGCAGGGATCAATCTTCACTCCTCTCTTTGCCCAGGGAGTGCCCTTATCACAGGGCGGAGGAGACAATCCTACAATCCTTCCCTTTTTTTTTCAAAAGCTGGCCAATCTAGCCTCCAGCTTCACAATTAGGAGACTTTCATGGGGAAGGACAAGCAAGGGTCTGCTTTCCTCAGGTGAGGAATCAATTAAGACTTCGACCTTCACATCATAATACAGGGATATGTATCGGGTCTGGGGAACCTTCCCTGTGCTTACTCTTACTCCAGGTAACTTTATCATGTGATGGAAGCTAAATCAAGCCTGGAGAAATAAACACATATTCATGAACATAGAAATCTTTGCTACACTAAAAAAAAAAAAAAGAATTCTAGCCACCTTGAGTACTCCACTAAAATAATATAAGTATGTATTCACAGCCCTTCCAGCATCAGGACAGTTATTCTGTGCTCTGCACTCCTGTACTTGTGTCTCATTTCACCTGGCTTATTGTTTTGCAGTGTATGTCTCAAAAGATCATCTCAAAAGACTTGGAGGAGTTACAAAACTCCTGATAACCTCCAGCACACACTCTGGGGTGTGAAAAAGGGCAGCAGCCTCTTCTATCACAGAAAGGTTAAAGAGCACTTGTTTTGGCTGTGCAGAAAAGGTCAAGGAGAATTACCAAAACTCTCATTGCTGTATTTCAGGTCTTTCTGTCCTCCAATTTTAGAGCAGCTTAGGTAGGGTACGAAATCATTTATTGGATCATGACGCAAGAGATATTTAAATTTTAACAACAGAGATACAGATTTCCTTTAGTGCTGGCAACTCCAAGCCATACAGAAAGTTCAAGCACTTCGTTTGAAATAAAAAGCTTCAAGAACTTTTGAAACAGTGAAAAAAACCACACAATTTTGAGGGTGCGTTGTTCCTTTTGAAAAGGAAAGACTGTAGAATTTAAAAAAAAGACCAAAAAAACCACAAAAACCACCCAAAACATACCTAAAAACAGAGTCTGCAACAACAACAACAACACACAACTGTGAATTTGAACTGAGACACCACTTACTGCAAGAACATGAAATAAACAGTGAGTTTGCAGCACTGTCCCTGCTCAGCTCATTCATTCACTGAGTGCAAGGTTGGTTGATAGGTACTGACAGCAAAGGTTAGATCAACTTCCCAGTCTGCTGCAGGGTGCTTAAGGGATTAGTACCAAGGGACTTAATAATATTGAAAGTACCTGGTTCTCTCTGCTATTCTAGGTTATTGCAGGGAGCTGCTTCCCTCTGCCTACACAACAGCAAAATATCTAATCAAAGGTAAAATCAGGTGCACTTTTCATTTCCTGATTATTTCCTGGCTGATTTCTGAAAACTGTGACCCATTTCACATAATCAAACTTTTAAACCAATCTGGACTCAGAAGGCACAACCACAAATCCAGCTAATATATATCCAGCAAAACCAGAATGTGCATGTTGACTGCAAAAATGGATTTTTTTTTCTTTCACAGTAATCATATTTAAAGCAACCAAAAAAATTTTCTTCTTAATCCAAATTCTTGCTTAAAAACAATCTAGATCCACGCTTTTGCTATATATGTGTTTTTATATATATATCAACATATGCATGCATATATATATATGCATGCCATTGGTCTTCCCTGAAAAGTTTAAAAAATAAAAATTTAAAATTCAAAGTTTTCTCTTCATGACCATTGACAAAGCAAGGCAAAGGAAGATTCAATGCTTCACTTCCCTGAAGTCAGCTCAGGATTCACCTGCCTGCCTTCCAAACATTCATCTATAATGTACAGGGTATGTGACACCTGGTCAAATAGACTTTTCTAGAAGCACAAAAGTGGAGATTTATTCACAGTGAACCTGATCTCAGCTGAATTTAGAGGTCTAAGATAAACTACAGGTCTAAAAATCCAGTGAGAGAAATCCTTCTCCAGCCCATTTGCTGCTCCATCCCACAATATGAAAAATGACATCAGATTTCCATTAATTACAGAGAACAAGTAAAAATGGAATGTCTTCGGAATGCAAACCTACAAAATATTCTAGCTTCAAATCCACCTTGCTTCTTCTAAAGATCTAAAATCCAATTATTGCATCAACCATTAAATTGCATATTTACAGCTCCCCTGATTCAAAATATATTGAGAAATCCAAGGCTAACTAAATTTTCTTTACTCTCCAAAACAAAATTCCTGATCTGAAGCCAACCATGGAATGCAGAAAACCAAAAGGGATCTGGCTGAAAGAGCTGTGGAAAATTGACATGAGAAAGGCTAAAGAAAACACAGGCCAAAACAGTCTCCTGCAGCAGTGCAATATGAATATTTCAAAAGCAAAGACATCACTAAGAAAGATTTTATAAATATGTCCCTAAAATGGAAAAATCCTTGAAAATGTATATTATGCATCAATTATATTTTCCCCTATAATAGTCTGGGGAATATCAGACCTAACTTCTGGGGGAATATCAGACTAACTTGTGCTTACCTCTTATCCAGTCCTTCCTGACAGGCTTACAAGTGACCCCACCTGTAACAAAGAGGATTTCAAGGGAGAGGTTAAAGATTCATACAAACATCTTCAAGTAAGCACAGCACAAAGAGAAGAGAAATTTAAAAGATGGGAAAGGTTTTTTTATGTACAAAATGAATGATGCCCACATTTCATGTAAAGTTTTCTATTTCATGGTCAGTTGTTCAGAGATAAAAGGTAAAGTCACATAAGAAAACTCTTAAATCTGAGTTGTTTTGTCAATATAGAAGAAAAACATGTCTAAATATACCTTTAAGAAAAAAATCTTCCTTCCTAATGTTAAAATGTTCATCTGTATAGGAAAATGGATAATCATGGTTGCATCCTCTGCTATTTATTCAAGAAAGAAAATTAGGTGCACCACATGTAGGTAATTTTTTGTCACTTCTGTAGGGACAAACCATCCTTCTCACCCTTTAACAATCCATCACAACTTTTTTTGCCATCAGCCCAAAGCACCAGCTGAGGGGATTTTGCTAATTAACTACAAGTTGCAAGGTTCAGAACTCAGCCATCAGGTTGTTTTTTCTTCTCCTAAATAATAACATAATCAGAACATTAAAAAGCTCTTGTTGGCTTTATCTTACATTCTTATGTAAAACAGTTATTTAAGAACCAGAGTAAATATTGAGAGCATTAACTAGCAAAGCTAATGGATGATAGAGGCCCCATGAAGCTAAAAGTGAATGCCAAAATGCTCCAGCAAACGAGGCCATTAGATTTTCCACCCACCACGCTGCCAATAAGGCAAATACAATGATTTCATTTATCCAAATAACTGCTGCTAGTCACAGATAATGGCAGCTTAAGCTACTCAGTGTGCAGCAGGCCACTTGCAGAAACAAAACACAAACAAAGCCCACTGCAGAAGAAGGAAACAATGGTGCAGTTGTGTGTGTGGGCCCTGGCAGAGAGTGCCCATTATTCCTGGTTAGCAGAAGGAGCCCACAGGTGAACAGATACCTGCCTGGATAAACAAATGCTCACAACACAACTCACACGCTGAAAAACTGGCCCACAGACCAAACCTGCACAACCTTGAGCATAAGTAGCCTCTTTCTTTTATTTTTTTTTCTCCTTTTTCATGCCTGCATGTACCAGATAAAGTCACAGGAGTCCCAGGCAGCGACTGGAACAAATGAGCTGGTTCAAAGGGCTGTTGTGAGGAGCTCTCTCACCGTACACAAAGTGCCATTTCTCCTTTGCCTGCTCAGTGCCATCTCTAATCCAAAGCAATTGCCCTAAGGTGCCAGACACATACAGAATGAGACAGCCAGCAACAGCAAGGAGCATCAATCTGCCTCCTCCACATACTAAATGCTGCTGGACTGAAAGCTCCTGCTTTATTCTGCCTGTGTCCCACCAATTCCAGAAGAACTCATAATAATCTCAGCTGCTGCTCCTCAAATCACCACAGTAATTCTGTAATGAATGTGTCACTAAGGAGAGAAAAGTCATCTAGATTTACTCAGCAAAGAAAATAAAAAGGGGGCTTTAATTACAAACACGATGTTTTATTTTCAGGCAGTTCACAGTTAATTTTTTCACACTGCCACTGCAGAGAAGATGTTTCAGCTGATCAGCCAGCAGACCTTGAGCCACATAGTTTACAGTGCAGAACTCCAGTGTAAATGGAAGTGGCTGCTGATTTACACTCTGCAGCTGAGGGCAGTAACTTTCTCAGCCAAACTATGCCAGCTTTCCATGCTCATGTAGAAACCCAGGGGACGGAGTGAAAAAAAGTGTGGAGATACATGTTTCTATATAAATGTTTTCCAGAAGATGGTGGACTCCATTTCATGCTCTGAAGTGAGCAAAATAATGGAAAAATCAGCAAATGGACTAGGTGTTGGTTTCTGAGGCTGCTTGTCAAAGGGCTCTGAAACCTCACTGATACTTCCCCAAGGTTAGAGAAATTAAATACTGAAAACATTCAAACATGTTACAGCAAAAAATATTGTGGGGAACAAAATGGCTCAGCTGGCATCCCATCTTTGACGGGCAGTACTCTGGCATCCAGAAGGGCAGTGTAAGGTGAACCTTGAAAACTCTCTCAAAGACCTTTGGGTTGGCTCTTTTCTCGTCTCTGCCTGGGGGACTGACAGCTTCAGTGGTACAGCAAAAGAAATTAACATTAAGAAGCTTGTGAAGAAAGATTAGCATCTAGAATACCAGTACTCAAATAAGATAAGGCTTAGAAGGACAAAGGTAAAACAAAACTATCAAACAACTGTTCTGTATCACTGAGGAAACACCATCTCACCAGAAGAAGCTACCACACAGGAGCAGTGAAGCATTTTCCGCCCTCTGAAACAAGCTGGTTTTCTCCCAACAGTATCAGCATAAAGATAATTTAGATTAAAATAACTGGAGAGCATTTTTTAATACAAAAACAATGAAAGAAGGACTGTCCATCTGCAGGCTGAGAGGTGCAGCTGAACAGGAGCACCAGGCATGGAGGAAGGAAAAATGTCTTTCAATGCCCAGCTTCAGGGCCCAAGGAACAGCTGGTGGGAGCAGACACCAGTGCAGCTTACCTGATTGTGCTGAAGTTATCTCAGCAAAGGCGCTCTCCTCAAATATTTACCTTTTGAACTAGCAGAGGCTGGGACCAGATGTAAAGTTTTGAGAAGCAGCTGGGCTCACATGTGCTTAACAAGGGAAGGACCAGAAGTCAGCATCAATGGATGAGAGAGAGCAAAACACAGATTTTTATTTATTTTTTTTTCAGAAAATTACCTGATTTCAGTCATGCATTTGCAGCACTGCCACCAACTCTGACCTTGAAAACGTCACTTGCAGGCTCCACTCCTTTGCCTTCCCATCTGTACAGCACCTGGAAACTATTCTTTTAGCCTGCAACCTGGTTCAATTTAGATTTAAATCTCCATATTTTATGTCTTTCACATAATTCAGAAGCACAGCGCTTATTTTTTAAAGGAACACTTGACTCCTTTGTTGTTAATTGCACTATCTGTATTTTCCCTATTAATATATCTTTAATGTAGAATTTACTTTCCACCATTTTCCTTTTAATTATTACCAGACTCATAAGCCATAAACAGAAGAAACATATTGATGGGACAAGCCTTTTAAATGATGGGACATAACAATTATTAATTACAGCTTAAAAGTCCCTAGCAGCACTTTTTTGCTATAAATACTGGCTGACTTCAAAACCTTCAAAAGGAAAAGACTACTATTGTGCAACAGTCAATTAATTAGATATACTGCAGATACCTTTCTTAACGAATTTGATTATTAATAGCATAACTGTCAGATTTAAATTCTGACTCAAGTGTTAGCATCCATATATTTTTTCAAGTATGAATATATTAGACTGCATGGGCCACCTAATTTAATTGCAAATTATTTTCTCTGCTATCATGTGGTCTATTGTATGTCAAGTGCACTTATTCAGACAGCTGTGGTAGGTGGCAAAACTTTAAATCATCCCTAAAAACAAACAGTATTTTGCATTTCTTCTTTCTGTTCTCTGTTATTTTTTGTAGAATATGTCAGAATTTTATAATTAAAATAAAATTTAAATAAAATTATTGTAAAATAGCACGCCTGTCACAAGTAAATCAAGAATGTCCTTTTTAAAGACATGAAAATGCTTAGCAACTTTCTGTTTTAATCCCAAGCATGTTTGGGAACTGGTAATTTCTTTTCAGAAGCAATGTCTCCACAGGTAGGGAAGTTGTTTTGTCAGTTCAGTGAAAGAGCTTTTAATTACCTGCATTTAATTGAGTCTTGCACACAGACATTGGGAAACAATTTGTGAGGTTTTCTGAGTCGACAACACAGTTCACACAATAAATCATTCTTTCTCTCTGTACTTAACTCACATGCTGTCTTTGAGCCAGGCTTTGTTGGTATTCCAGGGATTTTTTTCTTTCCAAGGAATATGAAAAGCACGGAGAAACAATCTTCTGGTCCCAATAATGCGGCATGGAGCAGGGTTTGGGGTCAGAACAGGACAGCTCTGTTTTCTTCTCAGCTGCACCAGTTACACATTAGGAGACTGGACAAGCCATGCCACCCTCATTTTGGCATTTGCATTGGAGTGGAGATAAGTATTTCCCATTTCTGGTGCAGTTTTCTGAAGAAACAAAACCTGCACATGGGAACGAAATATCTTGTGACTGCTTTGCAGAAGTTCAAACACCAACTTGGGCTAACATGAAACTAAGCCTGCATTTTCCAGTTTGCTTCTATTTGCAAACTAGATTAATTTCAGCAAAAAAACAGTGATTTCCAACTGTGGTCACGACTTCCTGCAAAGATAAAGGGAAGGGAAGCCATGACTAAATGCTTGAGAAAAAAAATCCAAATATTTGGATTGCAGCAGAACCCAGAGGTGCCAGGTGAAACCAGCAGAAAACTGCCTCAGTTCTGATGTGTTCCTCTCAGGGATAGGATGTGGGGAAAGGAGTAGGTCTAGCACTATTTATCTAATTAGTGTTTCAGTTTGCTCTTTGTTTTACACGAGATGTGAAAGGTTTTCCGTGGAAAATTCAGAGCATAGAGTACACTAAGGACAAAGTGCTAAACATTCTAAAGACCTGACTGCACTGCCTGCTACTCTGGGCTCCCACATCTTCATAAATCGGTAAGAGTGATCCTGCAATGAGAAAGATTTTGCTGGGTTGCTATTTCACTCAGTGTTTGCCAAAATAAATAAAATCCAGAAATATGTTGCAGAATGAAGTGGTGATGTGAATTTCTGCAAGCAAAGTCAGGGATATCATTGCCCACTCACCCTCGACAGATCCTTCCTCCTGATCCTTGGCTCTTGTCCCTGGGAAATTCTGCTACAAAGGAGGCTTAAAGCAAATATATATCACTAATGAGAGAAAAGATGCTCACAAAGCTGACACAGGAGTGTGATACTGGTGTACAGGTAATTCTGGTCTCCTGAAGAATTGATTAAATTCCTTATGAAAATTTTAAGGCGTACTCCTTGGGAAAAAAAAAAAAATAAATCCTATTGAGACAGACAGAGAGACTACTAATCACATTTCTTCTCAATTCTTCTACCTAGCCCTAATTAGTAGGGAGTATCTGCCTTGAAAGAATCTCTTTTTCTCCTTCATTCATTTGATCAGCTGCTTATCCCTCACCTGGAGCCATAATCTCTTGTCTGTAGCTTCATAATCTCCTGCACTGCTGACAGGATTATGCATCCAGGTGAAGCCTGAACAGCAGGAGCAGATGAGCACACAGGAAACAAACACCATCCTAATTTTTCAGATGCCACTTTTCCCCACAGTCATTAGGTAAAAATGAAACTCTAACCACCACTGCCTCTTAGAAAGCAAAGAAGGAGCCCTGTAAACATACAGAAGATTAAAAAAAAAACAAAAAAAAAAACCCAGAAAACCCAACAAAAACCTTAAGACATAGCTTTTTAAATAATTCTCCCTCAAAGTAAAACCCCATAAAACCACAAAATGAGCAATATTAAAAGAGAATAAGAAGAAGAAAAAAAAAAAAAAAAAAAAGAGAGACAGCTTATTCTAATGCTTTAACAATTTGCTGCAATCTCTACAATGCAAATATTTTCTTTTCTGAAAACAAATGTCACTTTCTCTGGGCTTCAAAAAAACTGGTGAAGCTGAACTGGAGGTGGGAAAGTTATATTTTTCTGTCTGTAGTTTTCACTGGGCAAGATTGAGTCTGGCACTGTAGAGCCCACAAACACATGCTCATTTCTTTTATAAATTTATAGGGCATTTCTTACATGTGACTTGTTTTAAAGCCACGACATCTATTAAGGTTAAGAACTCTGCATGTGATCATCAAAAATGCATGAGACAAACATTTGTAAAATTCAATATGTATTTAATTCAAAATTCAACAGTTGTAGAAGTCAACATTTCAAAACTCAAAACTGTAAGATCTAAATCCAGCCAGTTCATACCCTTTTTGACACACCTGATATTGGAGGCTTTCCTTTTGTTGTTTACCATTTCACTCTTTTCCAAGAGTGAAAACTAGACTTCTGATGTTAGGGTCAAATACAGCTCTCACTAACACACTGCACAACTGGAAATCTTTCAGTAATTGCTTTGGTTGTCTGAAATTGTGAGAAAAGAAAAAATATTTTTAAATGCATTGTTCTCTTTCATTAAGTTTGAGTGTACAATAAGTTCTACAAAAAACAATGGCAGATGAATATGATGTTTTTGGTTATTTAGTAGTGCTTATATGTGGGAATGGGGTCAAGTGAAAGCATTACCTGGAAAATGAAGCTACTAGAGAAGCAGAAAATGAGCTCAATCTATTCAAAACCAGATTATTCTTCATACCTCTTCAGTTCAAGTGACAAGGTTCTCCTGCTTGCTAATCTACCAATATTGTCTGTGCCTAACAATGTGTTGATTCCTTCCCTGGCAGTTTAAGGAGCAATGGATCTGCTTGCCTCCATCAGGAGCCTATGGAGATTTACGGGAAGCCAAGCAAGGCAGCCCAAACCTGTTCCCAAGAAGTGCAGTGTCCCTTTCATTGATTAGGATAGATTTCAGTAAGTGAGTGGACATAATAGACTGCACAGGGTTGGAAAGGTTGTTAAAGATCTGCAAAAATCCCAGCCCAATGTAGATTGAGTTTAGAGATCTTTGCTAGTGGAACCAGACCCTTCTGTGCTCCTGCCAGCAGCACAGGGGCAGCTTCTAGAGAGCTGACAAAAGATTCTGTCCAAGCATGTTGTATTCATGTTTCTAGATTCCCATACTGTTGTTATTAGATTTCTAGAGTCCCCTACCTTCTCTCGGTGTTTTCTTATGGCTGCAGATCTTCACAGCACGGATTCCTTCCTCTGCATGTTGTCCCTTTTTAGTCAGGGCTCCTTCCAGGCTCTCCCTGACTGGCCAAACCCACCCCCTTTTATCCCAATTATCTTCACAAGCCACAGCTGCAGCCCACCAAGAACAACTGGGACCCACCGGGGCAAGGCCTATATACAGATATTCAAGTACAATACAGATATTTTACTAGGACTCAAAGGCCACCTCTACTGTATTTCCCCCTTTTCATTTACTTACAGGAACAGGTTTTACATAGACTTGCTCAAAGGCCATATTCTTGCACAGCTCCTGGCTGTCACAGCTCCTTGACTCAAAGGCTATGTTCTTCTACAGCTCTTGGCTGTCTTATCCACAGCTCCTGGCTCAAAAGCCATGCTTCTCCACAGCTCTTGGCTGTCTTATCTTTATCATGTCGGGGCCAACAATTGTTGTATTCATATTTCAAGAGTTCAAGTGTTGTTTTTAGGTTTCTAGAGTCCCATACCTTCTCTCGGTGTTTTCTCATGGCTGCAGATCCTCACAGCACATACTCCTTCTTCTTCTGCAAGTGGTTCCTTCTTAGTCAGGGCTCCTTCCAGGCTCTCCCTGACTGGCCAAGCTCACCCCCTTTTATCCCAGTTATCTTCACTAGCTACAGCTGCAGCCCACCAAGAACAACCAGGGCTTCTCAGGGCAAGGCCTATATACAAATATTCAAGTACAATACAGATATTTTACTAGGACTCAAAGGCCGCCTCTATTATACAAGCAGACAAAAGTCAGCACCTGAGCCAGGGGAGCCTACATCTGCCTACACCTACATTTCTTCTCAAGGGTTATTTAAAATTTAAAATGACCATGTGGCAAAACTCACTGAAAAATAACAGCCACATGGAGTCAAACTTCACCTGGCAGTCCTGTCTACTACCCTCTTATAGACAACTACAATCCCGTGTTTTCAGGCAGAGATATCCATGGAAATGGGAGCAAAAATTCAGCAGGGGCTTGGGCCAGACAGAGGACGTGTGCTGATTCTGTGGTAAGGATTGTCTCTGGTGATGTTACACGCTAAATATTAACCTGAATTTGAAAAATGCAACTCATTAACTTGAATTATGAAAATAATGCAAAAGGGCACACACTAGACTTTTTTCTTTTCTGCGAAACCACTACCACTCTTCCAGGAGATGCACACACTGGCTGGAGGTTTGCAGGGAAAGTTACCCTACCTGAGACATTTGCTGTGATCTGAAAACCCCTCTGAGCCCCAGCTGTGGCCAGAGGCACGGGAGCAGCAGAGAGCAGGGCTTGCCGTGCAGGCAGGCACAGAGCTGGGCTCATTCTCCTCATTGCTCAGAGCAGCCTCGGGCCATTGACCTTCCAGAGAGAGCTGCAGAGCTCATCCCTCTCCTTCATGCAAGTGGAAAAATTACTTAAAAGGCAAAAGCCAAGACTGAAAAAGCTATGATATAGAACAACCTGTTTTTTGTTTTTTTTTTTTTCCCCTCCTTCATATTTGTATTCATTATTCAAACCACAGCATATACCAGAAGAGCCTAGAATCTAGGGCAGGTGCTTTAAATGTCATACTTTAATCCAATCCACTAAATAGCTCAGAAAATTGGAATATCATTGGTGATTGCTCAGTTACTAATTAACAATGAAGGACAAAAAAATCACTGCAAACGTGTATTTGGCCAATAATTGACTAAAAGGTAAAGTGTGGAAAAGAAGGTATGTGTGTTAATGAAATACGCAACATTTGAGGGCTGCAAGCACCTGGGGAGGGTAGAAAGTTATACTTTCTTAGACAACCTTAAATAAGAATGAAAGTCATACAAATTAGAGATAATTACTAAATAGCAACAAAAATCAATCTGAGTAACAAAGCTTTAAAAAATATTTGTATGTAAACACCACAGAGTTAATATATCAGTTTCTTCAAAAGAACTTAAGCTGGGCTTTATGTTAAATATTAGCCATTCAAAAACCAAATTCACCATCTATGGTGCTCTAAAAAGAAAATGTTAAAGATGGATGTGCCACATATGTGAATTGTTGACCAAGAGCTTGATGAAACTAATGATTTTTAAAATATTACAGCTTTGATATATATTTTGATAACATATTGGTTCAAAGATAACAAGTGAGAAGTAGAATACACTAAAAAATAAAATTATAGTAGGACAATGTGACTTTTACAGTCAATGCACAAGATAAATTTAGTAAAAACTATCAGATTTATGTTTCTAGAGAGGGGATATTCAGTACTATTATACATCAGGTAATATTTCTTGGTAAAGAAGAAAGAACCAGTGTTCCTATTGAATCTCAATTGATTTGTGCTGTGTTGCTGCCAACACAGACAAACACAGGAGATTAGTAAAGGGGGAAAATGCTTATTTTATATATAACTGGATCAAACGTGATCCATCATCCATGAAGGCACAGACTGTGCATCTCAGCTAAAACTGCTCCCTGCAGCATCTGGTGCAGACCATCACCTGGGCAGGAGCTCTGGTGCCTCTCAGCTGCTCTTTGGGAATCACCTCGTGCTGTTTTGGGACACAGGCAGGGAGTAAGGGGGATGAAAACAACAGAAGGAAGAACAAAACAGGCACTGGGGCAAAGTAGCAGGAAGCTCTCCAGGGTACAGAGCTGTGATTTTCTCTCTTTCAATAACTCCAGCTGAGCTGCCAAAGTCAATTTAACTCTCCTCCCTGTCTTCAGGTGCTTGGGTTTTGGGTTTGGTATTTAGGTTTTGTTTTTTTTTTTTTTTTTTTTCTTATTTTCTATTTTATTTTTTTGGGGGTTTTTTTGGTTTTTTTTTTTTTTTTTTTTTTTTTGGTTGGTTGCTTTTTTTCTTATTTTTTCAGGTCAAGGGGAGATTGGGGTGGTTTTTTGTTTGTTGGTTTTTTGTGGGTTTTTTTTTTTTTTGGATGGGTTTTTTTTGGTTGTTTTTTGAATTTTGACAAACGATAAGATAGAAGATTTCTACCATTTGATTTAGGTAAGTTCAATTAGTGACCTGTCACCTTCAGTCAACTAATTCAGAAAGCATCCTCCTTTTCTTCTTCTGATTCACTCACAGTCCTAAGTACAGTTTATTGTTACATCAAAACTCTTTTTGTCCTGGTTAACTTCAATGCTTCCAATCACTCTATTTTTTTCTCATTTCTTTTGCCTCTTTGTTTTTCCTTTCACTCTATTCTCTCTGCATTTGCTGTAAGTAGTAGCTTAAGTCCTTGAAATCATTGCAGTAATGAAAGTAATATTTGTAATCTCCATTAAATAACATAGCTGCCCAACAAGGACCGCTAAATTCTGACCAATTCTGACTAAATTCACCCTAGTTCATTCTGAGACCACATCACCAGGCTGCAAATGAGATAAAAACACATGAGAATGTTGAGATGTAATAACACTGATAATGTTACACAGGCTAACACCTTCATGAGGATTTCGGGAGATGTACTGGGAACATTTGAGGAAAAAATGACACAACAAGGAAGAGGCCAAGCAGCTTCAGTTCATTCTACTCTAGATGGAGTAGGAGAACTAAATAATCAAATTTCAGCATCTTAAATCAAGGCACTGGAAAGCTGAATTTCTAGTTTGTTACATGAAAGTTATATTTCTTGTTAGCTCAAGTGTTTAAGCTCTTTTCTTTTTTAGTTCAAAAATGTTAAATTTTGCAGTCCATCAATCCAACCATCTCAGAGCTGTTACTGGAGCTAAAAAACCTCATAAGGGAAAGAAATTAAAAACAAATTAATGTGAGAAGATGAGATAAATCAAGTAGTGAAGTCAAGAGTAAATTATCAAAAAGATCTTTTATCAAAAATGAATAATTTTTTCTACTTCAAGAGTAACCCATTAATTTTATTCCCCTCACTCCATTCCTTAGCATGATTGTAGTTCAAGCAGCATAATATAAAAATAGGCTTAAGATATGAAATATGTTTAACTCTCATCATAAGCACCACAGTCCTTCAAAATTTAATTTAAAAATATATATAAATCAGGAGAGCATAAAAGCGTTTGCACTTTTCAATAATTAAGGGGAAAAACGCATTTATAATTGGCAAAGAGTAAGCAAAAGGGAGCCAGAAAATAAATGTCCTGGGCTGGATTTGGCAACTCTGGCAGCACTATGACTGCTTGCATTGACCTTAAATGAGCTTTTGCAGCATTTCCTACAGAGTAATTGCAGAGATATTTTTTCAAAAGGCACAATGTAGGAGGTGCAGTGTGATTTGATATCAGTCAGAGTGATTCCTTGCATATCTGTACGACATTCCTACATGACACTGATCTGCCCAGTCCTGAAGGAAAAAGGGACACAAAATAAAAAGACATATAATTATTAATATTCCTCTTTAAGGCTTTTATCTCACTGGCATCCCTCCATTAAGCAAGCTCTTAAATTCCTGTCTGGAGTGGCCAAAGCGAAGAGGTGGGGCATGGCAGCCCCTCCCTGACACAGGAGTACAGGTGAATCCTTTTTCAGCGGCTTAAACCATGTGCAGACTTGCTCATTTTGCTTATTCACAATCCTGTGCATCCCTGTTCTCTCCTGGGATAATTACCAGATGAGAAAGCACCAAAGGGCCCTCAGGCCAGGGCTCCATGGGGATAAAGGAACATCCAAGGGCACTGCCAATCCCAAAAGCAAGAACCTGAGTGGCAAATTCTGACCCTGGGGAGGAGGCTGAGGAGGTTATCAGGAGATAACTGGCACAACAATTCCAGGGATTCTGGGAGCTCCATGAGAGAGCTTGCAATAAAATAACAAGGTAAATCACAGCAGAGCAGATTGGGGATGCAGAAAAAGTACTGACGGTGAAGGCAAAGTAATAAAAAAGATGAAATAGTTTGCCAGTCATTATCAGCTCTTATTATATGATTATTATTTGGCTGAGATACCTATATCTATATCTCAGGAACTGTAGCAACCCAAATTCCATTTCATAATTCATAGGCAGCCTGAGAGGTAGGCAGAATTTTTGGGCAAATTTACAATATTAAAACACTTCTTCAAACTCAGTATACTGAGACCTGAATCCTGCTTTCCACTTCATGTAATTCTGATGCTAAGGTATCAGAGTCCTGGTAATTACGTCTCTGTGTCACAAAGACAAAACCACAGCTTGGAGGAAGAAATAAAATAGTTCCCACCAACCTAGAATTTGTGATCCCACAACTTTCCCAATTGACTTCCTTAACGGAACCCAGTTCAGTGAAAGATTCAATAGAATCTACTGAACAAACAAATAGCACTGAAACCACTTTAGAAAGAGCATTGAGGATCTCACAGGCTCTATGGCTGCTTTGGCAAGTTGTCAGGGCAACAGTTTCACTTAATATTTAAATAAATATACTTAATGTGAAAGAAATATACAAGCATATTTGCTTGTCTGTATATTTTCCTTAATTAATGTAGAGCTTATAAAAAAGGCCCATTAGCAGAATTCCACAAGAGGGAGATATGTCTTTTTATCCTGTTCCTAAAAAATTATAAAAAAAAATTAAAAATCAAAATCTCTGTAAAGGAGCAATCTGATGATGTGATAAGAAAGGTTTTATTGTTTATTGGCTATGCATATATGTCTAGGAATTTCATTATTAAACCAGAACTTTTGTGTTAGGTTTGTTCAGGCATACAAACAGGAGCTGTTCCTGACCCTAAAACAGATGGAATGTGGTAAGTATTGATGCAATCCTGCACTCAGAAGAATAATAAGTATATTTTGTATGCACATGCACAGGGCACATATACATCCAGAAATGTCCTTTCTATGGAGACAAAACAGCCTTAAAGCCTTAAAAAAAAGAGACAGAACATCCAGGGTGGATCAGGTATTCCTAAAAGCAAAGAGCAGTGCTTTAGTGCCATTTCCACTTAAGGTCATGGCAAAGATCTGGTCTGGCTTTTCCCTTATTCAGGATCAAGGAGCTCAGGTCCACCTTGCTCAGTTCCCCAGGTACAGTAAGATCAAGATGCTCAAAAATTATGATTGCACCAAATTAAGCATTTCAAGCATTACAGAATATTGTTTTACTTTGGCAGCAAAAAAATAAGAACTGCTTATTTGATTCTTAAATATTTGTATATTATCAGTGTGCTGAAAAAAAAAAAAAAAAAACAAAAAAAAATCACTTATTCACCCGGAAAGACACTGACATCTGCTTAGGAGGAGAAACTAACTAAAAGTTGTTGCTGGATTTTTATAGAAACTTTTTTTCTGGAGGACTGGAATGAGAGTGGCAGCCTCAAGGGCAGTGTTCATTCCATTCAGCTCACAGGTGGGTGGGCTTTTCTCATTACTGCAATTAAAGAATAATTTAGTAAGGGAAATGCATTGTAAGCTCTGAAAGCAGTGAATGAACATCCTGAAATGCATCCTCTTTGTGACAGATCTGTCAAGTGGGCCTGGATCACTTTTACTTCTGAGCTTCTGTTGGAGATGAAAATCATCTCCCACAATCCCTTATGTGAATATAATAATGGAATCATAGAATGGTTTGGGTTGGAAGGGACTCTAAATATCATCATATTTTTTTCAGAATTTTTTTCCTGATATCTGATCTAAACCTGCTTTCATTCTGAAGCCATTCCCCCTTGAGTTAATGGTCCCTCTCCATCTTTCTTGTGGGTTCCCTTCAGGTATTTGTAGCACCTGAAAATACCAAGCTCAAAGACTGAGAACCAACTCCTGATTTTGAATTTATGGCTGCATCAATGGGAGTGGCAACCCTCAGGTGGAGCAGCCTAAGAATGAAGCAGGGAGTCTTCATTCTAGGAGTGAGGGGAGCCAAGTGTTCCACTATGTGTTGCTATATAAATTAAAGCCCTCCTCACATTAAAAACAAAACAACATAAAACTTGTTAGCTTTTAAAACTCTTCTGGCACACAAAGATGAATTAGTCCCAACTAAAAAAACCCTCCCAAGCCAAATTGCAGCTGCCATCCAAACATCCTGTTGGTAATGATTTCGTTCACTGAAATGTTACATGCACTGCTTCAATTTATAAATCTGCATTTCAGATGAAAAAGTGCAAAATAAGGTCTAGTAAATTAGATATTAAAGATTTTGCCACTGACTGCAGTTTCTGTTGCATTAGACAAGCACATTATTTGCCATAGCAGGCAGAAAAACAATGACTAAAGGCTGTTATTATGCTGTAACAGCTACATTAAGATAACTGCAAAAATAATTGTAGATTCACAACATCAGCTCTGTGTAAACAGTTCCAGAAACATTTCTGTAACTTTAATTTGGTTTGCAGTGTTACATAAAGAACAGGGTTTAAGCCAAGGAATAGGGATTGACAACAGTAAAGTCTTGCTGGCCTATTATGCTACATGTGTTTTAGCAATATTTTTAGAAGAGATCAAAGTGGCTGCTGAGCTCCTCACACTGCTATTCCATGTAGTTTGGGCAGTATGCTCTGGATCAGAGACAGTCTTACCTCCTATGCTGAAGCTTCCTGACAGGAAGGTTTATTCTGGCATGGGAAGTCCTTGCAGTGGACAGAGGCAGCACACAGAAATATTGGAGGTGTAAGGAAAACACACCAAGGGACATCCAGAGTGCTTTTGGAGAAGAGGCTGTTGTTTATGTCCTCCTCTAAAGAATCTACATTTTTCTGTCCCAAAATAGCTCTGGAAAATGAGTTAGCACGTGGTAAGTGAAGACCATCCAGGGACTCACCTCAAAATTTCACATTACTGCTCTGATCTGAACCACTGGTGTCGACACAGGCTTGCAGGGCTACCAAACAATTTGCAGAACATTTATCTTTCTGAACTCAACTACCACTTTCCTGTTATCGCTTTAAGAGGTTCAGGCCTTTTAGGTAACACTTCCAGAAAAATGTCACACAGCATTATTACACATCACTTGGTTAATTAAGCAGCATAATTTGCGGAAATATTGTGCAACAGTAGGTTGCTGTTGCTAATGATGCGACTTAGAGATGCAGAAAAGAAGTGGGTACAAAATATTACAGAATGAGTACTTTAAAAATAAGGCCAAATTACTCATGTTACTGTGATAGAGAGATACATTAACAGAAGATTTCAAAGCAGGAGAAAAAGCATCACTCCAGACACCTACCAGAGATATTTGGATATCTGTGCTCCACATTGATCCCTTTATCATGTGCACTCCATCCCTAAACAAACCTGCCTTGCCCAGAAAGAGGATTATCAGACAGGTACCTGCTGCTGGCTCCTTGTGTCTTTTGCCACTGTGAAAGATGAGGTGAACAGCTGAACAATTCCAGTAAGAACTGGGAGTTAGAAACACTAAACTCTGTGTGTATGTACAATTCAACCAAGGTTTCATGCCCTTGTTTACCTTGGTCATTCTGTCACCTGAGTTTGTGACACTGCACCTACAATCCCTGGAGCACAGGCAGTACCTGCATACTGGCATGGACATGACTGGCTGCCCTAAAAGAGATGGGAAGAGGGTGAATTTGACATGACTGGCTCCCCTAAAAGAGATGGGAAGAGGGTGAATTTGACATGACTGGCTCCCCTAAAAGAGATGGGAAGAGGGTGAATTTGATTGTACCAACCCAGCAGCTGCAGGGGGATTCACATCAACTCACCCTCACTCATACACTGGGCATCAGAGCAACCTCAGCAGGTGATGTGTCATCACAAACCCTTCATGTCTTCATATTTGGCTTTGCTTCCCCCAGTGCAATAGGCTGTACCTGGTGAGTTTTGGAGTGATTCTCTCAAATTCTGGGCAAGTCATCTGCCACAGATCAGTTTTGCAAAGTGAAGATATGTGGGACACAAAAGCAACTTTGAGACACATGCAAAAACATGCTCAGACTTACCATTTTTCCTCGTGGAGAAAATTCCCAAACTACAACATACAAGAATTGCTCAGCAGATGACATGGAGGAAGACCTTCAAGAAGCTGAAGACTCTTTATTTGCACACCTCTGATTGCAGCTTACATGTGCTGTTCCAGTCATTGCTGTGAAGGCAACAGTGGAAACACTACTGCTGATCCTTTCAGGTCACAAACAGCCCTGAGAAAGGACCCCCAGACCAGAGTGACAGAATTTGTAAAATCTGGGGAGGTTAGGAGGTAGAAACTGGACCTTTAAGGATGAAGTAAAACATGGGCCAACACATTTGTTTGTGCTACATTTCCCCGTGTCTCCAAGCTCCTGAGAGATTTGTCTTTAATAAATCTTTTGATGGGCCCAAGCCCTTGTGAATACCTACACATCAAGATCTCCACCTCCCTGGTGTGGGAGACAGAAAAATAGGAAGGGATAGGGACACAAGGGCAGCACAGAAGGATAGAAATGAAAAGAAAACAATTAGAGGCACATAGGGTTAAGTCCTGGGATGTGGCTGGGCACTGCAGGGAGCACCAGCCACCTGCTTATGTTGTCCAGAATAAACAGGAAGATTGACAAGCTCTGTTCAGGAAAAAGGCAAAAGCAGGTTGAAAGCTATGCTTCACATCAAAGCAAACCATGACTTGAAACCCATCAAGGCTGTTAAAACCAAAGGTCAGTGCCTATAATCAGTCACAGGAATGTCTACCTGTGAGATACAGCCAGTGAGGAATCAGCAATTATTTTTAATGTTTTAACAACCTTGCACAGTGTTTTACATAACAAGGTGTGCATCACCACTCAAGCTCAAATGGGACTATTACAATCAGCCACTGTAACAAGCAGTGCAAGGCAAGTGTTTCCTGGTGAGAGCTTCTATAGCAGCAGCAGATGCATAACTCCAGGACATTTGCTCCTTTCATGTTTTGTACCAGTTCTACCCAGTTGGGCAAATCATATTCAGCTTGTTTCTAAACACTTAGTCACATTACAGAATTCCTTGGGAATTTTAAAAATGGAGCAAATTGTCATAAAGAACTGCCCACTGTGTTAATCCATGAGTATGAGGAATTGCATTGCACTTGTCTGATAAGCTTGAGGAGCAGGGGCTGGTAGATGCAGAAGGTTATTGAAAAACAGAAGAGTTAGTTCTGTGTAATAGCACAACTAGAGCAAACACAAGTATTGAATGCAGCCCTCACCCCCGCTGACAGGTTGCAGGGAGATTGAGATGTCTATCTCAGAGAGTAAAGAGTCAAATTTCCAGCTTGAACTAAAGATCTCAGCAGCTTATGCCATTCTAGAGCTGTATTTCCACAAAATCAGTTCCCCAGCCCAGATCAGCACTTGGCAGCACCAGCATTTGTGAAAGGACCACAACCAGGACAGCCTGGCCCACCTGGGAAAAAAGATGCTGAGGGCAGCAGCTTGGCCAAACCACTGCCTGCCAAGCTCCCCAAAAGGCAGAAGCTACACAGGTGACTGGAATTTCAGAAGTCCAAGGAGGCCTATGAAAAGCCAACTGAATAGCCCTATCACTTTACACAATCATTAAAAATCATTTTTTTCCCTATAAAAATGGCACAGTAATTCAATTGCACAATGAATTTAATGAAATCCTCCTTTAAGCAGCTGCATACACTAACAGAGTTAAAGCTGTGAGTGCCCATGCTTTGCACATAATGGAAGCATTGATTTTGAATAGTGTTTTTATAGAACTGTTCTGGAAGGGTTTTCTGACAAATCTCTTCCTATGAAAATGCTCACTTGTCATAATCCAATATTTTTTTATTAAAAAACCCAAAAACCTGTATTTCAAATACTGGAACATTGTTTGCCTTGGGAAAATAGGGGGGATTTTTTGCACAAAAACCTGTTCTCTATGCCATACAGCTCATCTGCTCCATTTCGTGAAGTGATCAACACTAGGTCCCTTCAGATAAACAAACCTGGATAGAAAAATTCATTTCAGTTTTGGACATGATGTGCTTGCATAATTGCTTTCTCATGCCAGTCTAAAGACATGCTTTTTTTTGGTGCTGCACAGGGCTAGCTGTTTTCTGACAACGACATGCCACAGTCAAAGATTTAAAGTTATTAGTGGTATTGCAAAGGCAGGAATTTAAGTGGTATTTAACAACACCAGGAAGCATATTCAGTCTTCCCCTCTTATCCCCATCCTAGAAACTCCCAAAGCAAGGCTAACCCCATCTTCTGACTGATGATTGAAAACTGGGATTGCCTCAAATATTCATAGGTAGCAGTGACACAGGTTACAGAGCACACAAAGACTCAGTTTTGCCTTTGGTCTAAAACCACTGCTACAAACAAAGAAAACAACAAAAATCCAGAAGCAGCACTCAACAGCTGAAAGGAGCTTTGTGCAAAAGTAATGGTTAAAATTCCATGCATTTTAAAGGTCAGGTTTTCATTTAATGTTTCAGTTAATTTTCCATATCTTCACTGCACCAGAAGATAGTCTTCCACTAGCAGCTTCCCATCCTCCCCTTTAATAATGAATAAAATTTTCTGAAAGATTTTACATTAGAACTTACTTCCATTTTGAGGTAGAAAAATACTTTTACACTTTGCTACAGGGATAAGGTAATGCTACTACTGCAAAAGAACAGGTCCAAGAACTTCTAGCATGAAATGGAGTGAATATATACTGTCTGTTCCCTCATACAGGTGATACCTGAATAGAAGAAAAATTAATTACTCCAGTTGTCTCACTCTACAACTCAAATGAACACAAGATACACACTCAGTGTTTTGTGAAGGGCAGCTAAGGAAAGTTGGGATATATCTTCTCCCTTTTTATTTCAAATTGCTTCAAGTGTCTTCACCTACTTTCCTCCTGTCAGCCAATTTCCTTCTGAGGTGGACAGCTCACTCAGTTTTGGAGGGGGTGGGTTGATGCCAGCAAACAGCCAAACACCCTCCCAGGTTCTTGCTTAGCCCCCTCTGCTCCAGGATGGTGAGGAAATAGAAGGAAGGCGAGAATACTTCAGCAGGGAGAGCAAAAGGTACCTATGCAAGCAAAGCAGAAACAAGAATTCATCCAAAACTTCCCATGAGCAGGAAGACGTCCAGGCACATCTGAGTGAGCACAGGGTAGGGAATAGAAAGCCTTCACACTGCAAGCTCCATTCTGCAACAGCCAAAACACTGATTTATCAACACTATTTTAGCATGAACCTGCCCCACCAGACCCAGTACCCCAGGACAGCTGGGTGCCTGCCCCCAAGTCCTGCTGGGCTGGCTTTGGCTGGGGTAGAGCTGGATTTCCTCACTAACTGGTATGGGGCTGTGCTTTGGACTTGTGCGGAACACAGGGTTGATAATATAAAGATGGTTTTTGTTATTGCTGAGCACGGCTTACCAAGGGCCAAGGCTTTTTCTCTTTCTCATGCTGCCACACTGGAGAGGGAGCTGGGGATGCCTGGGAGGCTGGGAGGAGACACAGCCAGGAGAGGTGACCCAAAGGGATATTCCAGACCACATGGCATCCTGCCCACGGTTTAAGGTAGAGGGAAGAAAGCAGAAGGGGGAGATGTTTGGAGTGATGCCATTTGTCTTCCCAAGTCACTGTTATGTGTGATGGGACCTTGATCTCCTGGAGATGGCTGAACACCTGCCTAACCATGGGAAGAAGGGAATGAATGCCTTGTTTTGCTCTGCCTGTGTGCATGGCTTTTGCTTTTCCTATTAAGCTGTCTATATAAAACTCAACCCCATGAGTTTTCCAGCTTTTACCTTTCTGATTTTCTCTCCCTGATCCCTCTGGTGGGCAGCGGCTGCCTCAGGCTTGGCTGCTGCCTGGGATTAAACCACGACACCCATTACAGCACTGGCAGCTTGGTTTCTTCAGTGCTTGCAGACACACCGCTCCTCCTAAATGCACTCTACCTGTTCTGTCATAAATACCTCATACCACCAAAGACAGAATTATGTGAATTTAATGCATTGAATATTCAATAACAGACTGTCCTTGTTCTATACATTTAAATTGTCATCTGTGAGGAACAGCCAGAAGAAACAAGGAAGTTGAGAAAGTTCGCTTGTAGCTTTTAACGATATGGAAAATTTGAAGTTAATTTGATGTGGAGTCAGATGGCATGGATGATTAGTGCTGCATCAATTTTAACACTCTCCTAATATTGAGAAATTATTGTCTTTGTCTTAACATTCTAAGACAGTTTTCAGACCTACTTCAATTAAACACTTAAGATTTTGTTTTCAGTGTTCAAAATAGCTTTGTAAAGATGCAAAACCATCAGCTCAGCTCAGACTGATTTCTTCAATACCTACAAATTCTTTTGCTTTGTCCTAATGTATTTTAGGCTTTAATTTACCATGAATAACCAAGACTTATTTGTATTTACAGGGTACATATTGTACCCACAAGCATGAAAAATACAATTTGTCTCATCTAATGAGTCATCATTAGCTTTTGTTTCTACCTTTCCATAAGCAGAATATTATTAATGTATTCAACTGGAGTTATTTTTACCCGACAAATTATAGAATTATTTTTAAGAAGAGCTGTCATATGTCAGCCCATCACTATTACTGCAGGTTATTTTCACATAAAAAGCAAAAACTGAAAAAGCCTACTTAAAGGAAACATTCCATGATGAAAAATACAAAAAATTCTCTTTATATAAAGGCAAAAATGACCAAAACTTTTGGATTTCCTTTTTTTTTCTTAAATGCTCATGAAACTTTCAGAAAGATGCTGCTTGTCGCCTCAAGAACTTGAAACCAACTCTAGATAATCTGAGAAACGAAACAATTAAAAAATAAGACTGGCATAAGAACCAGCTCTCCATCACAGCAAATTACACCCTCAACCCCTTCAAAACACTTCCACCATAAGGTGTGAAACACACACATGTGCAGAGTCTTCCTTGGCAAAACACTTCAAATTAATTGTTAAAAAGATACCACTTACAGGTTCATTCTTCTGAAACTGGGATCCCAGATAAGGAAAATACATGAAAACATGTAAAACACTGCTTCATCTGTGTAGCAGTAGTTCAACAATGTCAACATGCCCCATTTGGAAACATCAGTCAGTGATAAAATACTTAAATGCAGAATACTTAAATTCCTAGAAAATTAAATTATGTAGCAGAAGACAGGCAAACTATACACCTCAATGTATCCTGAAAAGTGTCCTAAATCCTAAAAATGTCCATATTTATTTAAGGTAAAGGAAACAATTTCTGCTGTTCATTCAGTTAATCTTCACTCTTTACTAATTAACTGCAGAGTTACTTCTAAGCTCTCAGAAATGAGACTCAAATAGACAGAAAGTTCTTCCTTTTACCATTAATAGGCTGTTAACAACCTGAGTCATGAAAAAATGGGGAAGCTAAACCTTCAAGATGCTTAAAAATATCATTTGAAAATAGAGTTGTGACTGACAGATTAATACACAAAATATCAGTATCTGCAAGTACCACACAATTACTTATCTGGTATCTTACTGTTCACACAGCTGCTCTCCCTTTGGCAGAGTTTTACCAGCACCACATTCCTGTCTTAGAGAACATGGTTTAAAAGTCTTGACTAAATTAAGTAGAATGAGCAAGAAAAGCTTCATGAGAAAAAAACCCAGCAAGCTTGAAGAGTTTTTACCAATTTAATTTGTTTTCCAGAAGTACTCACCAATTTTAAATAATGGCTCCATTCTTCATCTTCAAAAAAAACCAAAGCCTAAGGATAGTAAATCTTGAGTTGTGGGAGGAGGAGAAAACAGTGGGGAAATTAAAACTCAGTGCTCACAGAACACACCAGTGTAGTGGATGCCTGCCTGTTATCACAATAACCACCCAGTCTGGAGAGTAATTTGAATTATTGAGTGCAAAGAACCCTTCGCACACACAGTGCAAGACAGAGGGAAGGTCAGCCTGACTCTTCAGATAAACTGGCAGGTGAAGGTGAGCTTGAGTTTCCATGATAGAGAAACTGGGGAGCAACAGCTTCTGCGGCCAGGGATAGCAAGAATTCCCAGGTGCCAGGGAAGTCTGCATTTCCAAACCTTGAAATACAAACCCTTATCAGCCCTGTACACTAAGAGGTCATCTTTAAAGGGCTTATCCTTCACTGTGTCTGAGTATCTGTGGAGAGCTGATTTGAGGTGTGGCCAAGCAAAAAACCTCTGGAGCTCATCTGCTTCTCAGAATGTCCCAGGCTTCAACCAGACACGGTGACAACCTCAGTACATGACTCTAAGGAGGGGCCTTGGCTGCAGAGTGTCACTAGAAGAAAAGTGAAATATTAATTTCTCTTCATAATCCATCAATATTCAAAGACCAGGAGGAAGAAATTGGCTTTCCATGGGCATTGAAAGGGAAAATTCCCCAGTCTTGCAAGACAGGCAGTAGCACCCTCACCATTAAAATGCAGAGGTGGGCTCCAAAAAGCTCTAATTATTCTGCTTTCTGTGTTCACATGTTCACCTTACCATTTTTTTCATTCATTTTTATTAATCTACAATTATGTTAAAGAAAATATGCATAGGTCAAATACTCTACCTATCTCATTATGAATGCTTCTGACCAAGACAAGTCCCTGATTTTAGGAGGGAGCAAAAATCTAATCTGTCTTTCAGTCTTAAGACTGCTGTAAAATCATTTTACAATGCAAGGAATGAAACCATATATGCATTTGTTTTCTCCTCCTCAGAGTTTATTTTGCATGTGATTTTACAGTTTATACTTCACATCATACATTTATTCCTTCTCTTGAAGAAAGGTTTGACACAGACACTTGCCATTACATTTTGAAACCTGGAATTGTGCCAGAAAAATAAAATTAAAAAAAAAAAAAGAAACAAACCACCCTATAAAACATATTAGAGCAATACATTGTAAATATAACATGTTTTAGAAGTTGCTCTGTATTAGAAGAAAAACAATCTGGGGAAAAAAAAAAAGATAATCAGTTCCAGTTGCTAAAACAGCTCAGTATATTTTATTTAAAGTCATAGCGTAACAGGACTGCTTTTATTAGCCCACAACCAAACAATGATCAAACAGGTGTAGAGGAAAATGAAGCATGATCCTGTGGTACTCAACTGCAATATAACATTCTCTGCCACACAGAACTTATCAGACTGGGGATGTTCACAAAGCCCTTTCAGTGTGAACTCTGCAAAAGACTGTTTTCCATCATGCTGCATTATTCCATCCCTTGTTTTGCTTAAGAAGTAAGCCACAAGTAAGCATTCCAAGAACTGTGAATAGATTGTCAGTGTTGGCACCAACTATTCAGTAGTTTACACAATGGTTCACAAAGGAAACTGGGTAAAATTATGACTTGGAAATGGTCACGGACATCTTCCTCTTTGGCTACTTTAAAAGTTAGAAAATTCAGATTGGTACAAAAGACATTCATTTCAGAACCAATTCAAATATGTTTTTAAATAAATGGAACAAAATAAAGCATGTCTCGTTAATTTGGTATTAATTTTCCAGAATAATCTGCAATACATTTTCAAATATACAAAATCTTACTCTTTACAAAAAAGTTGTAGCTTATTGAATAAACTCGCTTGAATTATCTTAGCAGCACTCGAATAATTAACTACCTTAATTTTAATCAAAAAGAACCACCTTAGTTTGATCACTGAATTTTGAGACTGCTTCTTCACGAGAAGCAATGTTTCAAAAGTTATAAAAGTGCAAGAACATCATCATGTTCCAAGCTGAAAGGCAGCTTCTGCAAGTAGTGAAATCAGTATTGCAAGGTCCTGATGCTAGTGAAATATATGCAGTGGGAAGAACTACACTTTAAGTACCTCTTCCAGTGTGGTATTGTTGCATTAAGAACAAAACATGCTTCTCACTGAACATTTTAGTGATCTAAATAAAACAGTTGCGTGATTTTAGTCCATCTCTAGCAAGTGAGATGCTCAGACTCAGTGATTTGGGTGGGAGCAGACAACCAGCACACACAAAAGCATCAGCAGGCCCCCACTCAATCGGCCTGCTCATTTTGCTGCCCAGCATTTTTGTGCATTTGTAATTAAGTAAAACATGGCAAAGTACAAGACTCTCAGAGAACCTTCTTATCCATTTGGATAAGCATTTCTAATTCCATGTTAGACTTCATTGAAGAAGAGGAGCCTCAAATTAGGTCCCACAAACCATTAAGGCTGCCTTTTAGCAAAAAACTTCTGCTTCATTTAAGCAAACTACTTACTTTTAGTAAGAAGCATTAATACATAATGAATATCTGAATTCACTATCAAAATGAGGATTATAAGAAATTACAAACTTTGGAGCAGGACCACTCTTACCATTCCTGATAAAATTCTGTAAACAACAATTTAATTGAGAATACCTGCTGCTTTGCAACACCTTAAGTGTAATTTCGTACTACTAGAACTACAAACCCAACATTTTCCTTTCTGCCTCTTTGTAAAGCTTCCTCAAAAGAGGGCCTAGCAAGTCAAGAGCTCTGCACTTATATGTGAATATTAATCTTACATTTTAAACACCTACTATTACTATACTCAGCCTCAGAAAGCCTCCTTAGAGCAAGTTTTGTTATACTTAGTACTAGTACAGTGTATCAGCACTTCTTTGTGACTTGCTTCTTCTGTGGTGGTCACAGAGAACTTCACTTTGGGATGTCCACGTTGTGAAGCACAAGAGCAACTCTGCTTGGAATGTACACCTAGGAAAAACATGACAAGAACAAGAACAGCTGAAAAACCCAGAAAATTAACAGGACACAACTTCTAAAAAACAGTATATGGAAAAAAACCCCCATATTTTAACTGTTAAAAATCTGTCATTTGGGCACTGTTGTGGGTATAAATATAATATTTAAAGAATGATTATCGACTGCTTAGTCCCTATCATTGGAATTACACAAGATAAAAATTTTAAAGGCAGACTGATTACAATCTCTTTTCTATTTTTCTTTAAACAGCTTATAGCGATCTATTTTAGGTGACTACCAGGAGAGGGCCTCACATGACTTACAATGACCAGTTTCAAAAACCTGAGAACATCCAGGTCACCAGATGGGCCAGTGATAAATGACAAAGTTAGGCAACTCTTTTGCTGTGAATGAAAGTTGTCCCAAGGCCTGTGATGTCATTTCATACAGGTAAATATCAGCAATATGACACAGGAGCACATTCTTCACACTCTTGGCACCTATGGAATGTCAGTGGCTGAGCAATAAAACTCCCTCTCAAAAATGGACAGAATCAAAATTAACCATTTAAATGATTGAACTTTGCTTCCCTTTTTTTTCCCATGAATACCACAAAAATATCCAAACACATATAATCAAAAGACTTCTCATAGATCACAAAAGAACTCGTGGCAATGTATTTTACATGACATTCCTTCCAAGCTGAGCAGAGTCACAATCAGAAAACAAGACTGATATGTGGTATCTACCAATTACCTTGATACACGGTACTCCATCAATTGTCAGGTCTATGAATGTGTTTTCTGAACAAGTCAATAAAAATGCAATTATAAAAGGTAACACAAGATTGAAGATTATTGGTTTCATTCTGACAATGTCCTCTTTTAGACTATCCTTCATCCCTGTGGAATGTCTAATATTCTGCAATTTCAACTGCGTTATCTGCTAACGAGAGCCTGATGGCACGAAAGGCTTTCATTGTTTTCAGAACAGAATAAAGCAATAAAGCAAAGAGCTTTAGGAAAAGGAGAAAAAAAAGGAAAAGAGCTGATCTTCATTGAATCAGACAGAGCAGTGTCCAATGCTTCTTGAAAGGCAGTGAACATAATGATTTCCCCTAAGGTTTCAGTGATAAATAGCTTCTATAAACTGGTGCAGGAGAGGAAATACTTAATGAAGTCAACTACCTCAAAACATACAGATAAAGGAGAGATTCTGAAGTTGTGTACTGAGAAATTCAGCACTCTGGGTTTGGATGATGAAGTAAGAAGGGAGAAGGAAGAAACAGAAATAAGTTTTCTATGAAAGAATTTGTAAAATGTTATTTCAGTTATGGGGAAATAAAAAATTAAAGTTAATGCAGGACACAACAATTCTCAATTATATTGTGGTCAATAATGTGTCAGATCCTAGGAGGAGTAAATTATCCCAATTCCTTTAAAGTCAATTTACATCAGCAGAGAATCTGAGAGCAGTGTGGGTCATCCAACTCCAATCACTTAATTGACAAGTAGAATTTTAAAACTGGTTTAAGCAGAATTTCCGAACTTGCACAGATAATTATATTTAAACTAATGACAGATGTTTTCCATTTGCCATGAAGAGCTGTATCTGCCAGCTAATTACTTTAGTCACTTGTTTTTTCCTTACTTAGGGAAATTAAACACATATTTTAGAGTTTTTTATCTTGGTGGGCTTCTTGCTAAATCACAGAAAAAGCCACATATGGCTCTATCTCCTAATCTTATTTTATTGGTCATGTAACCACCTCTAAGGCTATTTGCTACAAAAAGCAATAATTAAGGCATGAACAATGCAAAAACACCAATTATTGATTAAGCACATGATTAATTACAAATAAGATTATTCATTTTTCATTCCACTAGTGTACAACTTTTTAAAAGGATAAATACAACACAACTATTAGATACTACTCGTTACAAATACATAAGTATTATAGGTATATAAGCATTATTATTATTCCTTTCCCCCAGCCCAACAATATTCCCAGAAATACTATAGTCTATGTGCTCTGGCTTTATTAATTGTTTCAATAGACAGAACTCAGAAGATTGTGTGAGGGACTGAGGAAGAACAATGTGACCAGTGAGGTTGGAAAGATCACTGTTTTTCCTGAGATAAAGTGAAAACTGGAAGATTATCTGCCCAGGATCCCAGCAGGGTTTTCAGCCCAGATCTCTCACCTCCACTCCACCTTCTGACAGCCTAAATAAAAAAAAATTCCTCACCCTTTTCACTCCAGTATTATTCCTTTACTTTCAGCACCTCTCACTTGAATTACCATTCTTGTAGCAACATATCCCCCTTCACTAAAATTTATTTTTCTATATTTTTTCCCTGAGCGTACTGACTGTTTCAAGCCAGTGCACAAAGTCAACCATGCTCCAAACATATGCTTCAATCTGCCATTAAGTAACACTATTAAAAAAGTCAGGAATCCATTGCTGACAGGATAAGCTGAAATGCAAGCATTTCATTGTATGTTTGAATCCAGACACTTTGAAATATATAAATGTAATGATAATCAAATGTAAAAATGTATGGATAATCCTTAGCTCTAGATGTGTCTGGATTGGACCTTGACCATTCAGTTGATCAATGATTCACTCTAATTCAGTGTCATTTACAACTGTGCTCTGTCCCAACATGCTGGTCACTGCTCCAGACTCCAAACAGGATCAGCTCCATCACAATTCCCAAGACTTTCTCCTTGATTCCAGTCAAGAGATGCACACAGAACCTCTGATTGTTCAAACAGCAGTGGCCAAGACAGTTTTTAACCCACGTAACAACTTTATTTTCCCTGTAGCTCCTAGGCAGGAATGCTGCAGGAGACAAGGCTGAAAGTCTTACTGAACTCACTGGAGCAACCTTGGCACACAGCTTGAGTCATTTCATCAAGAAAGCAATCAGGCTGACCATGCATGCTTTGACTTTGCTAAATCCAGGCTGGCTTTCTGACTGACCCATCTCATGTAACCCACTTGCCTGGGCACAGATTGCAAGAGGAGGTGGTTCTTTTCTTCTGCAGCAATTGCCCTACAGACCTCTCAGCCTTCCTTTTCAGCCTTGCTTCAGCTGTCAGAAATTTCCCCTGACCACTATCATTTTTTTCAGATAATAATCACCAGCCTTGCAATCACATCACTGAAATAATCCAAGCCTCTGCGTGTACCCCACTTATACATAGCCTATTTAGCCTACTGCTCTGCTACTTTATTTTCAGTAGTGCACCATCACACAAAAGTGTCTGAAAGAAGACTTTGCCCTTGGAGTCTGAGTAAAAAAAAAACAAAACAAAACGGCACTGAATACTCCTGGTATTGTCCATATTATCCATCGCAGTTTTCAGTCTTCCCTTTGTCAAGGTACTTGCCTTTTTGCTGTTTTTCTTTACCAGCAGATTTGCAGAATCACCTTTCTCTATTCTTCATTTTATATATATAGTATACAGCCTGAGATATATATATCTATCTATAAATAGACAAGTGTATAAAAATACATAGAGGCTTCCTGATGAAAACCATTACAGGAAACCTAGGTATTCTTCAGCAAAAAACACTATAAGAGATATGTAATTTTTTCCTTTTTCCATTTCCTAGGAAGAGTGTCTCAAAAGTTTATTCTTTCATATACTGCTGCTGAATTATATACTTTCAATTACCAGCTTCAGTTCTACTGATCTCTGCTCTTTTAACCTGCTTTTTCTGATCACAATTTTTATCCCATTCATGTCTCCTTCACCATTTCCCAAGGCTCACTTGATGAACATGGGCAGAAGTGAAAACCCAAAGAACAGAACACTAAAGAGAATTCATTCATAGCATACCCACATGAATCAAATCACCCTCAGAGTCTCTCTTATGTTCCAAGCTTTCTGCTCATCCTGAACATCCTTTCCAGGCACTTCCTCCCCTCCAGACTCATCCATGTTGGGAAGGGCCTCAGGAGACCCAAAGTCCCTGCTGGAAGCAGTGAGCTCTGAGATCAGAGAGGGTCACCAGGATCTCAGTGAATTGTCCCCCTGCTCTCTGTACCAATTATTAACTTACAACCTCGAGCCCTCTAAGGTTCACACCAACCCCACTATTTTAGGAAGCCAAGACGACACCTAAAAAACACACACAGGAAGGCTCATGAGGCCTTTTCTGACAGGGGAGTGCCACATGGGGATTGGAAAGCATCCAATCTGTTTGAGACAGCATGACTCAGCTGCAAGGCAGTTTTTGAAAAAGTTAACTTTCAAACATTTCATAAAATATCACCGAAAGTCGTTTTATTCTCAGTTTGGCAGGAATGGAGTAACTGCTGTTACTTCACCAGATGATGTGCTAGCAGAGAGCATGGTGGGGAATCTTGTTCATAAAGCAAATACAAAATGGGATTTTGTTGGCACTTTTGACCTTTTTATTCTGCATGTCCATAGGAGGCAGCTACACTGTCTGAAACTGGGCAAGTCCTACACAGATCAAGGCTTCTGGCACTGAAACAGTATAACTAGTAAAGAGACAAAAAAAAATTAATTATTTTTAATCATCAACCTCTTGCCCACCAACTATCTATCAAGATCATAGTCTATTCATGCTGGCTATCTCACAAACAGGTCAAAAACAACTGGTACTACTACTGGGCAGGATTGTAAGATGTTTTCAGCCAAATTCTTACTCCTTATACTTCATTTTTTTTTTCTTTGAATATCCAGAACATTTCTAGGAAAATAAGAAATTTAAAGAATTAAGAGTACAGGATTACCACATGTAGGAAGCACCTGTGAACAGCAGCAGCTATAGGCAGAAATATCACCTTATATATTTCAGAAGAGGACTAAAATACACAGCAATCTCCAAATATATCTAAAAACCCACAAGCAAGAGGGTCTACTATGACAACTGCTACTTTCAGATCTGTCAGACTAATTCAGTACCAGGTGCAAGCACAACCAAAATTGGCTGGAACTGCAATGAACTGCTCTTCCTCTGACTTTCAGGATTGGAAAACACCAAGCCCTAAAAATAATTTCAAGGTCATTTTGCAACAGATGGGAGAATTACTAGAACTCAGAGCTAGATCAGGCACTGCAGAAAAATACTCAGTAGCACATATTGCAGCTGGTAGATGCAGAAGGCAATGTCACAAGAGCCTGTGCCAACATCATCCAAAACTTTTAATTAAAATGAGGACTTTAGACAATCTCCTGTCTCTGTATGGCCACTAATTTTCACACATGGACACTATTCTGAGAATATAATTAACCATCCAAGAATAAAATAGATGATAGCTCTTCCTTTCAGACTCTAAGTTATTATACAAAACCTCACACATTTTAGTTTTCATTTTGGTAGATTTTGCACATGACAAAGTAGGTGTGCTTAAAATAATGTGAAGTTTTGCCTTCCAATTTGTTTTTCAATTTACAGATATACAGCATGAATATGCAGAAAATAATGTCTTAGATTGTCTTGCTTCATTTATGCAAAAGAAGTCCATTTACTGCAAAAGGTGTGTCTCAAAATTTCTTCTCTATTACCTTCTGCACTCTTTTTTCAGGTTGAGAAAAAGTACTTTAAGACAGCAAAAATCCCTGAAAAACAACTACTCTGAAGACAAAGATAGGATGAAACAAAATTAATAACAGAGTAACTTCACATTACATTTGCTGGTGGTTTTAAGAAGTCAAACAATCAATGAAGATGAACAAATGAATTTAGAAGTCTTAATCATCAAGATTTAAAAAACAAAAAGACCTTTGTGGCATTAAATTCTGATTGATTCATCTAGTTTGAACAGTTAAGTTTCCAACTACAAACATTCTTTCGTTTAGTCTGTCTATCTGCATATCAGGGGAGAAAACAGTTAAGATTACATCACTCATTTAAAATTCAATACATAAATCCTTATAATGAAAATTATTTGAATGAATATTTTCAAAGCTAAGGTCACTAAATGCTTTTAGATCATTTCCATCTATGGCAGTATTTTAATTTGTCCACAGACTTAAGGAAGCAGGAAGTTGCACTTTGACACTGAATAATATACATGAAGGTCAAGGTTAAAAACTCAAGGCTGTAATAAGGATATTCTTAAAATAAACTATACAATTTCACCTTAATTTAATGTGAAAAGATTTATCATTGAATGCCAAAAATAGAGAAACAGAAAAGGCGGCACTGGGGACAGGGGGAAAGGAATACTCTGAAATCTATTTATTTTTTAGCTAATTGGAATGAACTACAGAAAAAGTAAATCTATAAAAGTCAAAATATGTTAAGCAATTATATTTCACAATAAATCATATACTACTTTTCCAATGACACAATATCCTCTGCAATATTCCACTTAGCCTCTTTATGACTCAGTTTCTGTTGGTGCACAAAGCAGAAAAGTATAACCCCTCCATTTCAATAAAAATGCAACCTTTTGGCACGGTACAAAAAATTTACTAGGACACTTATTGATAGCTAGTTCTTTCCTACAGCAAAATTCAATCAAGTTGGGTACCTTAGAAAAGGCCAACAAGATATTCTGAGTAATACACTATTAAAAAATTACACTTTTTCTTCCCCCTGCCCCAAATCTAAGTTTCACATCCAACCACAAAAGCCAAGCCAGGTATCAGGAAATGAATTAATCCAAAAAGTGGCACCAAGATCTGACAGGGGTTGAAATGTGTGTGCAGCTCTTAAGTTACATCTTGCCAAGAGATGATGAAACATAAGCAAGACCAAAGGTTTATCAAAAAAGCACACATAAACATACCTCCAAAAAGACTACTATGAGAATACCAGAGTGGAGTTGTAAATAGAAATGAAGCTAAAGGGGTAAAAAGAATCTATTCCTACAGTGACAAAATGGTTCACAGCTTGTTATTAGAAAGTTTGATTACATGGAATGTTACGTACATTTCATATATTTGTTAACAATCCATTATAGAAAAAGCAGTGAAATGGAAAAATTAGTACAGTTATTTAAATAAGTCATACTACAAAGGGCATTTCTGTGCATTTTCTATGAAGTTCACAAGGTGTGTCTGATGATTTTGAATTCTGGCCCTCTAAGAGCTTTACTACACAAGCCTGAAAATTGGACAGTGAAATGCTCAGCAGTGCTTACAAAGCTTCATCTTCTTCCAGGATTCTTTGCTCCAGGAATTTCATATCTCCCTTCTTCTCATTTTGATATGCCACCTTGAATATTTCTTTTATTAGATGATTTTTAGAATGAATCATGTCACATTTAATCTTCTATTTTTGTACCACATTTGTGTGCTATTAAAGCCTGACTTGAGAAGCAGAATTATTGCATGTGATTTCATTTTGTCACAACCCTCTGGGCATGTTTTACTGAGAATGTTTACTCACACATCTTAAGGAAGGTGCATCTCTCATTAAAAAAATACTCTTTCAAAGTTTGTAGTGGAGGAGAAACTAGAACTTTTGAAACAAGAAACTCAAGTCTCATGGATTATGAATTATTATTAAACAACAGGAAAAGAACTTTCAGAGTTTACTGAGGTGGCATCATACGTTATTTGGTGGGAAGACTTCTGAGTTGGATTTTAGAAACTGCAATTAAGACTAAAGAAACTCTTAAGCTGGACAAATTACCCAATAACCTGGATATAAATTGCTATTTGAAATAAAACATCTTTGTTTTACTGCAAAATAGCAGCTGGAGGCATTTACTGTAGCTTTTGTTAGTTCTTACATGAAGACCTATTTGCTGAATTTAGGTTTTCCAGATGTTTTTCCTCAATCACTTTTACTCACTGTCCTTTCACTGGTACTTTACCTTTATTTGGTGCAAGAGGCATCCTCTGGGGGCTTGGCTGGAGCTGCTCTGTGAATTGGGTGGCAGAAGGACACAAGTGAAAGGGTTTAATGGGTTTCTCTCTGACCTACAAGTGCCATTGCCATGCCACAGCTTTTGGTGCAAAAGTGCATTTGCTGCAGTGTTTGCCACATGCCTTATCTTGCACACACTCCTAGCAAACCACAGCTTCACGTTCTGCCACGTTTGTTTCTGGCTTGGAAGGCTTGCACTCACCATCTAACGAACTAAATGTGAAATACACATTCCGAATCACAGTTAATTGGCTTGCAAAAGTTAAGTTAGTGATAGATAATTAAGATGCTCTCCAATCACCCAGGCAATGTACTTGAATTGGGCACACGAAGCAAGAACTCTGGAAGCAATAATTTGCTACATAACCTTCAGAAATGAAACCTCAGACCTTTCATTTCAAATTAGCACAAATACTTACCCACACTATGAAGGCACTATCACATGCAAATACTTAAAAAAGAAAAAAACAAACTCCAAACCCATTTCTAAGATCCTTTACACCAAGCACAAAAACTCTCTCATGTAAAGAAAATATTTTAAATCATGCAAATGAAAGAAATGCCAATACTCTGGATACAGTGAAAGAAAGAGAGATAGAGGTTAGAAGTGAAAATAATTTTCAGCAGTTTAGATCTCATGAGAAAAGTTAAGATGTGACACTGGAAATTCATGTTCTGTTCAACCATGGAAGGGGAGTGGCCCACAAAAATCAGTGCATATGCTCCATTTTTGCAGGCCCTTAAGGTTACAAATGTAATTTATCTGCAGGTATTTATGTATACCAATATACCTGTGCATAGAGAAACATACCCTTCACCCACAGAAACGCACTGGGTATAACAATCTAATCAGCAATATAAGTGATTTCAGAATTTTTTCAATGAACTCTTAATTCCCAGCTTTTCTGAATCTTATTTTCTTGTGCTTATGAGCATATACACAGATGTGAATGCATACAGAAAAAATGGGAAATATGTACATATATACATACATAAAGAATAGGGAAAATAACATTTTACAATTCCTACTTGTGATTCTGATTTCGAGAGCAATTTAGGAAGGTAAAGTTTTATTAGTGACCACCTCAGCTAACAGGAATTGTATGCAAGGATATGTCTCCCAGTTCATCTCAGGTGATTTGTGGAAAACTCTTTATCCATTATTCATACCACTCTAGGAATGGAAATCTTTGAAATTCTTGATGTGAAAAGAGAAATCCTGTTCCATTTTGCAAAGTTTTTCTGTAAACTGGGGAGGAAAAAGCCTCCCCAGGCTTAGGATTGACCCTAATTCTTGTTTGTAGGGTTAAATACATGTTTTTTAAGACAGAAAAGGAAGATTCAGTTTCTGCAGAGCTTTAAACAAAGCAAGCATGAAGATGCAGTCTCTTGACTGAAATAAAGTGAAAATAAAGGAAATTATAATATTAAGGAGAGCAGCTCAAAAGCATGTTAGTATGTTTCCGTGCATGTTGGCAAGGAACACAGCACGCCAGACACTGCAAAAGCGCATAGAAATATAAGAACAAGGTTTAAACAGAAAAATTAGTTAATACTCTTGGTTATAACCAAATCATAATGTTATCTATACTGTATTTAGATAAAGGTTAATTTCAGAAAATAAATTTAAAATATCCCTTTTCCCAAATAGAAGGAACTCCATATTTGACCAAAGAATTGCAAAACTTACATAGATGAAAGTAAAATGAAAATAAAACAAACAAACCCCCAAACAATTTACTCACCATAATTGAATTAGGTCGATAATTGTGAGGATAATGCTCAGAGAAGTACTCTGTTCTGTGGTCCAGCCTTTGATGCCCTCCATATTCTCCAGCATCAGAATCAAGAAGGATTTTATACTTGAAGGCAACTGTTAAGGAACTATGCCAATTACCCCTTAAACAGAAAATAAATCAAAGCAAAAGATCTAGAAGAACTAGTAGTGGAAGTTATGCAGTAATGGAAGCATGCTGATATATTCAACAAAAACCAAAAATCATACCAAAATCTAAGAATAGAGTGGAAAAACATGCAGAATATATAGAATTCATATGAAGTTTTGAACTGAAAATTTAATTTAGCACAGTGACTCCTCTTACAGCAAGTACCTCCCAGTATCCTCAGCAATCTGCCATGAATGATAAGTTTATACACTACAGCAGATCTGCACAGCACTTCAGGTGATGAACTAGACTAAAAATGTACCACTAAACAAAACAATGCATTTGAATTGCATTTAGGAAGTAATGTAATTGTGACCATCAAAATCTATTGGTATTTAACAGCATTTTACAGTCTGTCAGAATTTGATCAAGAGTCAATCAGAAAAGCATGTAATTTTACAGAAGAAAACCCCACAACTCCTCTGAGAGTCTTCTGGAAAAGAGCTGGAATTATTATAGCACAGAGGAACAAAAGAAAGAATATATTGTAAGAGAAGGCTTTTTAAGAGACAAATATTCTGACTGCAGTTGTTAAAATGGGGTGAATTATTTAACAAAGTGTAGCAATGAGTTGGAATACCTCTAGATACTTAAAAGGAATCAAATAGATTTAGCAAAAAATAAAAGATAAAATAAAGTTAAAACTTTACAAAGTAAATGCAAATTATAAAATAGAAAAAATTTTTACTTTGTTCCAACACTTACTGCTGATGAAAGAAACCAAGTGGTGCTTGTGGGGGTGATAGAGTCTTAAGTGGTGAGGCCATTTTCCTTTTCATAATTCTTGAATTTTACTAAAAAAACTAGCATAAATTCGGGATGAAGGGTACCACTTTTGCTCCTCTCCACACATTGCTAATTTTGAAGTCTAAGGATTCAACCTATGAGTGACAACAAGTATATGGAGAGTGGCTAAATTTTTTAATGAAGTTAAACACCTTGGCCTGATAAAATTCAGCTCAGGCTATTCCAACGAAGCCATTTAAGCACTCAACACATGCACAAGTACTGAGAGGGAGGGGACCACTGTCCCTTTTAACTTCTGCCAAATATGATTTTTGTTTAAACCACATGCAAATTTACAGATATGTCAATTCATGCTGGTTGGTGATTATAAACATAAAATGCAGATTTACTTTGGAGCCAAGATAACAAACCTTGTTAAAAGAGAGGGAGATATACACACACATATAGCTTAATGAGACTTCCAACACAGGGGAAAAATTATTTAACAAAATCAAGTGTGGAATCTTAAGGAAGGAAAAGAAAGGAGTTCTTTCTGAAATCTTTAAGCCCCTTTCCTATTTGTTTTCCATCCTTTCAGCCATGCTCCTTTTGAATAGAGGAAAGAAGGTTTCCATATTGAATTTTCACTGCAGACTGGCCTTGGAATCCAAGCACTATCCTACAGAAAAGCCTAGGCAGTAGTAAAAACATAAAATTGGAAACTTATGAATGGTTTGTCCATTAACATTCAAAGTTTTACCTCCAATCAGAAAACTAGAGACAGCCGACCTAGATGTTGATTGTTCATCTACCTCCAGACGGAAGCAAATTAGGCAGAAATAATTTGTTAGTTCAAGCTTCTTTTCTCATGAAAAGGCTTCTGAAAGAGCATAATTTATGAAGTAAAATTCCAGTATAAGTACAGAAATGTTTTTCTTTTTCCTTCACATAATGACTCAGAAATTGGGCAATAGGATATGCCACTCTGATATTTACACAGACTCACAGTGCTGCAAACCTCCTTCTTCTCCCATGCAGATCAAAGAGGCATTCCCACATTAGTATGCCGTATTTCTTATTCACACCTATTAACCTTAAGTATCAACCACCTTGATGGAATTCAGCATTTGACTGATCCTAAATTAAGTCCTTTGTCTCAGTCTGCCAGGATTCTACCAGGCAGGGACAGTTACACAACCACACTTCAAAGGGGCATCTTTGCCTTCAGCAATCACATGCCAGCGACTCATTTAAATGACCTTACTTGCTCATTAGAAGCTCTAGATGCACGTTGTAAATGTCAGAGAGCTTGAATTAATGTGGAGATTTTTACAAAAAAGTGTATTTTTGCAGCATTTGATGACAATATTTGTGATTCCTCAAGTTAAATCTAGCTATTTGCTTATGGATGATTCTCGCTTCAAATCACAGAACATCCTGAGTTGGAAGAGAGCCACTAGGATCCAAGTCCAGCACAGGACAGCCCCAAGAATGACATGTGCCTGAAAGCACTGTCCAAATGCTCCTGATCTCTGTCACATTTGGTGCTGTGATCACTGCCTTGGGGAGGCTGTTCCAGTGCCCAACCACCCACTGGGTAAAGAACCTTTCCTAGTATCTAACCTAAACCTGACACAGCTTCATACCCTCCCCTCAGGTCCTGTCACTGGTCACCAGGGCACAAAGATGAGTACCTGAATGTCCTTATGAACCCTAAATTCATGACACTCTGCTCTTCAACCACTCTGGGACTATAATGCTTTGATACCTGCTATGCAAAAACAGCAATATGTGAAACAAAGAAAGCACTCTTTCCCATGACATCTTTTTTCTGCTTGAGCAGTATATGACAACATGAAATACCAAAATACAGATAAGTCAGCAGCAATTTATACTGCTCAACATTCACAGACTCTCATGCTCACATATAAAATTAAGGACCCATTCCTTGAATACCTCACACCAAAGTACAGTATCTTACAAGAACAAATTGTAGAACAGAGCAAGGAAAATAAGTCAAGAGAGAAGACTGAAGCATAAGGAGGAAGGAAAAACTGACCACAAACTGTGACTTCTCATACAGACATGGACTAGCTGAATGCCCACAGAAAGACTTTCCAAAAGCAGGTGGGACCAGCAGAATTGTAATGTTTGCTGACTACACCTTCTCATATAAAAGAACTGGGGTTGTTATGCCAACAGCCTACATACAGAAGAGTTGAAAGAAGAATGACATTTTCAGTGAGTTGAGAACAGAGGAATGCCTACAAAAATGCAGGCCAGGCAGTAAACTCTGTACCTTTCAACATAGCTGGTAACATATCTGAGAAGCTGTGTAAAAACCAGCTTAGAGAGATATATCACTACAATAGATGGACAGACCAAAGCCATCCATTTTATAAAGGCACATTCAATGACATGTGTTAGGTGCAGTCATTCATCTAGTTCAATGCACAAAACAAACTTAAACCTAAGTATTGAAAGGATCATCCCATTTCCCACAATTCCCAATATAATTCAGAAAAATGTTTAATTAAAGCAATTTGATCAATACATTATTGCAGTTTGTCTCTTCTGGCTTTTAACAGCAAAGGATATCAAACTGAAAATCCATTAATTTATTAAAAGAAACAAACAGACTAACAACAAATTTTTGCTTTTAGGTACTTCCTCTGCACATCTAAATTTCAAAAGGATCATAAATAACTCCTTTTCAAGTGGAGAAATTGTTCTGAAGATTTAATATAATGTTACCATATGTCCTAATAATAGGACATCATTTACTGAAGTCTTAGGTTAAAAGCATCCATTAAAAAACTATACATAAAATTCATGGTTCTAATTGCAGAAGAAGAGTTAGGGAGAAACCTTAGCCAACATTAAAACACCCCGAAGTATTTAAAGAAAATAGGTAAGGAAATTCCTCGAGATATTAAATAGCTCCTTACTCTTCTCTGGTGAGCTCCCCCTGCCACAGAGTACTGTGCACAGCTCTGGGATCCTCAGGACAGGAAATTCCATGATTGAACTAAAGCAACCAAAACATGGAATTACCCTGAATGGCTGATAAATAAGGAAAAGGCAAAAACTGGAACTGCAGAGCTTTAACCTGACACAGCAAGAGTCACAGACTAGGCTGAGTTTGTCAAAGGACTTGAAAGAAACTGAATTTGGGCAACTAAAACTCCCCCAGAAAATCAGCATTAATTTTTGGAGCCTCTAAGAATTTGGACACAAATGCAAAATCAGTCAATTACTTGAGCTGTCATTTACTGCTCAGCTGATCTCAGAGCACATTCTCAGTCCACTCAAGTTTTAAAGTACAAATGTACAATTACAAACTGCCTGATGAAGGTTTGCACTAATGCACATTCCTGTGTGACTCCATGCAGCATTATCCCACTGTGGTGGCTTTCTGCTGTGTTTTTAAGAAGTAAGAGTTCCTTACTTTCTCATTCCTCAAGAGAATTTCAAAAAACAGCTTCAAAAGTCTTTAAACTGCATTTTTTACTTTTGCTTTCTACAAAATTATCTCTCCTGAAGAAGACTAATTTATAGATTATTTTCTTGGTGTACACAAGGAATTAAAGCAATGCTATATTGGTGACAAATTAGTGATTTCTTGCCTTTCAACTACAGGTTGGATTCATATTAGGAAAAAAAGACATAAAATCAGCTTTCAATTTCTAAAACTTTTCCTCACAAACAGAACAGTAAAGAAAAGGATATTTTCCTGGAGTTTCAATACCCACTCTGTAGTCCACATAACTTTGGTATGGATGGAAGTTGAAAATAAAAATAAGACCTGCTCTCTCAAATGCTATGACCTTATTGGATTCATGCTTTTCACTCACATAGGCCTAGGGGGAAAAGAAAAAAATCAACACTTTAAAAAGATTTAATTTCTAATGAATGAAAAAAAAAAAAAACAACAAGAAAAACCCCACTGCTTCTGTACCTCATTTCAAGTAATACAGGTAAATACTCAGGGAACAGAACTAAAGGCATTAAAATGTGCAAACTGAAATTGTTTATCTATGAAATTTAATATAAAATTTTTGATTACTAAGCTGTAGCTTACTTTTCACAAGGCAACATAAAATTACAGAGGTAGAAGCCTGTTCAGCATAGAGCACTTGAAAAATACTTGCTCAAAATTGGTAATATGGTCTTTTCATCACACTTTTCTTTAGTAAAAAATGGATTCCTTTTGGTAGCCTATTTGTTATGGGGATCTGCATCACATATAGTAATATTAATTCAGAAATTGAAGCACTCAATACGTTTTTTTGTGTGTTTTTTTAGCAATCTCTGTGAGCAACAGCTTTGATAAGCCACAATAAATGGCTGTGCATACTTTATTTGCTAAAGCCATTAATAAATAACTAGGCATCAATTAAAAAAAATCTTAAAAGTGTATTATTCTTTAAAGTGGGCTAGAATAAAATAATTAAACACTGCGAAATTATAAAAATTGATCTTTCATAAAAATTACAGTGTGATACAAGTGTAAAAAATGCAAATGCAGAAGCAGCAGGTTGATGACTAGGAGACTATAACTTATACCAGACTTTGCTGAAAGTTTTTCCTCAGAAATGGAGTAATTATTTTTATAAAGTGTAATGTCAGAACAACTTATACTTTTGCAAAGCAATCCTTGGATTGGATTACAGACTATTTTATAGTCTGCTTTATGCAATCCACAGTTACTGAATAAAAACAGGGAAAATAATAGGAAAAGACCTTGTTATGAAGCTAAAATAAGACTGTTTCAGGTTTCTATTATCTGTGGAAGGTATTTCAGTGCCATATTTTGACAACTTGAAATATATGGTGAGGCATTACACAGTGCATAACAAAGCACTGTTTGAAATTTCAGCATGCAAATTTGAAAGCCTTGTTACTCTACACATGTACCCAACTGGTGACTAAAACTTATCATTTTGTACACACAGCTTACCTGGGGAGATGCAAGCCAGCCAAATCTTTCCTCCAATTTATTCATATCTCTATCAAAGGCATTTAGGAATTTATAGCGAAGAAGATCATCCTCAGTAAGATTAAACTGTCTTCTGGCATAGTGGTAGCTCTCATTATTCCCTATTCTGGGGAAGTCAAGCCATTCTGGATGTCCAAATTCATTACCTGCATTCAAAAATATTAAGGATCTGTGAAATAACATGCTAAGAATACACTAAGCCTGCAAAAGCAAAATATATTAATGTGTGTTTCCTTTCTACAAATTTTAAACTCCAAAGAATCCACTTCCATACATAAAGCAGTCATTTCATAATTATGTCTCTAATTTTTTTAATAGGTCTCTCAGAAATTGCATTTTTATTAGCAGGGTTGCTTGGCCATTAAAACTACAAGAGCAAAATACCCATGGACTCCAGGGGAAGTACAAAGTGATGAATTATGAACTCCATGTTATTGTGCTTTAAAACTTCCCAAAAATTTTTCTGTGCGTGTGCCATTCTATCTCAATTTGGTTTTTTATAGCAGTAGCTTCACAAGTCTGCCAGTCTCACCCAAATTATCTAGCCCAAAAAACTACTGACCAGACTTCTCTTGAAGACAAAGAATAGGTTTATTCAAACTTGGATCACATTCAAAAAGAAGGAAACAGGTTAACATTTAGGCAAGAAAAAGTTTAGCATCTCTTATGTAGCATCTCCAACGCAAATCTCAAAGCAAGACCTCATTTGGGACTTAGTATTTTGAGTGACTTTGATGTATCCAAAGTGTTCTTGATTTACATATTGTCATTATTACAGATTGAGACAACTCCAAATGCACTTAATAATTCTAACTCATGATATAACCTATGGTCCTGCAGACTCTCTGACATTTTGGACTATTCGTTTGACACAGGATTAAAGGGTTTCAAGTACCTTACAAGTTAAACACTCACTTCAAAGCCCACAACAGTGAAATCACAGCAAACATTTCAGAGATTACATAACACCCACTCACTATAAAACAGAGACAAAATCATATACCTAGAAATATGTATGGAAAGAACTGAAATTTAAGAGCTTTTCCACTAAAACAAGCAACAACAAAAAAGAATAATAAAAGGATCCTCACATTTCCACAGACTATTACTCAAGTTTTGTCAATGAACTGGAGCTTTGTGGCTGACAGAGGGCAGGGATGCCAAGGGAAGGCAAGAGATTCCTGGCTGGATACCCTGCATGTGCATCCAGCACCCATCTGCTGCCCCATCCAGCCTGCACTGCCTCGCAGGCAGCAGAGACAACTGTGAACTTCAATTTGTGAAATGATTTCTGTAATTCTGTGCTTCATGGGAACAAAGAAATGAACAGAGGACAAAAGAGAAAAGCCTCATATATATTTAGGAGAGTCCTTCAGAGTGGTATCTGCTTTGTAAACGAACTGACAAGTTGTAAATTAAATTTCCTATTCAAAAGCTAAACCACTAAATTTCATATTCAGCTCAAAAATGGAGACAAATACAAAAGAATCAGAATCACAGCAGGACTTACAAAATGACCTTGGAATAATGCTGGACTGAGCTCTTAAACTGTGCTAACAATAAGGTTTGGAAAATGAGGAAAGATATTGCTGCAAAACAGACACAGTATCTAACCAAATTCAATATTCTCTGAAGAGCTAGACAAGGTATTACCTTCCTTCGTGATCTGCACACTATTGAAAAGATGAACTACATGAGATAGCTCAGCTAAAGACAGCAAAAACTATCAGAAAGACAGAGATGACACATATCTCGAATTGATGGGCAAGAAAATCATACCTATTTGTTCAAGAAAGAAACAATGGGAGAAATAAGCAATAGGAGATAGCAAATAAATTAGACTGAACTAGCCCATCATTTCCATAGATTATTTCACTGTAAATAGAGCAGACTTCCTTCAGGTTTATAATGTGTAATGACTCTCTCACCTCCACTTGCTTTGCCTATTTCCCCACCACAGTTACGAATGTGGTTCCAATGCTGTTCTGCTGTCTTGGCTTTTTAAAAGAAACAATATAAGTGCAGCAAATACTAAAAGCAGTCTTAATTTCCTAACTATTACTAATGGCTATTGAGAAAAAAAGGGAACTTAGTACAGTGCAGCAATTTGACAAAACACTAAGATACTTTCTGTTACCAAAAACACAAGCTGAGGTTTAAAGTCTGCATGTTCTTTGACATTCTGTGTTTATGAGCATCTTCTGGAGAATATGCTCCTGAGCCTTTTCTACTAGTCGCTTGACTGTAAAAGGGTCACTTGCTTTCTCTTTATAGGAAGAAAAATAGTAATAAAACGTAACAGAATGAATACAAGCAGTTTTGGTTATGTTTTTAAACTGTGGTATAGGGAAAATAATGTAGCATTTAGGATGCATCTGCTTCTTGCAATGCATTAAGGCCATGCATCCTATAAAAAAACTCACGTCTACATGCTGCTTTTTTAATTGCTGTTCTTTCTAGTTTAGCTTCATAACAAACAATAGGAGGGACTAGGAAAGAAAAGGCACGGGTGAGCAACACTTGCTGCTAGAGATAACTATCGGTTCACGGAATGTGAAGCATCATCTGCCTCCTTCCCCATGTTACACTGCTCACCTCTGACCAGAATCAGCAACATTCACTTCTATTCTTAGAGGCTTCTACAGTTATCAAGAAATATAACTGGGATTTATTTTCCTCTAATTAATTTACTGTTTGATGTAAAAGTCTAAACTACAGATTGATAAGAAGCCAGCTGCCACAAATGATGCAAATCAAGACAATGGAACTAATGTGGGGGAGGTAGAGAACAAAGCTGAAATTAACTGGAGTTTTGATTAGAGAAACAAAGACAAATCCTTGAAGTGCAACGCATGCTAATTTTATCTAGGAATTAATTGAAGTTTTCTATTTGCTGCATATTACACACACTGGACAATTTTATTATGTACAGGATTTCAAGATCGCAATTCCAACAAATAAATTAACTTTCTACTACCATAATTAAAATTTATGTCACCCTTGTTTATGAGGATAGAAATGCATTAACACCACAAAGAAGTCAGGCTGCTGTGAATTCTTTTAAAGTTGATCTGCACAGGTCAATAAAGTTTTCTTCATCTCTTTTCTTTAGACATCTTTAGTAGCAATTCTCCCTGAAAGAATAAGCCTCAGCAGAACTGAAGGCATATTTAAAAGATGGAGCAGGCAGTTTCAAGAGATGTTATTAGGAGTTCTTTGCATTTTGAATTAAATATGATGACACTAAATATTTTAAAAGCAGTTAAAACAAGTGGTTTATTTTATACAACAAAGGTAAGAAGTCTAATTAGGTGCATAATGCTAAACAAGACTTTAAACCATCTAAAACACTACAAAAAGATCCTATTTAAATCTGATGAGCTGGAGACTGGACACATTGGGACAAAATTCCAGCAGTTCCACCTTAAAGTACTTCTATCAAAATATGTGCAGTTACACCAATTTACAGAAGTCAGATAATAAAGTCATCCAGGAGTTGCAACTGCTTTGAATTTTACTTCACTACCTTTGTGAACAATGATGGCAGTACAACAATCTGCAGGCTATAAATAGAATCAATGTAAATCAGATCTAGATAGCATATGGTATTTATCATTACTTCAAACAATAAACACTTCAAACAATGGATCTTCATTTTCCCTACTTGTAAAGCTCTTGGGTGTTAAGTAACCCTGTATTTACTCAATTTAGTACCAAATATTCTTCTTAGCATCTTAAAATCTTCTTCTTACTACCAAACCCAAACAATAAACACTATACTGTCTCTGAAAGATGAGAGAATGAGCCTCACTGCAAGCATTTCTATAGTCTTGAAATCCATACAAAAATAAAGTGAAATTCCAAATAGACTCCTGATACACCTGGGTTAGATGATATGAAGACCTTCACATATTTTAATCTTCCAGCATTGGTATTTAATGACATATTGGGTCAGAAAAGACTAACAAATCAGTTCAAGCAAACAATTATATTTTAACTTCTGCATAAAACATAGGCTAGAGGAAATCTCTAGCATGAGGCAATGGTAGAGAGGGCAATCGGTAAAGACAGTAAAGTGAAAATAACTGTATTTTTCTCCAATTTTCTGAAAATACCAGATATTTTCTCCTCCCAAGTTTTGAAAGATAAAAAATCAGCATAAACACCATATTTGTTTTGCAGCTTGGATCTTCCACATCTCCTAGGGGAGAAGGGAAGAAACATTTAACATTCCCTGTATTAAAGGATCAAAGAATGCATCTCCTCTGGGACGACACAGTCATGGGGAAACCAAGGATGCCTCCAACGTATCCAAGACATGGGAAAGGATTGAGTCCTTAAAATGCTTGCCCTAAATCACACAGGGACACAATACTCTGTACAGGGATACAGTTCCTGTTGTTTCTCTCCTATTCCCACTTCCCATCAAGGGTTGCTCTGTCTTCTCTCATTTCCTACTGATGTTTAAAAGTTGGGAGCTATTGTACCACACCATTTTATAAACACTGATAAAACAGTTCCAGGCTCTTAAAGGAGATAATATTCCAATTGTTCCAACAAAAATTCCAACCATACTAAATAGCACTGTTCAGTTCTCATATCTCAAACCCAGATCTCTCTTTAGCCAGATAAATTACAGAAAAAAACACCAAACCAAATAAGAAATAAAGAATTCTCTTAAGAAGCACCAATTCTGCATCTCTATTAGGACAGGCTGGATGGCTGAGAAGACTTCTTACATAGAAGAACAACCAGACACAGGCATAGTAAACAGCATTGCTTATTATTAGTTACTTTCTTTTTCAACAGAAGATCATATGATAGTTATGCCCACATGCTGGTATTTAGTAGAACTCTAGTTACACAGGAAAAAAACCCAAAAAACCCATTTATCTGGAATAAATTATTCTTTCATTGAATTATTTGTAATGTTCTATCAAAGGAGTACTCAATAAAATACCAGTGGCCTCACTGACAACAGTATTCAGTTCCTACGGGCAGATGAACATTTTCCCTTTAATGTTTACTGAGCAGAGCAAGAGTTGCTGCAGTTCATACTAACAGAAAAAAAAAAAAAAAAAAAAGAGTACCATGAAAAGTTACCTAGGCTAGAAGGGACCTTGAGTGGATAATTATTTTATTAATCTACTCTTAGAAACCTTCAGGCCTGAAAGTTTACATTTTAGGCCTCCTTTCCCAGCATAGAATAATCTATGACTGACTTAAAACTTACTCAACATCCACATAGAGTATTCAAAACAATAAAGTAACACTTAAACTCCTTGTGGTGCTTTTACACTGAAACAGTTCCCATTTTGCTGTTTCCTATTAGCTGCATCCTGGTAAAAAACAAGAGACTGACTTTGATACTGTGACATTTCCACCAGGCTCTATGTGACCACGGCACAGTATACATTATTTAGTCAACCACTTCAAGAGCTCACTAAAATATTTAAGAACAGAAATATTGCAGAACACATTGCAAAGGTTAAAAAAAAAAACCCCACAACTAAACAGACAAACCTTCTCCCCAAATCTAACAAAAAATACAAATCTATATCAAGAAACTTTTTTAACAGATGATGCAGTCAGAGAAATTCTAGCTAGATCTTTCAGTTTGGTGCACTGCCAATTATTAACTAGTACCACAAATGACAGGTTAATGGGCTTACAAAGTGAATTTAGAACATGGCTGAAACAGAGAGGTCCAAGAAAGAGGCCAATCTATTTGCTCTGGGATACCCAACAAATAGCAGTTTAGTTAATGGTAAGAATTTCACTGTCTAATTTTCAAAGAACACAAAGAATTAAGAAAAAAAAATGCAAACAGAGGAAAAAGACCACTTACATAGTGCTTGGTGCACAGGAAAGTTAAAGTAAATGAAAAACGAAAGTTCAGTATTATCCTGTTCTTATTACAGGAACATACTGAATTACTTAAATAACTGTGCATTTGTTACAGCGCAAAATGAGAAAATTTGAAATTAAAATCTGGAATAAACTTCAAACAAAGTAGGGGGGAAAAGGCATTCTAAAATAGATGTCAGCAATCAAAACAGAAGGTACATTGTGAGAAGCCCTGGTTTTCTTGAAACAGTACAAATAAGCCATCAGAGTATACTACTGGCTGCACCTCTAAACCTCTTCTTACCTCATGTCCTCAAAGGAGTACATTCCCAAGATTATTCCTAGACTCACATGTCACTGCTTTGAAATTAAAGCTTCTTTCTGCCAGCTGCCTCCTGCCCTCCACCTGAGGCTGGTCCAACCCTGCCATGCTGAGAATGTATTTATAAACTGCCAAAAAACATTTGTTTCAGAAAAAAAGCCTTCTCAAGATCCTCACAATTTTAAACAGCTCATGTCTGCCATTGTTTTCAGTTAACCTGGGCACTTATTAAGATATTTACAAAACCAGAATTATGTAATTACTTTAAAAGTCTTTGGAAAGGCACAGCATCATCTTGCTACACTACTTTTTTTCTCTAAGAAATGGAAAACCCCAAACAGCACCTGGGCACTGTTGCACATTCCTTAAAGAATACAGAGACCCTTGATGGGCTCAGTCTCAAGGCTGTGGCTGCCAACATTAAGACTCCTCTGATGCAGAAAACCAATCAATGGTATTTCTAAGTTGCCATAACAGTTATGCTTCATTTCAGATAAGGAAATGGAGTTATTTGTTTTCTGAAGGTTACATAAGTGATTTGTAAATTTGAAAGGTACAATCTGTGTTTTCTTTGCAGGACTCAGCACTGTTTCAAAGAAACCTGTTACTGTTATGTCTCCTGCTATGAACTTGTATATACACAAATATAAATAAACATAATATTAAAAAAGCAATGAATTGGTGCATTTGTTTCTACACACAATTCTACTCAACAGCTGAAGTCTTAGGTGGAACTAACACCTAACTAAAGCCATATTTTAGATATATAAGGATATTTACTTAAGAATTAGTTGTCCTTGGCCAAAAAAATCCCCAATATTCTAAAACCATCATGGAGAGTAAAATTCAATATCCTACTCTCAAAATAAAAGAAAGAGTACAAATTTTCATATCAACTTGTAAAATTCTCACACAGAAAATTCTGAATGTTAGCAGAGAATTTTACTAGACTGGAAATTGAAAAAATAGTAAAACGATTCTGAAATTAGCCATACATCATATTAGATAAGAAACTTTTTTCATTGAAATCCTTTCAGGTTCCCAATTCAGCAATTAAACATCATACCAACATATACCAAAGAAGTTTCTGACCACAGTTGTATCTTCCAATTAAATACTGTTCAGAGAATAAAGACTGGGAACATACAGATGTATTTTCCAATTGTTCAATTATTATAGAGTTTGACAACACCACTCCAGTGGCGTGCAGTGCTTGGTCAGTACACCCAAACCCATCATTAAGGAGAAAGGCAAATATTGTGATCCAGAATTGCATATTAGCAGTGTCTCACAATACAAACCATCTTCCAAATGAGAAGCATTTTTAAAGTCACATTTCTCTTACAGAGTGTCCTCAACAACAATAATTTGTTTCAAGAAACAGACTCACTTTAGTGAGCCAATAAAAAAGCATATCCTTGCCTTTCTACTGTTCAGCAGGGCATTTTCTTTCTACAATTACTTAAATTTCACTACTTAGCTGGAAGACGTTCAAATTTTTATTGCACTTCTACCTTGCAGCAAAAGAATATATGAGACTGATGCTAAATAATCATGCACTGGGGATTCAAGGTCATATGAGGTTAAGGTTTTGGATTTTTTTGTTTGCAGCTTGGTTTTCTGTGGGATTTTTGGTGTTGGTTTGGGTTTCTTTAGACAACAGCTGAAAATAAATGCCAAGGACTGACATTGGAAAAGATTGGTAACTACTCTCTTTGGCTTCAGGGCTACTGCTGAAGGATGAATGAAATATGAGCCATCTGTAAAACTCAAACATGCTGGGGAAAATAAAAATACAAAATCCACATTTCACTTTGTTAATAGTTTAAAATAGTCCTGAGAGAAGACTATCAGCTAAATAATCCATTTTTCCATAGTTATTAAAAAAAATGTTATAAGGAGATTCACGAAGAGAACTGAACGTGTAGGAAAAGAACTTTGAGTGTGAGCAACAGGCAAAACCAATCTTCTTACCCTGCTACTTGGAAATGCTCACACTAAACCCTTTTGTGAAATCAATACACAGCATGAGCTATAAGAGTAACTGTGTATAAGATGTTATCTTGGGAAAGAGTGATGATAGTTACATCTAGCAGCCAACAAAAATGTTGGTTTGGTGTTTTCTAGCTCTGTTTAAAGACATACCAAAACCACCAACCCTCATATGGAATGGAGCACAACACAGCATTATGCATTGCTGTTTGGCATTTCCACTCAAGCCAACACAGCATGATTGCTGGGCTTTGGAAGGAAATTTTACCTAATAACTCAAGGGAAAACATGAGCCTGGTCAAAAAACATCTAACAGACAGATTAAGAATGGTTAGAGAAGAATGGCATTACCTGGAATAAAAATTAACTGACTATTTAAGCTAGGCAATTACAAGTCTGCCAAAAACCTCCTCGTGAAAATGCGAATATTTTTGAGCAACCTGAGGAGAAAAGAGGAAGCCACAAGAGTTACAATCTCTCATAAGGCCTATGCCACCTTAAACAGTACATTTACATCATGATTCATTTGCCTTTTGGTTACTGTTAAATAAACAGATTAATCAAGTACCATAACCAGTTTAAACTCTATGAAGTGGAAAAAATTTCCGTATTGTTCCTCTCACAATAATTTGACTCTTTATCTGGGAAGCAAATTAGCTTTGAAATACACAGATATTCCAAAAAACAAAACTGCTGCTTTGCTGTGCATTTCAAAAGCAGTATCCTCAATGGATACTAAATAACTATGCTTGTATAAATATAATTTATGTGTATGTCAGAAGAACGTCCTGTATCAACTTAGTGACTTTTTGCATTCATTGTTTTAGAGTCTTTTGCTTCCCCCAACCCTTCAACTTGTTCATTGTTAGCTTCACAGCTCGGGGCTTTGTTTGCTTGTTTTAGTTGTGTGGGGGATTTTTTTTTAAAGATACTATTGCATAAAAACACAAAGATTATAAGTGGTTTATGTAAAACTTTAACCAGACATTTGAAAGCAATTTTTTCTAAGTCATGTTTATTTAACATATTTCAAAAATCCTAGCATAATATTCTTTTGGTGACAGCATAATCTGTTGAAAGATCACTGCTCATTAGAGTCAATCATAACAAGGACATCTAAGAAAGATTACTTGTATTGTTGGTGGGGTTTTTGTTTGTTTGTTGTTTTGGTTTGTTTTCTTTGTGGAAACGGGTATTGAAATTTTCAGGTTTGGAGTTTTTTTCAGAAAGAACAGTTAGAGATTTCAAGGCAGGGTCTCTGGTATTTTGTCATGCTATTAAAAGGGCAGGTTTCAAGAAGAGTCTCATTTGCCTGATAATCAATTAACATACTTATGAGTATTAGTCTGTATATTAAAGTCTATTGTTCTTGAACAGAAAATCCATGGTTTAAACTGAAACGTCTTGTCTGTAAATGAGATCTATTAATGAAGGTGCACAGAAGGAGTGTATTAATGAGAGAAACCTCTGATGATGAAATTCTGACCTGTTCAAAGCAGTAATTGCCCTGGTCTTCTCTCTCCCTCTTACTAGACTAGGGACCAAATCTTATACAGTTTTCAAAGAGATATTCTGAACTTTTTGCAAGATACAAGGCAAGAATTGCAAGATCAGACTGCACCTGAGAATGTCAAAAATCAGAATTCATTTAGAATCATTAAGATGTGCTGCTTCCACAAAAATACTTAGTCTTGGAATGTTCACTGCATCAGATTTTAAAATGTAGCATAGATTTGCAACTGCCTCAAGTGGACATCATGCATGCACATCTTATATGAAACGAAGTGTCACAACATCTGGTTTTTAAGCATCTTAAACTTGATCCTTGAGCCATCCTTAATCACATCTGAGAGTATAAGAACAAAAAAAACCAAAAATTAAAATACCATAGCAATACAAAACTCCTATGTTATTAAAATTCTTTTACAACTGTTTACAACCCCAGAAGAGGATAAAGAAAGGCTGTAATTAAGAAGCAGCCTCTGAAGAGCATCACCTTCTAATACTAATCTACAATTAGTTATACCAGAATAATTGCTGGTCTTCCAGTATGAGTGGGCACAGGGAGACTGCAACTACAGAGCAGGCTGGGGCAGACCATCACAAATACCCTGATGGCAAAATGGGCTGGACGCACAATGTAAAGATAGTTTTCACTCACCTGTACATTAACCACTGTCAGTACAACTAGAAGCAGGAAAAAGGAGAAAAAAAAAAAAAAAAAGAAAAGAAAATATAGCAAAAAATAAAAAAAAAAAAAAATAGCCGGCAACAGTTTTTAAAGCTGAAGAAGCTGAAGCAAAACCATTGCTCAGATAAAAAAGGGAGTTCAAGGAATTGGTACTGATGGTACCTTTGCTGCAAGAAGCAGACGAATTACAAAACAACCACCAAAATCCATAGGAACTGAGCACAGTTGTGAAGGAAGGTGTTTATAATTTTTTTGTTGTTGTTGTTAGTTTCTTGTCATTGCTGTTGTTTTTGTTATGTAAGGAGACAGGAAAAAATAAACCTCATCATATTGAGAGAACGGTTGTTTGTTGAAATGTAAAATAAAATACAGAGTGAAAATAGACTGTAACTGAATGTTACTACAGCCTTTGAAAAAGCAGTTGTGGCCAAAAAAAGCTCGTTCTGCCCATTCTCCTTCCCTTGTACTTCTGAAGAGGACTTGCTTTAAAAATCAGCTTTAAGAGACATCAGAAGAGCCACAATATGCCCTGATTTAAGTGGCATGATTCCACTCCTCCTTCCTTCAGGTAGAAAGACAAGAGAAAAGATTATGGACATTCGCTTCCTAATAACAGGTCATTTGATAAAGAGATTTTAAGAGGTATTCAGAGTATCATTGGGCAGAGCTGCTGCTGCCATTTTTTAATTTGATCTTCCAATTTTCAGGATTTAGTGCAGAAAACTTTTCAAATAGCTGGGAAATCCAAGACCCACTAACACACTCCATTTCCTGACAATGGGTACATTATATAGGTAACTCCACACACCTATCAACCCATTCATCAACAACTCTAGTATGGAGCATGTCACAGGAAAGTGATCCACTGCTCTTCCTGACTGTCCCTGTGGTGCAGGTGGAAAGAAAAGCTGAATTTTGGATGGTTTGTTCTGGTGGCACCTGAGGAAGGGATGATCCCAAAATCAGACTGGTTATCTGTCTACACACAGTATTTTTTTTCCAAATAACTTTGGTCAAAAGAGGTTAGGAAGCAAGTAAATAGTTGTAAAAGAATAGTCTAGAACTGTGAACCTTTGAGATTTAACGTCTAAGAAAAAGAGGTTCACCATGAACTATCCCCTCTGTTCATTCCATTATATCATGCCTCCTTATTTGCATTGGACAGCTAACCCTTCTCTGAAATTCAACAATTTGCTATATACACGGAGGCAAACATGACAGCATTCATCTCATGCTCAAAACATATAAAAATTAGCATCAAGACCTGAATCAGCTGAAGGCATAAAAAAGCTGTGAGCCTTTCAAGACAAAACCAGCTAATAATTTTAGATTTTTCTTGTGACACCAAGTTAATACACAGAAAACAAATTTAGACTGATGAACGAGAAGAGCAGAAATTATTCCAGATTACATTATGGCTGCTTAAACCATGATAAAATTTTAATTTATTTTTTAGTTTTGAAATAAGTACTTCTGAACTAGTGTACAAACCAACAAAAGCAATGTCATTTAGGTAGACACGTCTAACATTTTCCTTATCAATGTTTTACTAAAAACATATGTTCAGATGAATTGCTCCTTTCCCTACCCTGAAGTTTCACATAACTGCTGGAATTAATTCTGTATGCACACATTCATTTCTTAAAAAATATTATTTCCAAAAACAGTGTTTCAATTTACTGAAATATGAATGCATTTAAAGTACTACATTTCATGCTGTCATTGCATTGTACACAAAGAAGAGATACAGCTTTTTTAGGGGCCGAGATGAAAATATACTGCACATAATGCTTTTTCTGCCTTTAAGACAAAACTTCTTTGTCAAAGGAAAAAGTAAGCTTTGATCTCATGAAAAAACCCCCAACCTGCTTCCATGTCTGAAAAATGTTGTTACAACTGTTTGAGGAAAGCCAAATATGTACAAACACCAAGATGATTCCTCCTTTCCCCCTGCAGCAACGCTGTATGGAAATTCAAAACGACAAAAGCAAAACACAAAACACAGACAAGAAACCATTAGAGATTATTTGCACAAAGACATTTTGAATTGGACACATGAAATTTCTCAGTAATGATTTTTCATTCCTTTGCAGGTTTTTTCTTTAAAAGAAAAGAAAGTTGTTCAAGTGATAAATGCTTTACATGGACCACCTATAAAAAAGGGGAGAAGAATCCTCTGAAACCAGTAAAATTACACCTTTATCTGCAAAAAAATATTTGCCAATGTCATTACTCATTTTGTTTTTGTTCCATTTCATTCCTTTACATGGCCACATAATGGTGGTAGCTTATTTCAATACTTGTTTTCTTATTTAGATCTTAATGGGAACATTTTATTGTCAGAAAACAACATATCCTTTGAAAACCTGAGAGGTCATGATAGCAGGAGGGAGGAAAAGAGACAGGGCCCTAACAGGAGCCTGGTAAAAACTTCTCATGTCCCTGAGCCCAGCCTCACAGTATCTCAGACATTGATCACATCATCCCTTTATGAACTGGGAAATGAAAAAAACACAAACCAAAAACTTACTGAGAGAATACGACATGTACACATCACCTTTATTAAGATAAATTTTAGTAATTTCTACAAGTCTCTTCCTGTATTTCAGTTTCCAGAGGCAAACAATGAATTTAGTTCTGTATTCTTATGTGCAAACCAAATAGTCTTCCATATAGGAAATAAACCAAAACCACAGTCTTTCAGGCCTACAAATATAAAAGCAACTAGCAAATACCAAAGCAAACTTGGACAATTTATCTGAAAACTTCAATTATGTCCAGGTTGAACTCCACAAAATGAAAACTATTTTAAATGAAGATACTCTCTGCTTCATATTTAATTAGGAGACACCTTTCCAACCCATAAGTAGGAAAGCAGGATATTAATAAATAGCTTACTATATTTCTAAGGCTAGTCACTGACAGAACTTTAACAAGCTTAGAGCATTATTGATTTTTCTGTTTTCTTTTTTTTTTCTCTCACCAAACAGAACAATAAATTTCACATACTGATGAAATTTGCACAAATAAGGCAAGTTTTCTTTACATCTGTTGAAATTTATATGTCATTACTCTGGCATGCTTATCAGCCTGTGGGCTCTGAATAGGCATACAATCATAACGGTTGTCTGCAACGTGCACCACTAAACCACATCCTCAAGATAAACACACCCAGGCATGGTGACTCCACCACTTCCCTGGGCAGCCTGCTCCTATGTCTGACCACCCTTTCAGTAAAGAAATTTTTTAATACTCAATCCAAATTTTCAGTGGAGTAACTTGACAGCATTTCTTCTTATCCTGTCACTTGTTACCTGGCAGAAGAGACCTGGCTACAACCTCCTCTCAGGTGGTTATAGAGAGTGGTAAGGTCACTCCTGAGCCTCCTTTTCTCCAGGCTAAACAAAATGTATTGAAAAATACAGAGTTTTAAAGAATTAACTATTCACATACTCAAGAAGAAATACATAAAAGTTGTTTAAGTACAGCTAAATAGCACACAAGGATAAAAAAACACAGTAACACAAGTGAAGACTGATGGAAATTGAATATACATTCACATAGTATTTTGGTATTTATAAATAACTACTACTTGGACTGTGTTAGCTTAGAAGAAAGAAAAAATGTGAGTTATGGAAATCCACCCATGTTCAGACTTCTGCACTTCTCCTTTCAAGAAATATCATGCACAATTCATGACTTGCTAAAATGGTGGCAGCCTCTAGGAACTACAATAAATAACCAGTCATGAAAATAAACAAGAACATCTCAGCTAGAGCCACGTTTTTCTTTTGTTTTTAGGAGCTCAAGGTAAATCATGGAAAAGCATGCTGCCAATCCAACAGTGTATATTAATACATGTTAATGTTTTCCATCAGATATCCTTCTTTTCCCCCAATAATATTTTGAAACAAGACTATACATTTCTCCATTATGAAGATCAAGGTTGTGAGCTTAAGCTGCAAAAGAGCTGATCTATTATACAACCACCCAGATGATCCAGCCTTTCCTGCAGTATTCTGTATTAACAGTTAGCTGGATTAAAAAAAAAAATATGAGAGGCTTAAGGGAATTCTTTCATAGTCTAGAGATTGACTCTTAAATCAAGAGGGAGTGGATTACTAGATTGCCTTTAAAAAAATCTCTCTAGAAATGCCACTTGAGAAGATATTCTATGAAAATACCTTGCTTGCAGGACTTGCTCTGAATTTCACAAAAATATCTCAATACTTATCCCAACTGAGTAAAAGTTCTAAGCTTCTGGCTGTGAAGACTGCACCAGTACTTTTGGCTTTGTAAATAATCCTTCGCTCCTTAAGACATTAGTCACTTGTCTTGTTATTCCTCCAGCCCTGCAGTTTTATGTAGCACATTATGACAGAAGTAGTGGTTTATATTCAGCAAGGCATCCCAACTCAAAAGGTACCTGTACTATTTGAAAAAGAAAAAAGAAAACTAACAAAACGTTCAAAAAAATCTCCCTTTAACAAAATTAATTTTCTTTTCAGCCAGAAGTATTTTTATTGTGTTGATAAACTCCTTTTCTACTTTACTCCACTATAAATTCCATCAGCATTTAAGATCAGACAGCAGTAAGACATTTTTTGCTGTGTGGGTGGTGAGATAATGGAGAAGTTGCCCGGAGAAGCTGTGGATGCTCCATCCCTGGAATTATCCAAGGCCAGATTGGATGGGGCTCTGACCAGCCTGGTCTAGTGGAAAGTGTTCTAGCCCACACACAGCAGGACTGTTGGGATTGAAAATATTTAAGATGATCTTTTGGTTGTTTCCCTTCCAACCTACAACATTCTACAATTCTACGGAATTTCAAATTGAAGATCTCGAGAGACATCCAAGAAAGAAGTCAACCTTTATAAAGGATGTTCTTATGCTTTGCTCTGCAGACTTTACCATTTCTCAGAAAAGGCAGGAAATACCTTGTCTCTTCAAAGTCAATGAAAATTTAACTACAATGTTGTTCAAATTCTATTCTAGCAAATTCCTCTGTGTTAGATTGATGGCCTCAAAAAATTAGGACACTGAGAAGATTCTAAGCTAATAACATCTTGTGAAAATAAGCTCTTGAACAAATAAAGACGTCTTTTTTTTTTATTCCAATGTCATCAGACAGTGTTATCTCAGCTTAAGCTACATTGATTTGGGGAATTAATGACACTACTGAGATGAAATCATTTCAAATTACCTCAACTGCATGCATTAAAATCCAAATTGGAATCTATGCCTAAGGATCTAATACGACAGACTTTTGCAAATACAAAATGTGCCCTGCACAGTCATGTCTCAAACCAACAACTCCTTACTGAGTAACACATGGGGTTTAATTCTATTTGGCTCTGCACTGCCCAGAGAAACCAGCCTGAGAAAGAGCAATGTGCCACCAAAGGTAGGCTTGAGATTAACAGAGCCCTCTGCATGCTCCTACACCAGCTCACTAGAGCCTGATGTTGCTAAATTACTTGATTTGGATCACCTTTCTCTACCTCTTTAAAAGCCAACCTAGGAAGTACCATCAGGAAGACATTTTTTGCTCTTTGGTAGATGGCTTTGGAGAAAATAGTTATATTTTTCTCTCAGCCCTTTCCAGACTAGTGAGTACAGACAAACTGGAAAAAGGAGAAGTAAAACACAGCTGGGAGTGGTAAGAAGCTGCTGCTGCTTCTTTTCAGCATTGGGGGTTTCAGAAATAAGGATCTTAAAACAAGTACTGATAAATTATCATCATCTAAATTGCATGTAACACAGTGAGCAGTAGGGAGGAAAGACAAAAGCTTTAACATCCACATCACATTTATCCCTGCTTGAATGGGTAGGCTTACCCTTTTTTCCTGCTCCTAGAACACAAAATTCTTGCACAGATTTAGTTTTTTAACAGGCGCACCACTTCTGTAGACACCTGGCATTCAGGAAATGAATGACCTCCTGCAGTAAGCACTTCATTAGTGACACTGACAAACTCAGAAATCAACTTTACTCATCTGTTCTGTGACATGGCAGAGGCCAAGTTCTGCATGAAAACTGTATCTGATTACATGAGGTTACTGTAGAAGGTACAACCAAGAGAAACCCCCCCCCCAAAAAGTTTACTCTCTCTCTAAACATAAATTCTAATGGAGACCTGAATGCTGGACTTCATTTTTATCCATAGTTCAAGTTAGTATTTACTTGAAAACCTGAAAATATTTTTAATTTTCTTTAAGTTTTGCATTGTGTCTTTCAAACAGGGACACAGAGCACTAGAAGTAGAAGTCTGAGCAAACTCATCCCAAAAAGGCATCTTACATACCTTACAATGGAAAGGCTCTTCTGAAGCATTAATGATTACCAAATTGTTCATAGACTGAACCAAGCTTTATGAAATTTTTAAAGTCACTGTAATATGTAACAGTTTAAAGCACTTCAAATGTATATAAAAAGATATTCAAAGCATTTTGTTTGAATCAAAATTAACCACAGCAAAGGAAATGTAAAATGGCTGTGGTTAACTGCTTAAACAATTAATCATATGCAAAGTAATGTTTACACACATGTAGATAGAAAAAATTGCCTATGTGCACATAAAATATTTCTATATATTATAAAATTTTAAAAACTTAGCATAGTTTCATACTACCTGGCAAAAACATTCTGTCTTTTACTCAAATCTTAATTTTGGACCATGTCTAATGTTTAATCAAAACAGATTCTTATGCACAAAACCATGTATTTACATGCACAACTTCCCAGAAATTTCAGACGTGTTTTCAAGACAGAGCTTTTACAATGGCGTTTACATTCTGAATTAAAAAAAGAAATAAAATCCAAAAGTGAGGTAAATTTGTTGATTTTAAACTTATTTTAAGGTGAAGAGAATGAAAACAAAATATACTTTAGTCTTTGGATCCATCTGTAATTATTTTTTTGCATAAAAGACACCTAAGTAAAACTCATCAATGTCATGTGTAAATAGTTTAATTATAATTTATTGTAAAGAAATTCTGAATCTTATAGCTGTGGAGAGAAAAATAACAAACAACTATGAGAGAATAACAGCCATGTCCTGTAAAGTCAGAAATCCAGGAGTGAAAAAAGCTTAGCATAATGATATGAGTTTGTCGTAATTTCTGAAATAAATTACATTTTTGAACAAATGAAAAAAGAAATTCCTCTAAAAACCTATGTACTATACCTAAAAAGTAATACTACATAATACAGTTATAATATATAGTGTAGAGTTATATAAAATTATAATATATAGAGGCCTATATTCTGTGTTCTTGAAAACAACAAATAAAGCAACAATAATGGAGAAATGGAGGCTGTCATGCAACAGAAATGGAACTCTTATAACTTAAAGATTTATTTTGCAACTTTGTTCATTATTCTTTTGCAAGCCCTCACATCAAATCCAGCATTATATTTGCAGACAAGACTGCATGCACTCACACAGTGACAGCGGAGATGTCACAAGTCTCAACTGTGACATCTTTACAAATCATACAATATGCAAGGCAACTGAAGGAGCCCCAGGAATAAAGTCTGAGACACATGCAGAAGTTTCAACAACAGTATCCCATGGCTAAATTATGCTACTAAGAATAATTATAAACAAAATAAATAAAATTTAAAGGATAGTAGTCCCATCCTCTAAAAAAACAAAACACCCAACACCTTGTAAGTGATGCAGAATATCAGAATGCCTTGATATACCATAAATCTTCTCCACTGGTAATGTAGTTACAGCCAATACCCAGCAGATGTGGGTACAGACTAAGGAAATATGAGCATTACTCTGAGAATAAAACAAAGCACCACTCGTGCCAGCTACCTCGATTAAGGCTATTCCCCCTAAAATCCTGCCTGGATTTCACTCCATGAACACAGCTGCAGCAACTGCTGGTTCTAAAGCAGTTCTGAGGATGCTGCTGACTGTGAAGGTTTCTGTTTCAAGGTTTCTGCCTTGAGAGGCCACACTGTGGACAGGGATGCACCACCACATATAGACTGCTGCCTCTAACAGTTTTATTTATGTATTTAAATAACATACACACATGTATACTGCTTTATTCCCTACACTTTCAAGGAGAGTGTACAGTCAACCCCCAAAACAAATTCCTAATATTGGGAAATACTTAATTTGTGAAGAGTAGTGGGATAAGGCAGGTCTGTGTGCATGATTTAGTTTTGAATTATGAGACAATCTCTCTCTTTAATTGTTTTTCTCGGAGTCACTCTAATGTGTTTTGAGCAAGGGCAGAGATGAAGTTTGCTTCAATCAACTCTAAATGAATAAATATTAACAGTTTGCACCTCTAGACCTTGCAGAAGAGACTGTCAAAGTGATTTATGAAGCCTAATATATAAATTTGGATTCTTCCCACTGCCACTGCCCAACCCAAGTTGTGAGTGGGGTTGCATATGGGCTATTATGCTACAAAGTTGTAGGTGGTTTATCACTAGGTCTCAGAGAACCTGTAGGTGAGATTTCAGATTACACCCTTGCTTTCTGCTTTAAAGTGAACATAATTGTTTTCTGTCAGGCTGCCATGGAATTAAAGCACCTGCTGGAACTGGCAGCACATTTGTCACCTATCCTAGGCAGGCACATTAAGAAGGATGACTTCAAACCACCTCTCCTAAAGCTGCAGTCTGTACCAAGGCTGCAGAGGAGCTGACTGAAGTTGGTGAATTTGAAGAGCATATGCTCTCCCCCAAGACCATTCTTTAGATGATGGTCAAAAAAGTCACCCTGTAACCAGTGCACAAATTTAAGATGCATAAGAAAGCGAATAGAGAAAAGTATCAAAATGCAACATGTGCCAAAGAGAACCAAACTCCCTTAAGTTTAGGCTAAATATCCTGTTCTTGATAACAATTTCTTTTTCATTTAGAGTAGCTAGCAATAAAAATAGTAGTCTCGATTTTGTTTAAAGTATCATTTCTATTTATATTGTCAGTTATGCTGCACCATTTTTATTTCAGGTTTTAATGAATATTATTAAAGAAAATGGTACACACCTTTCTCACACTGATATTATGGGTGCAACTGATACAGTTTTTCTTGTTTGTCAATATTTTTTCAAGAGCCTGCTGTTATGAAATTGCTTAGTTTAAAAGTAAGCTTCTGAAAAAATAGCTAAGTTTCTCTCTCTAAAATACTCCAAGGAATAGATGATGCATGTCATTTTACTGAAGATGGTAGATAAAAACTGCTGTGTAAATTAACTAACAAGTTGGGAAGAGGAAACCTAACAGACAAATTAGACAGTAGTGAAACAGGTGAATGTCAACCCAAACAGTAACATTTTCAGTCAATGTTCATGATAGCTAAAAATGTTCTAGTTATTTCAAATAACTTCCTAACTATATACATATATATAGTCTCGGAAATTGTTTTTCAGGGAGTGAAACTTGGTCTCTGGAGTCTTAATTAAGAGTTGTTTTACTACAGGAGAGTCATGAAAAATAGTGCTAGAGGTTCATGTAGCAACTAATCTCCATTTAAATCAATGGATTTGAGCTGAAGCCAATTTCAAATAAAGAAAAAAAAAAAACCAAGGAAATTATTATTAGCAAGATGAAAAGCAAGACCCTATAGGGGCATAAAACACTTAGTATTTGTGCTATGAAGGATCTCAAGGACCCAAAATGCTATTTAAGGCCCTTTGGGTATCTATATTCTGGGCAACAAAACAACTACCCTCCCTTGTCTAAATCTGGACACAGATGTATCTTGCAAGATAAGGAGAGACCATGGAAACAAGTGCACTGAAGAACTGGCACTGCTTTTTTACGTGTCCTGCAGGCTTTCCCTAAGTGCAAGACAGATGCAATGAACAAGAAAAACACAAAAGGAACATTTAAAGAAAAACACCCTTGTCTACAGCTTGTCTTCAGGGGCAGAATGGAAAATGAAGCAAAAAGAAAATGCAAGGATGGAGAGACAGCAGTTTTGTAGTGGTAAGTTCAAGTATTTTCAAGAAATTTGTGTGAGTCTTCATTTACACTGAAGTTAAACATGGCTGGGTAACAACAGTGGTTGCTTTATTTTCAGGCTGAGATCAGAAGATTCCTGTAATACTCTAGAAGTCTTATAACAACTTCTATTAGTCCTTGTTTAGTGCTTGAGGAATTATGCTCAATCTCATCAAGTCCTTTTGTTATTTTGTAGAGGACTAAAATTGACAATTAGGAATTTTAGTCAGATACAAGATTTTTATTTTGGATTTTTTCTCAAATCCTGATATTAGGGAGGGCAGAGATCTATAGCCCTAAATATTTTTGCATTTACATTCCTAGTTTTAAGTTAATTAGATGTGTACTGTATTTCAGTACTACTGTAACTACAAACAAAAACACTTGAGAAGGGAGAGTTTTTTTTCCTTATTATTTACAATTAAAAAGACTACTTTCACTATTTAATATACACACATTGTAACTGCTTGAGCCTATAAGTGTCAATAAAGTTCAGATATGTGTATTGTCAATGTGAAGGCCTTCACAGAAAATTATTAAAGAAAGAAACCCCTTAAGACACCATGTGCTCTCAACTAAAGGACTGTGTAGAAGAATTTGGAATTTTTCTGACTTCAACTGGCCCATATCATTATTAAAATCTGTCTAAAACAGGAGCTGAGTTACACAAACTACAGCTACATTGGGATTGTTGCTCTCTACCTGCTCTGAAAAAAGAAAATTTAGACACAGCAAAAGTTTCAAAACAATTTCTACTTTTTTGCTATTACTATGAAACAAACAGGCCTTCCAGAGAATGCATTCACTGCTGCAGGACATTTATCATTGTTATTCTCATTTTCAGCCAAGCATATGGAGTTTCTCCTTTCCTAGGTTAAGTCTTCCATGCCAGATGCACACATGAAGCCTGAGAGATCACCTGGAAAGCTGCACATAAAACCAAAACACAGACTGGAGGAAAGATTGCTCCCAAAGGTTTTTGTCACAAGGGAACCAATTTACTGAAAGGACAGAAATTTCCTATTCACATTTAACTTGGCATACAACACTCATTGCCAATAGAGGGATGTAAGCAAGTGGGAAGAAAAATAAACATTTCCAGTGAAAATTAAACATTCAGAAACATGAGAAATAAGAATTACAACTTTCAGGATTTGCTGTAGTTTCTTAGAGATACATGTAAGAAGGACAGAGAACCATCCAGTGTGAAAAGTGAGAAAGATGAGAGAAAGCCAATCAGTGTTTGATGCACAGACTTTTGTCAGCAGCAATCTGCTTGCACATATCGACTCAAATGATGCTCCAACACATGTGTAATTAAATATTATTGCAGCTCTTCAAAGAGAAATCACAGGATATATTTGAGCATAGAGATTTCCACTCCTGACAACATTTTTTTGATGAGGTTTCTTTTTCCTTAAGGCAAGCAAAGCATACAGAAAGCAGGGTGTTTCTTTGCTGGGTTTTCAGAGACAGGAAGTACAAGATTGTTATTGGAGGAATCTAGGGAAGCACAGAGGCACCTGGAATACCTTCTCCAGGCACTGTGAAAGAAAATGTCCACTCCCTCCCTTACCCTACAGGAGGCTTCTCCTTCTTACCTTTGGCATTCACACAAACCAGCTAGTTAAAGAACTCATTTGTCACTGTATTTGCTTAATTAGATAGCATGTTGCAACATGCATTTTAAGTCCTCAGGACTGCCAGCATTCTGAATTTTATATGCTTTCTCCTCCAACAGTTATTACAATCTTTCCACCTTTTTATATATAGCAAACTATAATGTAGTTACTGAACCATTTGCAGTACTCAGAGATACCCAATATTAATTGCTCAATCAGCCAGCATTGACACACTGGATTTAACATGCCACATTACATTACTGATTATATCTCTAATCTTACTAAGTCAATCTGGGCCAAAGACACCTGCAGTTTAGCTGCAGTATTTAGCAAACACCTGTTTCCTTAACTATTACAGTATCACTAGTTTGAATAGAAGCACACACCTCATACCTTGAACAGCCTGATTGCACACTTCATAAATATTCATTTCATTAACTTTTTTTTTTTTTCTCAAGAGTGAAGCAAACAACCTGAATTTTCTCGGAAATAATAGTTTTACTAGTATTGCATGAGGTGAATTAGTTTGTTCTATACTGAAATGGCTTCTTTTTAAGAAAATCAATACAGTATTTTCTGAGTTTTCTCCTAATACAAAGAAGGAGAATATGTACCAGAAAAGGTAAATTTAAATCCAGTGTCACCATTGTCTTATGTTTTCCAGGTTTTTAATAAGAAAATATGATGTTAAAGACACCATTACAGAAGAATGGCAATATATATACACCAGTCCCTTTAAACTTTATATAACAAAACATTTAACCACAGTAGAAAAGTAGAAAACAGTACTAAGCTAAATTTCCTATAATTTTCGAATGTTACATTATCAGAAAACTGAGATGGTGATTTTGTAACAGGCTTTCAGCCCTTTTATTCCCCAAGAGACTTTCACAAATGCTATACAGAACTTGTCAGACCACATTACAAAACTTTTACTGTAAATTAAGAACTATTTTGCAAAAAATTTAAATAAATGAATGTGGCCAAGAACAGACAGCATAAATAGCCTTGGAATTTTCCATAAAGCTAAGAATACGCAACTTTTAAGATGACTACCTGAAATTGTAACTTGCTGATTAAATTAGACTAACAACTGAACTTTCATGTAGCAACTGTGCTTAGGAAGTAACTCAACAGTTTTATTTTACAGTTGATGGACCAGAAGAAAGTACCACTAACTCTTACAATTTCTGTGCTTTGATAGCAGCTTATGCCTCCTGTGTCTGTGATTTGTCCTTGCCTACCTCATTAAGCACTAAGAAGCAATGAAATAGGTCAACTGCTTCCAGACTACTTCCTGACAATTAATAACTGAAATAAGCACAGAGCTGTCTTTAGTAAATTTATTGTTACCCTACAAAATTTAAGAGAGTAAAAGAATAGAGATGAAATACAACTCAGCTGCATGAGCCACAGCTCACCACCTGACACACTTGCAAAACAACAATTAAAATAATAGTCTGAGTTGTAGAAGTTATTTCTCATACACTTAGAAACCATCTTAATTTTTTTTTCTTGTCTTGCCATACATCTTGCAGACAGAAAAACAACGCATATTACCTTTTGTAATAAATCTATAAAAGCATTTATGCTCCAAATTTCAGCACTGTGATAAATACTGTGGATAGAAGACGATGTCAGATCATTTTATTTCCCCGCCACGCGTTCTGTAGAAGAGAAAATGAGAGACTTTTTCCTGAGATTGCTTACCCATGAAGTTCAGATAGCTCTCTCCTCCGAGTGCATGAGTAATGAGACGAATCATTTTGTGAAGCTGGATCCCACGATCAATAACTGGTGTCAGGGGCATGAGCACACTCATGTTTGTGTACATCTCTGCATCCATCAGACGAAAGGCCAGGGTCTTGTCACCAACCAGGGCCTATAATAGTTCAGAAAAACTCTGAAGAAAACCATTGGGTGTAATAGAATTGTTCCTAGGTTTTGGGTTTTTTCAAAACAGGGGGTCTATATTGTAGGTGGAGATCTTGCAAGATCTCTGCATGATCCAGTCCCTGTTCCTGAAAGAAACCGCCAATGATCACCAGGTCATGGTGATCCTACATTCTGATCACTGCATCTGTGATTGTGTGATGTGCCATACAGATCTGGTCTGCTGCCAAAACCTGAGGCAGGGATGTCCATGAGCTGAGCCTGGATTGGATGCCAGCCCCAGTTATCTGCTTTCCCCTTGCAACCCTCCCCATTCTTACTGGGGCTGATGGGATTGAGTGTATAATGGTAACAGACTAGCAGCTGCCTAACCCTGGTCCTACATTTCACCTAATGGGATCATACTGCATAAATACTTCCTTTTTCACCTACAGATATAAACATGAAATATCAGCATCAACTCAGTAAGTCACAACTGACCAACCATTTGGGAATTGTTATAGGAAACACAGAAAATAAGAAAGCAAACACCTAAAGTAAAAGTTTCAGGAATGTAAAAATAAATGGGTATAAAGAAAACTGATTCAGACATGCAGAATGAGTATGAAGCATTCACTTATATGCAATCAAGAATGTGATTGGTTTTCTGTGATTTCACACAAAAGAAAAAACTGAATTACTAACTTGCTAGTGCTCACTGCTACTAGAGAAAGGCCACAAATGCTATTCAATATATTAGCAGGTAGATAGTGGGAAATATTTTGGAGCATTTATATTTAAATAGCTGACTTTTGTTCAATTAGACCAATTCTTGTTTTATACTCTTGAATGAAAACTTAGTAAATTCCAGAGATACAGGTGAATCGTAAACAGGTCTAGCTGAAAAGCATCATCATCCTTTCATTTTCCAGCTGACAAAATAACAGCATATATAGATTACTCCCTTAGGTAAAAAAAATACTCTATTTAAAGGAAAAAAAAAATCCTATGACAATGACAAGACTGAAGATTGCAATGAACAACTATTTTCTGGATTCAGAATGTGGCATTTGTTAGTGCCATTTAATATCTCCTAATCTTTCCATTGGAAGAGCAGCTAAGTGTTTCCCTATTCATGTTTTCTGTGGCAGCTGTGATTTTATAAATGGATATATTTCCCCCTTCAATGATCTCTTTGCTGCCCCAAAGAATCTTATTCTGTTTAGTTTTTTTTTTCTTATGAAAATCAATCTTCACCTGCTCTTCCTCTCCACAGTTTTTTTTTTCCAGTTATGCTGTATATCCTTTAAAATACAGGACCAAACCTGTCTCCAACACTGAAGATGCACACAAACCAGGAAAGACTGCAGTGGCATGCTGATTGTGCTCTTTGCTCTATTCCACTCAGTAATTCCAGGACTGCATCTGCTTTTTTGACAGCTATTAGATTTGGAGTTGCTATTTTCACACCCTTCTTATAACCAAAAGGCCTTGTGCTCTGACTGGCAACAGTCAGCTCATAGCCCATTACGACATATAAGAAACCAGGATTGTACCCTCACATGGATCACTTCAGGCATCTTCAGGCTGAATTTTATCCACACTTTTTGTTTCTCTAGCCTACTTTTCATATAACAGCCTGATGCAGACCTGTAATCATTGTTTGGTTTTTTTAAATTAAAAATAATGAGATCTTTTTTTCCTTAAGTATGACATTCTAAACAGAAAATGCCAAGTGATATGGAAAACAACTCAATTGCTAAAAGTCACGATGAAATAAAAGAACAGCAACAGTAATGTTATATGCTGTGCTTTAGGGTGAAGAACCATCTTTGATGAAAGCAGCTTATCACAGAATAATATATATTTCCAAGTAATTTCTGAAGTTCTTTATAAGGATCATGATCAAATGAACACCATAAGAGACTCTGAGATTAGAGTGTAAACTGGCACACAAAATGAGTTGTAAACTCAGAATTCTCTTTTTAAAATATGCAACTTGTTTGGGATATTTCTGTTGACATTTATTGCAGAAAATACAGGAAATGGAATATCAACCTCTATTATATAAAGGAAAGATAGGTTATTAAATAAAATATAAATTTTTAATGAAAGGTTTAAAGACGCTAATGGTACAGTTCCCAAATTACATGTTTTCTGACTCTTCAGAAACAAGGGTTAAGAAGATTGTGGGAGATGAGTTATCCAAACTCATCATTACTTTTTCTTTTTTCTCACACACAGAACTATTATAATTGCTGTGCTTTGAACCAAACTCTTACAGCATATTTCATTTAGGTCTCAAAAGAGGATGTTTTCAATTCTTCCAGAGAGGAAAGACTTTCATGAAGGCAAAAGAAGTCACAAACAAATTTCTTAAATTGGCATATTGTTTATGCTTATCAGAAGTAGTGTTCCAGTTTACTTAATGGAAACACGGTTTTCAACTGCATGGATTATACACCTTCCTGTCTTCTATGCCAGGCAAAATAAGAAGCTTTGACTCATTCCTTAAAAAAAAAACCAAAACTGAAAGCCAATAATACCCACGCACTCCAGGGAAGATTCTTTTACTAAAATTAAGGACCATAAAATAAAACACAGAAAAACAAAAAAAAACCCCAAAAAACAAACAAAAAAACCACCAACCAAATCTCCCCAAAAAACCTAAACAAAACAAACATACCAAGTACAAAAAAAAAGAACACTAGTCCAAATCTACCCATTTCTGAAATTCTTATCATCCTCCTCAACTCATTTCTCATTGAAAAAAACAAAGCAAACCATCAAACTTCTAACAAGTTCTTTACTTGGTTACGAACAAACAAACAGCTGAAAATACCTGGTCATGACTCTCTGCATAAGCAATGTATTTTTCTTCATACCGTCTGTTTGTCAATGTATGCACAATATTGCCCATGTTCCAGTCTTCATCTTTCAGCTCCTTAATTATCTACAGAAATGAAAGAAAGATCACTGGAAAATTGCTTTAACTAAAACCATGTAACATTATCCTGGCACAGAAATTTCCAATGGATTGTGAACTGTATTCTCATGCTCCCAAGTTTCGAAGTGATGAGCTTTCTCTGATAATCCAAAGAGCCGTCTTTTTCTTTTCAACTTTTCCACATAAATATAATACCTAGGATACTTTGTTTCTCCTTTACCTCCCAAGGAAGCTCAGACAACAGAATTTGCCATTTATTATATGAATCCTCTGATACATGAGATAATGTGATTGATAGGACCTGCAAGAGAGCACTGCACCAAAACCAAGGAAAAAAATATGTGGGCACAGACCTACCTGGTTCACAATATCAGGAAATGCCATCCTGGCATATGGGAGCTTCCAAATAAAACTTTGGCAGTGTGGTGCTACCTCCTGATTTTTAGCAATTTAAATTGAATCCCATTAATAGGAATTTTCTGCTTCATATCACATTATTTCCTTCCTCTGCTAAATCTAGCTCAATCTCAGTGTTAGTTTGTTCTTTTTTTTGTACACCACTTTGTAGACATTCATTGATCACAATGACTTAAATGCACACACAAATATAAAGACATAAAAATAGAAGTCATAAAAAGGCAATAGCACCAAGATGGCCAATATCACACTGTAAAAGTTAACATTATAATTGTAACTGCCCATATACTCCTAAACAGTCTTTTATTTCCTCCTTCGTTGATTTTTTTTAAGTCCATAAATTCTGGCTCTGAACACATTGAGGTCCCTATGTAGCATCATGTTACATGTACATCATATTACATCTATCTTGAATCAGAACTAGTACAACCACTGCTGTGCCAAACAGTTTATCTTTCTTACTTTTTCAGATTCCTTAGAATTAGTTCATGGAATCTGTTGGAGATTCTTCAGTTTTCAAACAGACTTTAGCAAGTTGCCCAGAAAATTGCCTATTAACAGGTATGTGCTTAAAAACTGGAGAGACAGTAAGCAGTCTAGGATAGTTTGATAACAACTGATAAACTGATTAGCTGAACTTCTCCTTTCCAACCATCTCAGCTTTATTTTTCCCTTCATGAAATGTGGTAACAAACTCTGGCATCACTTCTTTCTCTAACTCCACATCTCTACTCTCATCACTTATTTGCAGTTTCTTTGGCAAGAAGCTTCCTGTCTACATCACACTAAGTTTTTGTACATTGCCAATAATAACTGATTTGCACTTAATATCCCATTAGCGTCCCATCCTGTCCCATGTCAAGTGCCTGTTTAAGCTGGAAAAACTGACATTTTCTCCATTTAAAGCATTTGCTGCAGCACAGTTATGTTTTCTAGCCAAGTATTGTGAATTAAATGAAGCAGACTATATCAAAGATTGTTAAATTAGACTGCAAACTTTTTTGCACTGGTAAAATTCTATGGGGTCTGGGGTTTTTTTTCCTGTGTAACATGAACTTGGCCACTTGCATTTTGCTTACCTAGGAAATTGCTCATCTTGCCTGCCCTAAATTAAGTTAAGGAACAAAACAAAAAACAAACTAACAAAACTCCAAGAAACCCACAAAACATCACAATTAGGTATTTGTTGTTAAAAGAAATTGAGCCCTTACTGCATTCCAGGACCTAAACATCTAAATTAAGTATTCCAAGTTTTAGTGATGGTGTCTCTGTTGGAAAAGCTGACAAATTTGTCTTCTGAAAAGAAGCTTGAAACTGTTTTTCAATTGGCCCTTTACCTCCTAGTTACAAAACTGAAAGATGTTGAAGGTAAGCTAATTTTTTTGTTGTTATTCTTAGCTTCATATTGTATTTATTGAAGCATTAATGGTCATATAAAATATTTGTTTTCAGATCATTGTGACATCCCAAAGGATGTGGGTGCAATATTTCATTTAACTGGAAAACGTTCTCTAAAACATCACTAGAAGCGTATTCAAATCATTTAGTGTTTATGCCTTTTCTTTTAATTCTCTATATTAAGGAAAAAGTGATATAAATCCTTATTGTAGTCAGAATTTACTCCAGATTTATATTATTCAGCTTTGTAACCCCCTGTACCAATTGCAGGTGTTTGTGTAATTCACCTAGGTTTACTTTGCTTAAACTTTCAAGTCTATGCCAATTTCTATGCCCAGCATCAGGAGGGTTTAGTGCATGTTTTTGCAGTGATTTGTTTGTTTTTATATATTTATATGCATATAGTTAACTTTTTTTATCTACATGCTCACATTCAATACAGATTACACATTCTACAGCTCTTGCAAGGCACAGGTCATTTCAAAGAAATTGAGCTTATGTATATTGTATTAAGAAAGCAATTATCAGCTGAAGTGTGAATCCCAGCTCCTGAACTTCCTCACCTGAAACCTACCCAACATCTGACAGCTCTCATTTCAGCCTCTAATACCTGTGCTCTAGCCTGTCAAAACTTATTTCAGTAGCACATAACCATAAGAGAAAGCAAAACTTGTCAGCAGCATTCAGAAGTGTTTATGTGTATGCACTGACAGAGGAGCATCCCCCTCTGAAGAGCAGGATGTAATTTTTAAGTTCTCACCTGTATCCACTTATCTGGAATGGCCATGGCAAGTCGATAATCAAAGCCCCCTCCTCCCTCTGCCACAGGCCGACAGAGAGCTGGCATTCCAGAAACATCCTGGAACAGATCAAACACCCACAACATCATTTCCACAGCACTGCAAATATCACTGCATATTTCCCACCAGTAATGCTGATATACAAACACTCCAGAAGCAGCTTCACAGATTGACCTGGTTTAAGGGAGAAAGGAATAAATTTAAATCGGCTATAACTACACCCAGATGGGCTGTTTGAATACAAAAGTTACAGAGAAAAGCATTATGACTTTTCTCATCACACACTCTGCCTCAGAATACTTTAATACGGTAAATATTTAAATGGGAAGAGACCTCAGTAGATGCAGAGTTTGAAATAATTAGCTCTCTGGAGCTCCAAGTAATCAATAGAAAGTACAAAGTGGTCAACAAAAGACAAATTAAACCTTCATTTTGTTTATTGATATTTTGCATAAGGAATTGCATAAAATAAGGTTAAATATAAAGTGCACTAAGGAAGAAAAATACAATCTCTACTCTTTTCTCAAAACAAAACCTATTGATCCAGCTAGTCCTGGAAGTGAGATGCTCTTACTGCCTAATTTTCCAGTTCCATATTGATGGATGCTGACTACTCTTATATTTGTAATTCCATGTTCTCAAAATATATATTTCACCATGTTGTTAGGCAATTTTATCATGCAGCATTCTTTTCTAAAGTTATCTGAACAGAAAATGCAAGTCTCTAACAATTGCAAAATATCCATCAGCACTCAATTTTATTAACTTCTGCGGGGGAATGGCTTCTCACTAACAGCAGTTATGGATTAACAAACACCTCTTGCATCTACACAAGGGAATTTATGGAATTAATACTGACTAGCACCAGGGCTTAATTAGGAAGCTCATTCTGATTTGCTGGATTCAATCCAGTTTTTTTCAACCCAATTTCTGCATTGGAATAGTGAAAAAAAGATATTTATGCTTCAAGTCATACACATATACAGGCATACACAGACATAAGGGAGGAGATCAACCAGATCACCAGGAAGCTCATGGATGGCATCCCAGGGGTGGAAGGCAGGGCTGCCACCCAGAGGGACTGGCTGGAGGACTCAATCAGCAGAAATGTCACACAGAATGTCAGAATGTCACCGAGCTAATCCTGACCGTGGGATGTGCCACCTCCTGCATCCACAGGGGCTGGGCCAGCCAGGCTGGGGAGCAAGGGCTGGGGCTGGGGGCCAGCAGCCAGCTGAGCTTCAGCCAGCAGCCAGGCCTGGCAGCAGGGATGGCATGGCCAGCACATCCCAGGCTGTGTGAGCAGCACAGCCAGGAGATCAAAGGAGGGAATTATCCCCCGTCAGTCAGCAGCCACTGGATCACACAGAAAACTGTGTCCATATTCCACACGCTGTTAAAAAATGTGAAGTGGAAATTTTTTACAAAGTTTTAGATGTGATAAAAATTTCAAAAACTCTCCTAAGTCAGTCAGAAAGGATAGACACAGACTCTTGGTCTCTAGGTTATACAGGACATGATGATTTGAAAGAAAAGCCTTTTCTGTAATGCCATGATGCCAGTCAGGAGGACGTCCAAGTCTGAGATTTAAGCAAGTCCCATCTACTTAAAACAAAATAATTAAAGCCAGATTTTTGGGAAGTAAAGTTTCAAATTTAACAGCATTTATATCCATGTCTACCAATTTTAACTGGACACAAAAAAAAAATAGTTTGTTTAGTAGATCAAATGTACTTAATGTACAACTACCAGGAAACTTCCTAGCCTAGTACAGCCCTCAGACTGCAACACATTACTGATCTTCCACAGAGGAGGCAATAAAGTGACAACATGTGATCCAAGGGAGATCACAAAGGACTTGAGGGCCTTGAGACAGTTGGAAAAGGAAGCTGAGGCAGAAGCCCTTTTCTCCTCTCTAACTCTAGCTGAAGGCAATAACATTGAAAGGAATGGATGGACTGAGTTTATTCATACATTGCTCCATGGTTGGTGTTACTGCCAAAATGTTGGGGGTTTTGGCAGTGGAATGGCCAAGCATGCTGGATTCAGACAGGAATCACATTTCTCAGTGATGTCTGTATGGAAACCAATTTCAGCAGGCACATGGGAGCCTCATGAGTTTAGCAAGACACAAGTCCCAGGGGCTGCCCCTGGCTTGGGGCAACCCCTGTTTATCAATCCAGGCTGGGTGTGAACAGATCCAGAGCAGTCACTGAGAAAGACTTGGGATGCTGGTGGGCTGGACATGTCAGTGTGCTCTTGCAGCCCAGAAATCCAAATCTGTCCTGGGTTGTGCCCAAAGTGGGCAGCAGGAGGGAGAGGGCATTCTTCCCCTGTGCTGAGAGCCCACCTGCAGGGCTGCATCCAGCTCTGGGCTCCCAGCACAGCAAGGACAGGGACCTGCTGGAGCCAGCCCAGAGGAAGGCTGTGAAGATGATCAGGCATAGAGCACCTCTGCTATGAGGAAAGGATGAGAGAATTAGGATTGTTCAGCCTAAGAAAAAAAAGCCTTTGTGGTGACCTAACTGGGGCCTGCCAGTACCTGAAAGGAGCCCACAAGAATGACAGAGAGGACATCTTGCTAGGATATGTATTGATGGGACAAGGGGGAATGGCTTGAAATAGGAAGAGAGTAGGTTTAGATTAAATATTAAGAAGAAAGTCTTTACTGTGAGGATGGTGAGGCACTGGCACACGTTGCCCACAGCAGCTGTGGATGCCCCATTCCTGTTCAAGGCCAGGTTGGATGGGGCTCTGACCAACCTGGGCTAGTAGAAAGTGTCCCTGTTCATGGCAGGAAGTTGGAACTCGATGATCTTTAAGTTCCTTTCCAACCCAGGCCATTCTATTATGCTATGATTAAACAGCTAATTTCAAAGCAATTGTTCATACCAGGTTTGAAAAGAACTGCATTTAAAAATAGAAACCTCAACATACTGTTTCTTTGCCTGTTTGTGTCTATAATACTTCAAGCATGACATAATCTTACTTAGCATATTTTCTTCCAATTATAAAGATCTTTAATCGCTGCTTTATTTAGAAGACCAAAATGAAAAACAAGCGTATACTCAGTAACACCTAAAAAATTAGCAATTACTAAGACATAATATACAGAATATTAAAAAGCTGTAAAATCATCAATTAATTACATTAATTAGGGAATATATTATCATTAGTTATGGCCAGAGAAAAACATTTTTCTCAAATGGCACTAATTCTATAGCCAAGCAGACATTCTTCACTGCCTTTTGTAATTTTCAATTATGTCAATAGTTTCTCATTCTGAAATTCTCCTTTAACCATGAAGCACATTGATCAATTCTATGATTCATGTAGCGACTTCCCGAGGCAGAAAATTATGTATTGAAAAAGAAGCACTCTCAACTTAAGCATGAGAAACTGAAGACACATCTTATTAAAAGAAAGGAATTCTTAGGCCAGGTAATACAAGACAACTAAACTCAGAAATTCTTTGGTAGGAATGCTTATAATCTAGGACTACCTAGAAAATTAACTGATTTAATTTCAAATAAGCCTACAGCTCAATGAAATCATCTCCAGTTTGCTACTGATTGCTCCCCAGATAGTGTTTTAGTAGCTTGTCATTGAGCTACTAGCAGTGATTGTCTATGATAGAAGAGTTCGCCATAAATAAGAAATTAAGTAAAGCAGTATTTTGCTTTCTAAAGATAGAGAACTCTTCAGCATCACAAATCCTTTTATTAGAAATCCATATAGTCCCTAATGGTATCAGACAGATATCACTTTTTCTTCTAAACAAAATGAATTATTTAAACATGATAACAGAAAAGAATTCTCCATGTTTAAATGATTTTTCTTCTGGATAAAAACAAAATATTAGTGAAAATTAGAATTTTGAATGCTCTGCTGTTTCATACTCTTAAAAACTCCATGTGCCAAAAACATTTTTCAGTCAAAAAAATTTATCTCAATAAACTCAAGTAATATAGTCTATTTACTCCTTTAGAAACCTGGAGAAACTTAATAATAAATTTAAATTACCCTACATATTCAACATCTATAAGTTTATTGCATTTAATTTGAAGGGTAATTGTCAGATATACCAATATAATTCAAAATATGCAAAACATCATTAGGGCTGTTAATCTTTAGTACCACAGAACACTACTGACAAATGGCTATCATGCACAAGCAATAAACTAATAAAAACAATTCTCATTACAAGTTCAAGGTGATGAAAGAAAAAAAAGAAAAAGAAACTGTCACATTAATTAATAATCTATTAATGTTGAGAAAATTCCCAGAGTGCATATTAAGCTTGTTTTTTCCCACCAGGCAAAGTCTGTCCACTAATTAATATTTTTCAGCTCATGTCACTGCTTGAGTACCCAAGGCGTGACTCAATAATTAACAGGAAATTCACATCCTAAAGCAAACTAATCAATATTAATGTCACTGAGGAAGGCAAATTGATCTTACCTCTGCTATGGTTATGCATTCTGGGTGCAAGGTATTAATCATGTGATTGGCCAGCATCAGGTAACACAAAGCATCTTCATCCACGTGTAGGCCAAAATACTCATTGTAATCTCCACTGAACCCTGTCCCTAATAAGACAACAAGTTTTAAAAGCCAGAGTCAAGCTTTGTTTAGAAAACACAGCTATTTCACTCAATATATCATTTTATAAGCAGAATGTATTAATGATTTTCCATCTATCCTCATAGCAACAAAGCAAGACAATTAACCAATGTGGATTTTTTTGATCATTCACAGAATATCCTGAGCCGGAAGAGACCCATTAACATCAGAGTACAATGCCTGGCCTTGTACAGGACCATCCCCCAGAATCACACCCTGAATCACCCCGGTGTTTTAGTAATCTTCTGAACCAGTTTAGCAATCTTCTTCACACCTGTGCCAGCTGTGCTGTGCTCCCATCCAGCCGCAGGACTCATCCCCCCAGTTTTGCTTATGCCAATCATGTCAAAACCCTGGGACTGGGCTAAAGCTTTGAGCTCTTCTTTTTCGTTCCTCATGTTTGTGTTGGTACAGAAACACTTCCAGCATGGTTTGTTACAGCTGACACCTTGTGGAGCAGATTGAGGGATCTTCCTAGCGCTTCCATCCTCATGTTTTGGTTGCGCCATCCCATTGCTCCCCACTATCAAGCCTGGTTTTGTCCCTTTCCCATCTAGTTTCAAGCTCTACCAACAAGCCCCTCTAACTCTTGTGCTAAAGCCCTTTTCCACCCTGAGAAACAGTGAACTTTAGAGGAACAGAGCTGCACCAGGAGGGCTGAGATCAGAGCTGATAAATGGCTCACCGATGCCGTGGTGGTGATACAACATGGACGTAACGCCGTCGAACCGGAATCCATCGAAGCGATAGTCTTCAATCCACATCCTCAAATTAGACAGAAGGAATCTCAGGACTTCCCAGCTGAAATACATTTATTAAGCTTTAAAAACCTTGGGATCAACTAGAGTTCCTTACACCATGTCCTCCACTTGCATATGTAGTACTTGTACTGTACATTTTACTATTTTAATGACTTCTTCCCTGTTTTTCATTAACCTTTCCCAAAAAGATTTGTCTTTAAGCCTTTGCCTTTTTACTGCACCAAATCTTAAGACTGGAGATAGGAGGTTAGTAAAAACTCTCAACTATCTACATAGACATCTAACAGGATAGTGTCTGAACACATATACTATATTTTACTACCCATACTTGCTGGTGTAATTTTTCTTTCCCTCTTTGAAGGTGGTTACTCTCTGTGGGAACAGATGCTATAGAAAAGGAAATAAAATTTTAATAGGCAAGAACTTCTCCCCAAGATTTTATGGATTTATAGCAATTTTTAGGCATAACTGCTGTTGAAAAACTGCCCTTCCTAATTAGTGACAAATCATATGTCACCACTAGAATGCCAAATCACCTACTATGTTGCAAATTTACACTTTGAAAAGTAAACCACGGGAAAGTTGAGGAGGTGTATTTTGAAGTTCGGAACATCGGGAATGTGATATAACACACATACATGCACAAAGCATGGAGATGAAATCAAAATATAAGAGGTTCCAAAATGAACAAGCATGAGGAAACATTCATGAAAAGACTTTGATATTAAGGAATACAATAGTTTCATGAGCAGTTTTCCTAGTATTCATCACCTCCTCTCCCTGGGCGTTGGTCTCTGTAGCTTCCAAAGATACCCACAACTTGTTTCTACTGTTTGCCCTCCACAGCACAGCCCTGACACCCTCATGTGCATCTCCTGCAAGCCACAGCTCCGAAGAGCTCACCCATCTCAATCAGCCAACATAAGATGCAGTGAATCTGGTTTTGCCCACGTCTTCAACACTTGCCAATGTTATGATTTCTCTCTAACCAGTTTTCCAGCATAGCTACACCTCCACTTCCTACCAAGTTTCTGTTCAGAGAAAAGGCCAGGAGCGGGCAGGGTCTCTCCAGCCACCCTCTGCTGGGTGAGACAGAACGGGTAATGTTGCAGAAACCACACCAAAATTTACCTATGCACATGGTAGGCATAGGGTAAGGAAGGGAACCCTTCCTACATTTCATTTAACAGACATCAGAAACAGTAATTTCAGGAAGAAATTCTGACAAAAGGAAAAACTCCATTTTGACAAACAAATGTCACCATTTTCCTTCCTCCAAAAAACTTCTTCATATGAAGGATGCTTTAAGTCCTGAGTAAGTGGTATTACAAGAAAAGATGAGAGGCTATGGACACACTATAAAGTCAAATCCTGATCTCACTAAGTAGCCAATTCTTATTAACTTCCATAGAATTTTAATATTTCCCCTTCTTTCTGCATGCACTGCACAGAAATACACACTTGTGCATTTAAAGATAGAATTACTACCAAATCAAAACCTCCAAATTTAGGAAATGTGAAGCAGCTCACTGTGAATTCCCTCAGTTCAACACCTTTCTTGGGCATGCATTACATGACAAGATTTTTTTGGTTATTGTTCCATTGCTACACTCCCCTGCTTCAAATCATACAATTCACAAGTTAACACGACACTGGGAAGATCTCAGGAGCTTGTCTGAAGAACCTTTCATATATTTATTAGTTCTCAGGTGAGATGGTTTGCAGTGAACGGACAAGAATGAGATTGCTCTGATATTGAAAGGGATAGAAAAGCATCAGAAGTCCTAAAACTGGCACCAAAAAAGCAATTTTGTGTAAACGTTTGCTGTATCTTATTCTGACTCAGCACAAAATTCACAGAAAGCTATTTCCTGCAAGCTAAATACTGTGAGAAACGAGCACAGCATTTTAGCAAATAAAATTAGTATCTCACACAGAATTAGGATAATGCATGCACAAAGAGTGCATTAATTACTACAAGCAATATCCAGACTTAAAAGTTATTTCTTCTCATTACAAACATCTTGACTTTATAACCCTAAAGTCCTTAAGATGGTGAAGAGGATTTGAACATTTGTAAAACATACACAAAAACCTCAAAATGGATAACAAATGTAATTTTTCCCACCATTGTTGGCATTGAAGATTGATCTTTGGGAAAAGATGGAGAACCAGCAAGAACATAAATTGTAATGACTTTTAGATGAAAAAGCGACAACAATAAAAACAAACAAGATGAATTTGTTGCACCAAAGTATTAGTTGGAAAATTTATGAGATCAAAAACCTGAGTAGGAGCAGCAGATGTTTTCCAAGCATCTGATTGCACATGGGAGAGAAGATCATAAATAAATAAATAAACATTTTATCTGTGATTTTAGTCTAAACTTGGACAAAATTCAGCTTTAGGATAATTTTTAAGAAGTATACCAAGTACTAGCAGCCATATTGACTTGTAGAGAAATGCCTACACAGCTCCAAAACATGAACCAGAATAACGGATTTTTTGAGACATGCAAATCACACAAACCATACAGAGGATCATTTTTCATCCAAGTCAATTTGTTCATGGGAGCAGCAATATTAGACACAGAACTTGACAGAACAAATAACTTTGCAGAAAGCCAGTAGAGGCCAAAATTGAAGAGACATAATTGAGATACAACCACCACAGAAGCAGTAATTCAGGAGCATTTCTAAACCAGCTCATTCTTGTATTTTACAGGCAGATATGGAAACAGGATAGCATTCATCAGGAATGCAATTTCTTCTGGAAAAAAGCCATACCTAAGTTATATCCTAAAAATCTCACATTTTGGCATATATCAGAATTAAGGAAATTCTTTCATTGCATGCATGACCAAAGACAGGCTATTATGTAGCTTTTTTATGCTGTATCATCATTAAGGAACAGAATGATTTACAGTGTAAGAAATCTAATTCAGAATTCACTCAGACATTCAAAACAAAGAAGGTCTTTGCAGGGAAGTATTGCTGGATTTTTTCCCTTCACTCTTGGAGTCCATAGCTCATTTATTAATAGCAGATTTTTTTGTTTGAAAAAGTGGAATGAGCACATCTACCCTAGATGACCTAGTTTCATGAGGTGATGAGACATTTAACAACTTTCCTATACTAGGTCAGCAGAAAACCTGTGAAATTGCTTATAAGACACACTTGTTACTCACTTTTTTCCTCTATACTAACAAAAAAAGCAAAATAATGATTCACCAAAAGCATTTTAAATTCCAGTCCATGATGAACATGAAATATTTAGATGCAAGCAATGAATTTAAACCAGTTAATTTTGTCACTATGGAGAAAAAATAATATTGGCTGCACCTAATACAGTTTGAAGATGTAATTTTTGAACCATATTAATGTTGACCTTCAGGAATTGCATTTATTACTATGTATTGGAGAACTGCTGACCTTATAAGAATCTAGACTTTTATGATGATATGCCTGCTTCAGTTCTCACTGTTTAATTAACTTAAGACATAGGAGCACTGAATTGCTAAAACATTATTTCTCAAACTATCCCCAAATATTTCAACAGCTGACTGGGCTAAATTTAATCAAAAAATTGCTAAACAAAGAAATTAGCATTCAGTCTAATAAAGTTAACAGTTGTAAATTAATTGGATGCAGGGTTTCACAATTACTTCTGTGCCTTTTTGTGGGCAGAACTTCAATTCTTCATAAACCACAGAAAAATGTACATATTATATGCATATATATAGAATCATAGAATGGTTCAGGTTGGACAAGATCTCTGAGATCATTGAGCACAACTCTTCACAGCACCGTGCTCACTACTAAGCCATGTCCCTGTGTGTGCCACATCCACACATATTTAATGCTGCCAGGGATGGTTCTTCCACCACTCCTATGGACAGCCTGCCACACAGGCTCACCCTTCCACTGAAGACATTTTTCCTGATATGTCATCTTGAGACCATGTTCTCTTGTTCTGCTACTTGCTGCCTGGGAAAAGAGACTCATCCCACCACGCTACACCCTCCTGGCAGGAAGTTGTACAGACCAGTAAGGTCTCCCCTGACCCTTCTTTTCTCCAAACTAAATAGGCTGAGTTCTCTCAGCTATTTCTCACAGGAGAAGCAGTCTGGCTTTACATATATATATATACACACATGTATGTCTATATATATATGTACATATATATACTCATATGTATATGTGTGTATATATACATGAATGTCTGTATGTACATGTATATAAATATATATGTATATGTTTATATATATGTATAGCAACCATACTAATATATATTATACACAATCCACATTATGTTTTATGTATTTACAATTTTCTATTTAAAAATTCTAATAAGTAGAACACTGGTTATTATGCAGCTTGTTTGGCTTGGTTTATTTTGAGAACAAACTAGAGCAGCAGCTTTGAAGATGCAGAGGGTTCTTCATTTTAGTTAAAACTGGAATTCTGGAGTGCCACACCAGACAACAGTCTTTCTGCAACCATTAATCCTAATCCCCAAAGTCCACTGCTATGTAGAGAGAAAGTTTTTGGTTTTTTTTTTCAATATGCTGTAAACAATAGCACTACGCATTTATTAGACTTATATTCAATAAGTACTTCAGCAAAATGAGTTCTTCGAAATAGGCACACTGTTTACTCATATAGAAGCAGTAATTCTGAAGTGCTCATGAAAATATTTTTTTTCCCCTCAGAATGCTACTCCCTCTGTTGGTACCAAGCAGTGCCACACAGCAAGGTGAAAAAACAATTTCCCAATTTCTGATTGCTTAGACACTTGATCGATGCGTTGAAAAGACACCTCATTGTAAAATTGCACAGGTTTATTCTGCACCAACTCTCTCATATTTTGCCAATGAATTAAACATGTTTATAAATATATTCACATGACCTTCCTGAAAAACCATTTGCACAAAAAAAATTTCTCCTCAAATGAACTATCTACTATATAAGGATTTAAAATAACGTGCAAGTAAGCAGCACCATCCTAGGCTTACATTTTTATGGCTAGTCCTATCCACACTTGGTAAGAGTAAACCAGTATCAAATAAAGCATTCAGTTATCTGCCCTATAAAATGGAAGCAATAATTCAAATACTACACAGCAAAGGTTATGTCCTGCAAAATGTGAATATAAGAACAGCCTTGGAGGCAAAGCAGGTATGTACTTATTGTAATGAAATTTAATACTCTTGATGCTTTTTGCTCAGTGAGTTTCCTGAGGTAAATAGAAAGGAAAAAAACCCAAGTAAGTACTGAAGACAATTACCTCAGTTTTAAGAGAGCCTGCAGGGCATATACATTTTAAAAGAGAAAATATCAAAAAATATTACAAAACTCTTTTAAATGCTGAAAAAGCCTACATGGATTTCAGCTCAGATTTCAATAAATTAGCATTTGTCCCACTTATATTCTACCCAAGTAAATTATACACTAATAAAATAAAAACCTTTGAGATTATGTAAAATCCTGTTCTCCCAAAATAAACCCCATAGACAATATTAAGTTTGTTTGGTCATATAATCAACTCTGCATATTAACAAACAAAATTTGCTGTTCTACAAGGTACAACTAAATCACAGCTTTAAAGATGTATTGTCAGAATTTGCATACAAGTTAATGCTATTCATGATTTCCATAATTAAACAGTAGTTTACTGTTCAACACTGAGTCTGCTTTCAAAACAAGTCTAAATGTAGTGCACAAATAGCTACAAAGCATTACAGGGGAGGTGACTTGATTTTAGACAAACCACTAAACTGAACTTTACTCAGAAAACAGCACCAGAGTTGGGATGGGGATTGGCAAAGAATCAGGTGTCAAGGGAGATTTAACTGCTTTGTTGTGAGATGCTTTTTCTCCCCTGAAATATACTATACACATACTATATATGTATAAGAATAGACAACAATTATCCTCAACTTTATTTATTCCCTATATAGGAAAACAAAATTACACTCAAAATGAATGCATTCCATCAGTAGTGAGAAAAATATTAACTACCTGGACAAAGCTCTACTTTCTCAAAGCCATCTTATTAAAAGCCTGAAACAGTGCTTTCTATAAACCTAATTTCATTTCTTTACTTTAAAATACTGGTTCCCTAATTTATGCTCACACAAGTGACTTTAAAGGGACACTGAGAAGGTGTCTGGTTCACACACAAAAATCTTTAAAGCATTCGTATTATGCCTGCACCTTCAAAATGCAAATTCAAACTGGTGTAATTTGAATTCAGGGGCATTTTTTTTCTAATGCTAATGAATAGCAACAGGTATTTAGGCAGCTAAGAAGCAAAATTATTCACAAAAGAGAACATTTTGAAAAATCCCAACTAAAAGCACTAGAGAAGTGAAGAAAGACCAGACCTCTGCCTCTGAGAAAATTCCAGGATTAGTATAAAGAGATCATCAAATATCTGTTTTTCCTGAAAGTTAGAGAGCACTGATGATTGAAAAATCTTTTCTGTGTACAGACGATGGCAAATCTCAGTTGTTGCAGATGTGTGAGGCTCAAGTTCCTCTATACCACGATACCTCGTACAACACCTTCTCAATCTACCGTTCAGTATCCACATCCTACTACAAAATTTTTTTTTAAGTAATTACCTTGAAATTCAGAAATCAAAACTTTAATCCTCAAGCAACAAAGCATGGCAGGTGCTTTTTATGTTTATATAGCAAAATCAAGCTCATAAGGAATGTGAGTTAGTCTCATATAAAGAAGACTGAAAAAGGGGCAAACTCTTGCATTTTACCAACCTAGGGCACCACCTCAGAAGATATTACCTAAATATCTTTTTACTTTAGACCCTCATGGTCCAGCACACTGAATCCCTGAAGACTTAGTTGCCTGTCTATATTTTATTGGATGACTGAATATTTATTATATTTTAAAGGATGACTGAAAGTTCATCCTTCTCTTCATCCCAACTAGACAGTTGACAGCAATGCCAAATCTAGACAAGGATAAGAAAATTTTAAGATGAGTCAAAGTGTTCATTATCAGTCACCACCCAGTACAGACAACAAAGGATGCTTCTGAGACACTTACTCCACGTCTTGAATGGCAATCTACTGATTTCTAACCCTGGGGAAGCAGGGGCTAAGGGAAGTTCACTCTGTAAATTAGCTACTACAAGGCTTAGATTACTTTCCTCTCATGCTTCCAGATTTTATCCTCAGCATCAGCAATTGCTGGGGATACAGACCAAAATGTTCCTTTCAGCACCGTGGTATGAGAGTGCTCAGTTACGTGACAGACTACGGCATGGAGGGCAGAAAAGTTTGTACAATGAATTATTACTTTCAGCGACAAACATCTCCAGTGGAAAGCTTGAAGAGCCTGAAGACTGTCTAAGATCATCCCCAGCACAAGATTCAGGGAATCTGCAAGGGGAAGCAGCCACCTGGCAAAGCTGACCAAGGCATGCAGCAGTCCCCATTCTCTTTGAGGAAGCACAGAATGCAAAGCTGCTGCATTTCCACAAACCATCACAGGAGATCTCAAGTACACGGTTCATATTAAATAGGAATCCATCCTTAAGCACAGCTCAGTATTTCTCTCTTGGCTGCATTTTTTGAAGCTACATTCTTCAAAAACGTAATTAAAGAAAGATATTGGCTCAGACTGGGCTGTGCCAAGAGAGTTGTGAACTTGCAAATACACTTTCAGTATGTTTTATAAATACTTTTTCATCTAAGAGACCTAAAGAATAGGTTTGTATTCAGAGACACCTAGTTTTTAATCTCAATTTCTTACTAGGTACTGTCATTTCAACCATATAATTTGTACTTCATGAAGATAAATATGAGAACAATAAACACATTTATGATAGATTGTGACTGTAGCTTTGCTTCGTAAAATACATGGCAAAATTATTATTTGCATCATCTCTGGAATAAATACCTATAACCTTATTCTTGTATTGATTCACAGCTATACTCTGTTTTATTCATTATTTTATTTTCCAAGTATTACGCACCTATTTTAAAACCTCTTACAACCGGAGCACATTTTAACATACCCACTATCTTTCTTTAACCACCAAATTGGTAAGCTCCACAAAAGACAGGTGGGAAAGACACTGTGACAAAATGTATTCAATTGTATTCCCACTAATTTAGTGAAAAAACTCAGATAGTATCTTGAAAATATTGAGAAAATAATTAGTGTCCCTTGACAGAAATTACAAAAAACATATTTGACTGCCTAAAGCTTACTTAGAAAGTTGTTTACAAACAACACATTCCTCCACATTTGAAAAAAGTTTTGAGTACTGTATTCACACTTTGAAGTGAACAATGGGATGGCAACTCACACAACAAGGCAACAGAACCCTTTGATAGTTTTAAACCAACTTTTGTTCTTCTACAGTAACAGGTTAGTGCATGAGATCTTGTACAAGATCACAGAATGATCTGTGTCCAACAGGACATTAGGGATTATCTAGTCACACCCCTTTATCCCTAGTAAAGGTAAGAAGTTTTTTATAAAGTTAGAAAAGTATGTATCAGAAACAGGAAAAATAGAGAACTAGCTGTAACTACAAAGTTTGAAAATAGAAAAATGTTATACTAGCATAGTAAGAAAGGATATTTAATAGTTCAAGTTTTAGTTTAGACAGATTTTAAGATTATAGAAAAATATGTTTAGTAAGATAGCAGAAGGTTTTAGGTTGAATATTGGTGTATGTTAATAGAAAAAAATATTTTGTGAGGTATGTGTAGGTATTTTAGCCACAGCCTCTCTGGACAACCTCTTTGGTGTCTCATCACGCTCCGCATGAAGTTTTGTTCTTATGTTCTTCCTTATGATCTAAATCTACCCTTCCAGTTTAAAACCATTGTTCCATGTCCTGCTACCTGTGTCCTGTGCTGCACCCCTTCCCTCAAGCCAGTCAGCCACACCCCACAGTTTGGTCCCATCCACAAAGTTCAGTCCCAATATGTTCCTTGGGGACACTGCTTGTTACTGATCTCCATTCAGAAACATGAATCTACCAATATATTTCATGCACTGGAAATATGTGTTTATTTTTAACACTAAGGTCTTTTACTGAAAAGCCATGATTTTCAACTGAAATGAAATCAACTCTTTACCTACTACAGATATTCTCTATTTCAGACCATATTTCAGTGCAAGTATTACTGACCCTGGCTTTGTGGTAGCAGAATACTGGTAACTTTTAATTAAAATATATCTGAAATGGAAACTTCATAACATTATAGAAAACAGGTTTTCTTGTCTAGACCATGACAGGATAAAAAGAAAACTAAAGCTAAGATTCTCTGAAATAGTTTAAAACAAGTTTGCCCTTGCATATATTGACAGTCTAGCATTGCTGGCAAATGAGTTGCTCAAGCCTCAGACTCTAATCAAATGTTTCTGGTTTTCCAAGTTTGGGTGAGGACAGTTCTGTGCTAAGAGCAACTGTTGGTGAAACCTACAAAACATTTCCTGTTTCCAGTACACAGTTAATGAGTTTATAAGAACGCAATTTTGAACTGCTTTCTCTAAGTCACCACCTTTTTCAGCCAATTTGTTAGCTGGATATGGATTAGAAAGAACATCCAGCTGAAAGCTGTTTCCCATTTCCTGACAGACTTTCAGTTTCCTCCCCAATTAACCCAATGGCAAAATAATTACCTTGAAATTTCTTATAACAAAGTAGATTTTCATCTTTTCCAATGCCCTTGTCCAAGAAGGTGGTGGCAAAGGAAGCTGGAACCATTAATAATGTAAATTTTAGTGGTTTGTAGTCAACTTTTTTTCCTCTCCAAAAAGTATTCACTTGGTTAATCACCTATGGGGCTTCAACATCCACCCTAGAACAGTTATAAGCCCCTAAGTAGTTTGCAGGAAAAAAACCCCAGAATTTTAGATTTCAGGATAGTGAATAGTGTAAAAATTCTGGGTAATAAACACTGAAGACTCAAATCAGAAAATGAGGAGAAATAGCAATGGAAATCTTTTGGGATATTTTTTTCCTCCAGTGTTTGACTGACTAATTACTCCAATTCACCGATTGGTCGAACATAGTTTCTATCTATGAAAGCTTAAAGGCAAGAGTTAAATTTCAACAAGGAAAAGTAAATTTCACCAAGTCATTATTCCTAAAACCAGCTATACATATAGCATTTCAAAAGATTATGCTATTTGGTTCCCTAAACTTCAACTTTTAGAACTTGCTTCTCAATGTCCAAGCTTAGTCCATTTAAAACTAAATAAAGTAAAATAAATCTGTTCTATTTAAATTGGATAACTCATAATAAAAAATGTTTTTTGCTCGTAGATGTGGCTACACTTACAGTGACAAAATGTCATTCAGACAAACTTGACACTTGAAGCCAGTGCAGAACATATGTTTCCTTTGTGTGAAAAATTCTATTTATTATTGTTATTATTTATTATTGTTATTATTTATCAGCCTGACTAACTTGGTGTCATAACAAGTGAAACAGTAACTTAAACGGTTTTTCCCTTTTTTTCTTTTTTGCCTTTGGTGAGGAAGAGAATGGAGGGAAGACAAAGGGGAATTTAGCACAGCTTCCACCTGCTTGGCAAAAGGTCAGGGTATGAAAATGTAATACTGTACTCATTCCACTTCCAGTTGTGGTTAATAAGAAATGGATTCTTTCCTCAAAAGACACCAATTTCTCTATTGCTCTACCAGAGAACTGTCTAAGAAAGTTTAAATATACTACTAATAATAAGTCTGTGCTAAAAGGTGCTCTAAAATATCAAGCCCTAATCAGAGGTGGGCTACATTGCAATCAAAATGTTGCTAAATAGAAACAGCAAGAGGAGAAAAAGTTAATGACGCTGAAACACTGAAGGAAAAAAACCCAAGAACAGTGACAATTTCTCTGAAGTTTTGTGGGTTAAAAACACAGGCTGTACAGTCCAACTTGTTTTTTTATGACAGGGAGAAAGGAAAATAGCCTAATTCCATATCATGAAATGACAAATTCTATGGTGTTTACATAAATCCCTGCAGCCAAGAAGAGGCAATCTTAGGTGTTTATTTAATCAGGAAAGTGACAAAAGTCATTACTTTACTTTCTTCACAAACCTTAAAGGAATAAAGGATAAAAATAAAGACTGCAAAGAGAATTCTCTTCATTGTGAAGCCTTTTGATAAATATACTCAGTTAAACACTCTTTGTGCAATGACTAAATATATTACATAAACAAAAAAAAAACCCCATAGTTTTACTTGATAATTCTCCAGAGAACTTAATACTCAGCTCTTTGTTTGAACAAATTAAGTCGTCTCCTACAGAAAAGATTACAAGAGCATATAATAGTGACTATGGGTGTGCTTTTTCATTCTTGTTTATTAGTTCACATGTATCTATCCTTAAAACTACACTTGACAGGACTTAATTATTGTGCAATAACACTAAATAAATCAAGGGGTAAAGTCTCCAAAGTATTACTTGTACACTTGTTTTCCTCTGCCTGAAATAAACTCATTAATTGCAGAAGAATAACTTAGAAAAACTTTTGTCAACGACCTAAACTATTAATTAATCAAACGGGCAATTAATTTCTCTTTTTCTCCAAATAACTTTATACCAGTTTTCAAGAGCTGACACGGAATTGTAATATGGATACATACAAGTATTGGGTAAAGAGTCCCTTTATCAACGAGGAAACCCAAAGCAATTCCATGGGGAAAATAGCCAAGGAAATACTGTATGCTTTTAAAAAACCCCAAAACCACAAACCACTCTTTTTAATGACCTGGTATGGAATGATTTGCTTTGCTCCCAGGGATAAAGCTTTTACTAGAGTATCATCCTCATTCATTAGGACATGTTTGACATGATACACCATTTCAGTTTTTCTGACTTGTCCTGTAACTACATCAGCCAGAACAGAGCCAAAAGCTGCTCCTTGTCCATCCATTGCTATTATAATGGAGCAGTAGAACCATTTCTTTAAATCTTCTTTACAATCTGGGCAATAATTTCTTCAGTATCAAGTCTAACAAAATTTCTTTCAATAACAACAGTCCCAAAATCATTATGGCATTTAAATAAGCCCTAAAGAAAACATGTATATACAGCTCAGTATGTCCTTATAAAAATTCCCTGAATCTTAGCATGCTATCACCAGTAGAGTCCCATCTCAAGCTGAATTTCAGCCAGTGGCTACAGGTGGGAAGCAATTTGTTTGGACAGAGGCAGCTACTCCCTGAAGCAGCAGGCTGCCCTGGTTGTGTGCACTGCTCTTTATATCCAATTCCAAACACCTTCCAGAGACAGGAACTTTTGTCTTTATGCCACTCTCAAGAAAACAAGGCATCCCTTTCAAAACTCGCAGTAATATATCAGATCAACACCATCACTTGCAGATTATTTCTCATCTGTTGGCCATACATACACTAGTGACTTTTGGAAATGCTACAGCATTTTGATTGTTTTCTACCTTGTAGACATAGCCATTAATTGATTTTTTTCCCCCAGTTATTTATTTTATGCTCTCTACAGTGAGCTTCCAAAAAATGCATTTTAAGTGGATCTGTGCCTTATACAACATGTACATAATAGAATCAAAAAACCCCCCAACAATTGTCTTAATGTTTCCAGCTTCTTCCCTGTTATACCACGCCTAATTTTCCTCCAGCCTTGAAATTCTTTGGATAAAAACCTATTAGAAGAAAGTCAACATCCCTCATTTCATTTGTGGATTCCTCTCAAACTTGTACAACCATCAGCCTTTTCTCCAGCACAATATTCTATTCACAACAGATGCTGCTCATGTAAACTGCTGCAGCAACCACTTAAGAATGCCGTGGAAGTTGTCAATTCAAGTGTGGATTACTAAATGCAAGATCATTATTGCATTTAGACTGATGCAAAATTATCCCCTGCAATGTGTTGAATCTTAGCTAATTTTATATATTTACTGAAATAGCATAATCAATTTCCTCTAAGTGTGACTGTATTTATTCAAGATATTATTGAATTTAAGTGGCTACAAGTGGTCACCTCTGTATTTCAAAATGTGCTACCTGACAAAATTTACAACAATTGACTGCAACTTTTCAGTGTGCCTTTCTTCACATTTCAATATCCTGCTTTATTGCTGGACCACTTTCTGTGCAGCTACATTTTTGAAACTTCACACAAAGCTTTGAATGCTATGTTAGAGGTTAATTATGGAAACTGGACACTTCAAAGAAAGCTACATGGATTCTTATGTGAAGCTCTCAGTTTTAGAGCACCTATGGATTTAAAGCTTCACAGTCTGTTATACCAAAATACAGTAAAACAATTAAGCTTGTTTAATTAAAAACTTTAAAAATTAAAAAGTAAACCAATTACACAGCAGCTCTTGACTGCATGTACTACAAATCATAGAATCATGGCTGAAACTTTTATTTTTTGCACTATTATTTCAATTTTTCCAATTAAATTGCAGTAATTTCCAATGTATCATCTCTTCTGTGAATGCTTTCAGTAATCATTCCCTTCAAAAAAGGCAATTTGTAGACTGCAATGTCCCCATACTTGAAAGTGTTTGCTTTACAAACACTTTAGTCATCATTATAAATGAAGAGAAAACAAAAAGAAACAATTTTTTGGGCATGAAAGGTCTCAATTTTAAGGTTTAAATTCTATAAAGTATTTTTATACTGACACAGTCACCATCAGAATCCAGTCTATTAGAAACAGAGAGCTAAGGATCATTGGCAGACTGTTTTTAAAAAACAATCTTTAATCAAAATAATTACATTTATGAAGGGTGAGGGGAAGAATAAAAATCTCACTATTATGCTGCAAGCAGTGCTTCCTTAAAACAGTCATTAAGAAATAATCTTTGCCAGCCAAATGAAATTCCAACGCATATTATGCAGATCTTTGAATACAGAGCTTTCCTAAACTAATTTGGTAGAGGAAGACTGGCAGGAAATGAATTAAAATCAGCACAGCTTTATGTTTTACATAATGAAACACAACTTACATCCTTGTTCTATTGTAATTACCCTAGAATCAACAATATACCAAAAAGACATCCCATGACGGAGAACCTCTCTCACTGTCAACTCTCACTGCATTATCTTTAGTCTAGCTGGAATTATGGCCAAAAATTCTCATTTCACAAATGAAAACACATTTGTGACAACCATGGCAGGGCACTGGAAATGGAGCTGGGGAAATGCCACCTGCACCTTGCTAAATCAGAAGCTGCAGAAGAAAAAGCTTCAGGTCTTACACTCTGGGAAGTCAACTGGATATGATTCGCTAATTATGTTCAAGCCACCCCTACTTGCTTTTCCCTCTCCTCTTCCTGTGTTCCAAACTGTGCTCAAAACCTTAAGCTTACGCTTCTAAAAAAATTCCTTAGCTGAGAAACCTGAAAAGTCTTTAGATTAGAACTAGACAAGAAAAGGTTACAGACAGGTTTGTTAGGAGCACTAGGATTCAAAAGGAAGATGATGGAAAGGCACAAAACAGTGAAGAGGACAATCCAGAACCATCAAGAGTCTGTGACAAGTAGTGGCAATCTCCTTTCTCCCAGCTGACTGACACCTGCCTGGCCAGCAGAGTCTGTTCAGGTGTCGTCTCAGAAGCAATGAGTGTCATAGTAGCCTTTAAATCCCATCCATCCTTTGTGTGCATGAAGCTTACAGTCAAATCTTTGCACTCTACAACGTGCGTCAATAAAGGGCCCCTGGGGTGGAGGGCAGGAACACACACAACGTGTTATCTGCTGTCCGTATCTCATGCTCATGTGTCAATTTTCCTTAAGAGCATTAGGCAAGGAACCAGAATCTTTAATACCATGGTACTCCAGAGTATCAGCTGAAATCTATTTAAAATGCTAATGATGTAAGCAATAAAGAGTAGCAGCGAATCCATTTCATCCCGAAAACTGTTACAAACCATGAGGATGCTCCCAAAGAAGGCAACAAGTCCTTACCTCCACTGATATTTAGAATTCATCACTGAATTGCAGGAAAACAAAACCAAAAATATTCTGAACAGCTATGTTTAGAGAATTATGAGCCCAGACAAGTACCTTACTAACCAAACACTAAACTCTGAAAGATTTATGTTCCAGTTAATTCCACCTACTATCATCACCTCAATGGCAGATAAAGACTAGCAAAGTAGGCAATCAGAAGAAAAGAAAAAACAATTTGGGTGAATAACAGCTGTTTAAGGAAGAACTAAACACTGAGCTGTTGAAGATGTTAGAAGATAAACAGTCTTTAAAGAGTCAGATCCTGAAGCAACATCAGGGGATCTTTTCCCCTCAGAATATACAGAGTAAGGTTTATGCAGAACTTAAACACTGGGTGGCAGAAAAGGCCACTGTCTCAGCATCCAAACACAGGTGGATGTTTTAGATGCAAGAGAGCACCTGAGACACCTGCCCCAGGCTGGACCACAGGACAAGGGGGAAAAAGCTTCAGGTGACCCACCCCGCTGTGGAGGGGCAAGCTGGGGAAGAGGCCACCTACACCAGAACAAAGACACAAGCTCAAACACCTGACAGCTGCCCTGTTTCTGCAGCACTTACAGCAAGGTTAAAAGCAGTTTCTGAGCTATGGCAGTTTCTAACACACATGAAGAAAAATTGAATTAAAATTAAGAAAAAAAAAGTAAAAAGTACTGAGCTATAATCAGCTGTTCCACCAGCAGTTCAGAAAACTGAGCTGGAGAGAACATCTGGACTGGCAGCAGGGGACTAGCAAGTCATCTGCTGCCCTGATGTAAAACTGTGGCTCATGGGACAAAGTGTTTATTGTATACACTAAACCCTACCTGTTGTAGCACTTCAAAGCTCATTTGGCATGGATGTCACTTGAAACTTCATAAAACTGACAAAAAAAACTCAATAGGAGATTTCTTCCATTACATGGCTTAGTTATGATTTTTGACCCCAAAAATATGGACACAACATCCTCTCTTAAAAAAGCCTTGAAAACAGGCCTCAAAAAAGGCCCAAAGGAGATGCTGGGACATTGGCTGGCCCCAAATCCTTGCAATCAATGTAATCTCTTACTGATCATACTACTGCACTCAAGGAAGCTGGATTAATTAAAATTAAAACTGCATTGTAAATCAATCACTGACTTCTGCACAAAATTCATCTCCTGGACTGTGAAATAACTTAAAATTTTGCGTAAGTGCTCAGGTGAAAAGTGTCATAGTATTAAAAAACCAAAACAAGCCAAACTAAGCCCCCTCTCCAAAAAAAAAACCCAAACAACAAACCAAAACAAAACATAAGGCATCACATGATTTCTGAATTTTAATTTTACCATAATTTCTAAAGGCTCACAGAAATATAACAGCATAACTATTGACATTCAGAATTGGCTTAAGACAGAATAGAATCCAACAAAATCTAATGAAAAGACAGGAAAAGCCTTAAAAGTCAAAACAATACTCTGGGACCTCAACAAGTCCAGAAGGGCAACATCATTTACACATTCTATTCATGTAGTGCTGTGGGAAAAATCTTTACTAGGTAATATCTTGTTCTCAATTATTTTTAAATTGTTTTCCCTGATTATTATTTTAGACACATTTGCTATTTGGAGAAATGAATTTAAATGAAAACACAATCAACCACTCTAGTTGTGATCCCACCTGGTCTCCAGGGTGTACGACAGCATTTCTAATGAATCTGGCAGCTGAATAACCTTTGAATGTGATTTTAGGAGCAAAAAAGATTACACTTTGCTTGTGCAAAATTAATTACAAATAGAATCCTTACTTAAGATGGGAAGGTGTTTACATGTATTTCAAGAGAGCTACCTTTAACAAGGAACACAACAGAGATCTTAATTTCCTCCAAAATTAACTGCACAATGCCAACTAGAGTACCAGTCCAGAGCTTCTGGCACCCCTTTTACACTAAAGCATTTCCTGTCATGAATTCAGGGCTAGAAAAGTCACAATTATTAACAGGAATCAAAGCAAATTATATAAAAGTTTGTTTTTCAACAGAAAGTGTTAAAATCAACTGCAATTCTCACTGAAGGTATGTGATTCTGGTTTTTGGCTTGTCAGCTGAGGGAAAAGGGATGGACACAGATTTAGACAGGATAGAGATGATGGAGAGGAAGAGTCACCAATTTAGAACATTTCAAGAAAAAAATGCCCAGGATCTCTATTTCAGAAAAACTCACAAGAATGTGCAAGAATTATGAAAATTATTAAAGTAAAATTTTCTTTTTGGTTGATTTTTAAAGCACCGTTGATATTCTTTTATTGAAAATAGTAAAGCAAAAAGTATTCTATTGGCCAACTATCTTATCTGCAATTTCTCATTTCAATGAAATTGAGTTATTTTCCTGTGACAACACCATGAAAAGCATAATTCTAAAATGTTGCTCATAGTTTACAGAAAAGCTCCTGCTTCATACAACACTAGTATAAATATGGATTAAAATATGAAGAATATAAAATATGCCTTTTTCTTTTTAAGCAGCACTATGGTGCAAAGATGCAATACCCAGGTCTGTTGAACAGGTTTACTATTGCTTTTCTTGTAACTACTCTCTACTTACATGAATTTTACTAAAAAACACTACTTAAATACACAAAGGATATAATCCTTTTTTATTTTTTAGCATGGATATGGATCTTTTGCCACATTCTGTTACAGGAAATATTCACAGTCCCCTTCACAGACAACTGAATAATCTTGCAAATGCTGTGAGATAAACTTACTTACATCTTGGCTTTCAAAGAAAATGTAGACAGACTAAACTGATAAAGCAACTGTTCCTTAATCTCCTTCACGGTAGAGAATTAGTTTCTCTCAATTCCAAAGTGAATTGAGCATTCTTTGCATTTGATGTCTAAGTACCTGTAGATTTAACAGCTCTCCAACTACAGAAGGAAAGGGATTTAGTACAAGCTCTGTGCAGGATAGAAGGCTGTGCTAGCTGAAGAAATTTCACTCAGCAAGCAAGCTTTTCTGTAGACCATTCAACAGACTGTGTCTGCTGTCATTTATTTTGAGCAAACTTTCAACATCTGCCAGCAACTTGAGTCAGTCTCACAGATTTTTATGCTTGCCTCATCCAGACTAGAGCTGCTCATCCCCTGGTATGGAAATTAGCAGAATGCCAATACAGACTAAACTGGGTGGGGAAAAAAAGCCAAACCAAACATTTTCAATGAAATGTCAGTTTGATTCTTTCACAGTTTTGCTCGGAATCTGCACACACAAAGAATACGGGAAAAAATGCAAGCTATTTTTAATCAGTTCTGTGAAACTTACAATGACCATGAAGGTTATAACTTTTCAGCCTTAGAACTTGACTCTAAATACATAGAGAATATTTACTGTCTCTGCTATGAGGATGAAAGAATCCAGTAATGACTAGAAAAATTCACAGCATCCTGTGCTTGAAGGTGAAGAAAGGGTTTCCACAACCATTTGAAAAGAGAACTCGAGATTTGCAGTTGAATATCATGAGAGGGCAGGGGATGGGAAATGACCTTCAAGGGACCCACAGTCATCCAAGAGCTTCAGTTTCTCTGGTCTTTGCTATTCTCTAATCTCATCTCTCTCCCTCACAGCTCTTCCCACTTCCCCTTTCTGCATTCAGTCTGGCACCTCTTCCAAAGTCAAAGCATGAAAAGAAATTCCATAGGTATATTCCACTGACCCAACCAAGCCATGGAGGCAGTTCACTTCTGAAGAAATATTTAGCATTGCCAAGTACAACCTACAGAGGAGCTGGTTCTTTTCTTATTTATAAATACCCCCAAACACTCAATACCAACACCATTTTCTTTTCCAGCAGGAAGAACCAGAACAGAGGAAGGTCCATAACCACATTCCATTGTCTCACTACAGACATTGGTACTCATAAGAATCAAATGAAATAAAATGTCTAATACTATCATATTGATACCAAAGCTTTAAGATTATTTGAAGCACAACTGATTTGAGTATGAATTTAAAGCTTTATAGGAAGGACTAAAATGCATCTCTTACAATTATTAAATCACAATAAATCACATCAGAAACCCCCCATGAAATGACCCATTAAATTGTCCCCAAATAAAGAACAGCTCATCCTATTAAGTATTGAAGTGCACCAGTCAGTTTTCACACTGGTCACTTGGTTTATTTGCCATTGAGTTCCATTAAACAATTGGCCCATGCTATGTAACATGACTTCTGTGCAATCATATCCATCCAGTGCATGGCAATTCAATGTAAACAAGGGAGGAAAATGAAAAAAAAAACAGGAAATTGAACCTGCAGCACAAAAACCTTAACAACTAAGAGGTTAAAGAGAAACTAGAACTTGACAGTTGCTCTGTGATGAGCCACTACAGGAACATTCAAAAGTAGCCTTGAAAGGGTTAAAACAGGACTTTGTAATTGATAAGAAGGTCACACCAGATTATGCATCTCAAGGGGGAAAATAAGAGAATTTATCCTGGAATAAGTGATCAATTCCATACAGAATTTTATTAAGACCTGTTTTAAGCAGATTGTAAAGTTACACAAAACTTACTGTGGAATGCTTAGGGAAACAAAAGAAAGGAAAGGGAAGAATCAGGGTGGTTCAAGGATGAACAAACAGAAAAAAATGCGAGGACACTGAAAGAATCTGGCTGCTTGTACCTGTTCCTCCATTTCACCCACTCAAACATCAGCATACAAGATCAATCTCCTTGCTCCCAATACCTCAGAATACAGAGTAAACAATATTAAGTACTAATAATCAACTGGCATTAATACCTGTTTTGACACATACTATATTTATACTGGTTAATTAAGTTTGCCCAAACTGGGGTCTCTAGAAATGTCTGCTGAAAATGACCCCTGCTTTGTATTAATTGTTGATTGACCTCCAGAAGCTTTTTGAAATAGAGTTAGCTGTCCTGGGGGAAATCTTTTCCTACATTTCAACAACTTGACAGTATGTCAATAAATTTACAGAGCTTACAAGTTTTCATGAGCTTTTCTTACAATTTTTTTTAATATACAAACATAATCTCTTATATATATGCAATATACTATATATAGTAGAAAAATAATATGCATAAAATGCATAAAATACACAATTATACACTCCTATATAATAGATATTTAATTGCTATTTATAGAGAAATATGTTTTTAAATAAAAATAACTATAATTATATAATGCATGCAATGCACATGGTATATAACATGCACATTGGTAGTCATAGATGACAGGAAAGCAATGAAATGGAATTACTATCATTTAGTGTTAGATTTTAAGGATTTAGGCAAGTAGAGGAATTTAACTCCACATCCTGCAATTGCTAAACAACCCAAATAACTTTACCAGCTTGGTGAGGAGTGTAGTTTTATCAGAATTGCTATGAAATAATAACCACTAGCACAGCTGAAGCAATATTTTATACTCACTTGGCATAGTCAAAGAGCCTGCTGTCCCAGAGCTGGTGATTGCCTCTGTATCCAGAATGGAAGAAACAGGAATCTGTACCATCAAACTGGTTGAGACCATCTTCTGAGTTTTTTGAGGCGTGGCTGTGCACCACATCCAGCAGGACTGTGATGCCCATGGAGTGAGCAACGTCAATCATTTCCTTCAAGTCGTCAGGAGTTCCGTACCGGCTGTGAAACACAACGTGGCACCATCAGGACTCAAGCTGGCAGGGCTCAACATTCATCATGGAAACTACATCAAAGTCAGCAGTTCTTCACCACCTCCTCTACAGACGCACATGGGTTATTTTTTCAGCCTCTTAAGCAGTAGCCATTGCTTCGAAACTAACATTTGATCATTTTTCCTTATAAGAATTCCATCATCCACACAAATGCTTTGCAAAACAGATTGTTTTATTCTTCCCTTTTTAATAATACATAAAATTCAGTATAAAAGATAACAGATACAACTTAAAGCTGCTATTTAATATTGAACACTTCCTTAGCTCATAAGGGACAAGAACACATTGATATTGCTGGAATAAAGTAACGCAATGATTACAAAAGTAAATGTACATTCACAAAGTCCACAAAATACACTAGCTGCTATTTTCCTGCTTGGTTATTTGGTTTAGGTATTACACCATTTTCTTAAAAAGATTTTTTTCACCTACACTTGACATACCTTTTTTCAACTAATCAAGCTGTTAAAAACTTAAAAATTTGGGTAGTTAAAAACTGCCTATCTAAATTTAGTCTGGCTGCCACTTGATCTGCTCTAAAAGTAAAAAAAAAAAACAAAAACAAAAACAAAAACAAAAAAAACACAAAAAAACAACAAAAAAAAAAAACAAAAACAAAAAAAAAACCTTCCACATTTATCATAATTTTCTTAACAACTACCTTAATTAATTTTTCATGTAATTTCACCCTATACCTCAAGTCTAAGCACAGTCTGTTACAAGCCTGTAAGGGAAAGGGTGCCCAAAGAACACAGAGAGTCATGATTTTAATCAAGTTCATTATGAACAGTATATAGTTCTGTTTGTCATAAAAGAAAGCACTACACACTGTTTTTTACTGCCAAGAATTTCACCCAAACCTACGTATAAAGACTGGTGAAGGTGGATTACCTGGAATATGCTATGGCAGCTGAAGTTACTTATAAACTTTTTGTCTGTAATTCTATCAAAAGCGTTTCACAGAGCTGTTGATCACTGTGCCAAATTGATTTCAGATTTAAGAGGAAGGTAGAGTAAATACCTAAGCCATTATACACTTCCTTGCAAACACACATCTGCATGCAATACTGATTTCAATGGATGTGAAGGAAGGGAAAAGAACAGAGAAGATGCTGGAGCACTTAAACCTACCTTGATGCTGCAAAGAAACTTGTGACCTGATAACCAAAACTGGCATAGTATGCATGTTCCATAATGGCCATCAGCTGGACACAGTTATAGCCTACAATAAAAACAAATATAACAAACAAATGCCTTAAGGATAGTAAAAAGAGTATTCAACACCTGTAACATATCCATTCTAGTCTTCTCTCATTTTAGCTGCCTCTGACCCTAATGGTTAACACCTAAAGATTCAGTAACTTTCACAAAGCAATTCTAACTAATAGTTTATACTAATGTGATCTCCATGGCAAATGAAACAGTCAATTTGTTAAGCAATTCACACATATTTAATCTCCCAGATGCGGACAGAAAGAAGTGTAATCCTTATCTAACTTCAGAATATTAGTTATGCCAACCTGCACGTCCTGAACTGCTTCTACTTTTGACACTTGCAGTCAGGGTTATCCACACTCTATGACAAAATCACAGGATGGTTTGAGTTGGAAAGGAACTTAAAAGATTCTCTAGTTCCCACTCCTCTGGAACACCTCTAGTGGGACACCTTCCACTAGACCAGATTGCTCAACACCCCTTCCAGGAATGGGGCATCCATAACTTCTCTGAGTAACCTATTCCCATGTCTCACCAACCTCAGAATAAAGAATTTCTTCCTCATGTCCAACCTAAACACACCCTGCTTCAATTTGAGGCCACTCCATCCCTGGTGTCCACTTGGATATCAAGTCATTGACTGAAACTCTGAGTGTGACCATCCTTCTAATCCCTTATCCTCCAAGTGGCCCATCTGTCAGACCCACATCTCTCCAGCTGAGACACAACACTATAATTTCATGACATATTAAATCCTTTTTTTTCATTCAGCAAAAACATATTTTTCCAACTTTAATAATTATTTCTTCCCTCTACAAGAGTCTTCCAAAAAGAAAAACAACACAAGTGTAATGTGTTTTTATTCCAAGTTAACCCAAGAACCAAAGCAGTCAAGGAGGGCTGGGGGACACACTGTGTTCTATCTCCTAAGATAGTTCAGTGCATGCTTAAGGAAGGGAACTCTAAAGAATCAATATTTTTCTACAGACTATTAAGACTCACACCTCCACCACTTCTCTGTTTGAAGAAAATATCCACTTAATTCCTTAGTTTCAACAAGACGCTGTAGAATTTTTTATTCTTCCTTGGGTTTTTTATAGCTGTGACATTTAAAACCAGAGCAATTATTAGAAGATGGTGTGAGCTCAGCACTTTGTCAAATTCATTGCTGGTTTATAATTCAGGCCTGTTGTAGTTATTTTTATTTACATCATTTTATAAATAAACAGCAACATTCCATCAAATTAATCTCATTCAATTTGCTTGCTACTTATTTTGCTATTTGTCAAGCACATCCTCCTACAAACTAGTAATATATTAGGGTTCTCATACAGTGACGTTTTTAAGCTTGTTCTAAAAAGTAAGACATTCCAAAACTGATCTAACAGACCTTAAAAATATTTTTTAAAATACTTAATTCCGACGATGTTTACTTAATGTAAACAAGAAGGAAAATTAGTTATACTTCCTATATACCCTAAATTTGATACTGCTTTTTATTATTTGGTGTATCAGCCTTTTCATGACATTTATAGAGTCCTACAGTTTTTTCTTTGTGAAGAAATCCTATTAACTTCCTGGGACAAGTGAAATTCCTTGGCAGTAAGGAGTCACAGACATATATTGTAAAATCCAAAACTGCTTTTTATATAATGTAGAATCCAAAACATCTTCCACATGTGCAAACTCCCTCAACTTGACCAAAAGGCAAAAGCCACAAAACATTGACTTAACATGTAAAGCTACACAAAAACGTCCTCTTCAGGCACTCTGATAAATAAAACAGAATTTAAACAAATCAAACACAAACACAGCCACCATCCACAGAGGTTTCAGCTACAGATGTCATGATTATTTTACAGCAGTGTAAAATATATATTTCATCACAAGGCAGTAAGAGGCAATAGCTTCCAACATTGTCCATTACAGAAATAGTGCAAAGACATCATGGGAAAAAAAAAAATTAAATGAAATTGAAGTGAACAGTTTTGCTGTGGTTCCTGAGATAATGTTAACCAGCTCTTTCACATATCCTCTCCAAATATACTAGAAGCTCTTTTCCTGAAGAAGGTCTTTCATATTTAAAGTTTGCTTGTTCTGATACTTCTGAGCTACTGCTCAGGGATAAAAAGTCTAGCATGCTTATTCTAGCAAAACAAAGAATATTGAGGTATTTCTTCTGTCCTTTCTTAGAATTAAGCTTTACACTAGTAGAGCCAATTAAGAATGAAGTAATTTCTGAATACTATCACAAAAACAGGTTCTTTATCAAGCTGAAAGCAAACCATGCCAAAAGCAAATTACCTTCCAATACTTATCTGGGCTTTAATAACCATATTTTACTTAAAAATTTGGAATAGACTTTAATTCACATATCCTATTTCAGTCTTTGTTCTCCATAGATTTGACCTGTTTATGATTTTTGCTCACCTAAGAATCTATTTTTATAGCAAGTGTAATTAGGAAATTCAAAAAACCTCCAGATACTTGACAGTTATCTTTTCTAACAAGCACAGGCACAAAAATATTAACTCTGCAAGCATTTCTGGTATTACTTACCAAGGTCCTTTATTCTAGGTAGTACGTTGTATGTGAAGTTTTTATACGAAGCTACTTTGCCTTCTGGGGAAGCAATTCCCACATGAGATTCATAGATTCTTAGGCTTTTTAATCTCTTGGGAGAAGGATTCTTATGCTATAAGAAAAAAAAAAATAAACAGAGATGTCATTAGCTCAGGAGTGTTGTCATAATCACATGATTTGTACAAGATGAAAAACAATTTAGGTTTATTTATTTTTTCCTCTAAGAGCATTCTAAACATTTCGGAAGCAATTGACCATTTTATATTTTTAAAGGAAATGTCTGTTTGAAAATAGCATCCTTGATGAACAAGAAACTGGACATTGATGATTCAATGCTTTTCTAATATTCTTTTTTAAATTATACTTCAGTGTTCAAACTGATAGTAGCCACTCCACTTGTTTTCCTTCTGAATCACTATGAAGCTTGCTTGAAAATAGAGAGAGAAAAAAATAAGATAGGCTTTTATTTTTTAAGCATACCTGCTTTTTGCAGGTACATGAAATCACTGCCTTACCTCATCTGAAATTTTGAAATGTTATTCCTAAAGAATACAGTCCCACAGCACAGAATCATTTAAATTGTAAATATTTAGGATTAAAATATAATTTAAAAATCCCAAGTCTGGAGATCAGTACACAGCATTTCTAGATGGGTGAAAATATTTGAAGAATACAGAGGCCATTGAATTATTATCCTATTTGTTAGTTTATTATTCAGGTGAAATATTGAAAATGCAGAACAAAACTAGTTCTGCATTTTCAAACAACAAACAAAACAAACATGTGAACAGAAACTAAAGGAATCATGTGAAGAACAAAACTTCTGCTTGAGTCTTGTTCCCTGTGATTTATTTCCACTGGATACCTCTATTATTCATAAAAGGACTTTCATTTTTTTTCAATAAGGCCTTATCTGTATCCAAAATTTCAAGCCTCTTTTTCACTCTAGGTGAAACCCCAACCATTGCATTCCCAAATCCCTTTCCTTGTGGACATTGAGATGTCACAGAGCATCATACACAGAGTAGACCACTAAACTGATAGACTACACACTTTAACAAGAGTTAACATACATTATGTTATCTATTTTTAAAGAAAGTATTTTCCATGCCAGTAACCTTTTCTCTCTCAAGAAGTTGCTTCCTAAATTGAGGTGGATGAGAAAATTTAACTCAAGATAGAGTCTACAGCATTTCTAATATAAACCCCTGCATACCATTTTTCAGGGAAAACATGAAAAAGTTTATTATGAAACAACATCACTCAGACAGTCTGAAGTTTCCAAATGTTCTCCTAGGGTTTTTCATACATGATGCAAAGGGTTCTCTCCCTTACAGCAGTGCATGAGAAGAAAGAAGGCTTTATATTCAATAATGGGATTTTCCTGATACAAAGAAACCAGGATTTGACTGGAGCATTGGCACCTTATTTTGGAAGTTTTTTCTAACTTCATGGAATATTAGCCTAGTGTTGAGTACTGAGCATTTGCAGATGACCAATCCTTAAATCCAGTACTGATAATTCCCTACTCTCCATCCTACCAGGAATAGCCATCTTGTCCCAGAATACCTGTCAATCTTGCCTAACAGGTGGCAAAACAACTTTAAAATACCACATTAATAACTATTTTTATACATTCTACAAGAGGCTGAAAAAGCAGCTCAAAAACATCCATCATTAAAGTCATTTATTTCTGTCAAAGCCATGAATAAAATCCCTTCATCTCTCAGCTCTTTTAACTTGTTTGCCATTTCCTTTTATTTTCTCCCAAACAGGGAAACAAAGATAACATGATACACCTCTCAAAAATAATATTGAAGCCTTACTATATATGACTGTGGAGGATTCCAGTGAACCCAATCATAATTCACTTTGTCTTCATCACGGACCACATATCTTGCCCAGGGTGAAATACGATAGAGGAGGGCGCCGTTCTGAGCACGAATCACCACCTATAAAATAACACAACATATGCAGGCAGTCACTTATAACTCACAGAACGCCTTCTATGCAAGCCACAGCACAGAATGAAATAGGAGACTACACAGAAATTTAATTTAAAGAACACACAAACACACAATGCAAGTCAAGAGGAGGAAGAATGACCCTGCCCGCAGGGATGATTTGCAAAGGGACACTCAACCAGACATGTCACACAGGAGTGATGTTCACAGCAAGAGCTGAAAGGTGAGAATATACATAAGATTTATATAAGTAATGGGAGAAGCAGCCTTCCCAAATGGATTTCTGTTAGGTTCCCTAATCACTCCTGTCATTGCTATTTCCTTTCCATGTTCTGATAAATTTAAACAAACATGCAGTATTATGCCATTAGGATGAGAACTGTGATTTGTTTAACTTGACAAACAAAACAATCTAGTAAGGCAATTTTAATATCATAATGCCATCTTCTTTTCCATGCTCTGAGAGTCCTTAACAATGTCACACAGCCCGGAACCACAGACAGCACAAGAAGCACAGGACAATTTTTGGGTCAAAGCAAAGAAAAAGTTCCGCCTCTCTCACATCCTCCCACCCCATCCCACCTCCTCTCTCCTCAGCACAGAAGGAACAGCACCACTCTGGTTTTGCTTGGTATCTTGGCTGCCACTAAAACATTAACACAGATGGTTTGCAAATTTAAAACCCAGAAATGTACAAGCAAGTGAATGCACAGAATTCTTAATTCTGCTTTTTTTAAACAAAGTGATGACTGAGACTTTTCAGTTGAGTTGGTGGTTTTATGAGGCTTTTTTTTTTTTGTAAGAAAAACTATGAAGTTATAAGAAGCCTCAAATGAAAAAGGATAGGGGATTTTTTCCACTCCTTTCTCATCTTTTTGTTAAAAAAAAAGTTACTTTTTTTTGCTCTCAATTCCTGCAGTAGTCTGGAAAACAAAATTATCAAAGAATTGCCTTCTGAACTCTGGCAAGTGTCTTTCATGGTTTTGATAGATTATTTGTATCCTTAACCCAATCATGGAAGAAGGCAGGATCACAGAACCATGTTTAGTTGAAAGGAACCTTATAAAGGTCATCTAGATCAACAAAGAAGAAAATATGTATATGCAGATGGTTAATGGAAGTTGATAGAATAAGGCAATGAAGAATGACTGCTGTCCCTCAGCACACAGTATTACAACTCCAACAATTTAAAATAGGTTTTATAAAATGGACTAATTCATATCAAAAACCTCACCAAAAAAGCTGAGAAAGTTATTGCAAACCACTGTAAAGCTGCATGGAAAATTTCTTCTGTTAGCTGCACTAGCAAAGCTGACCCAAAGAGTGTTTCTGCAAATTCTATCAACACTGTGAAGATCCCCCTTGCTGATAGCATTGACAATTGAAAATTATTCTTAAAATAACAAAAGTTATCTCCTCTCTCTAATATCACACTTCTGATGGTGCTATTGCTTCTTTTATTATTTTGTCCCAATTTACCCATCACAGAAATAAGATGATTACTGCATATAATAACCTACTCATCTTGGCATTCCTTTTTTCTAATATTTTAGCATAATTCATACTAGACAGGCTTATGAAGGGTGGGCACATTTAAGAAATGTGAAGTAATTAATCTACATTCAGAACATTAATTAGCTGTAGTACTGGTTTAATCCAAAAATGATACTGGAGGGGAAAAATGCAAATTTCTTTATTATGCTATATTAATCCAGTCACGTACTGTCTTTAATTAAAAGCCATTAAGCAATGAAAAAGTTAGGAGAAAAAAAGATATCAGAAAACCATTCAAATGGCCAACCATCAGTTATTTGACTTTTTCAAGTTAAATTTCTATAGTTATACTACTGCACAACCAATTTCTGTATCCTGTCCTTCTGACAAAGTTTAAGAACTTATATTGTTCTGTAGTCACTTAAATTGACCTTATTTTCCCTTATTTGTGAGACACCAGTGCATTTGTTTTAGCATTTATTTAGAAGTAATTTTTTCAAGTGCTAGTTTGGCATTTAATCAAAACATCTACAAAACCAAACTTAAGGGCTACACTTTTCAGGAATTGAGAGACTTACAGGAAATCATATAAGGTTCTATCAACATTTACAGACTTAATTTTAAAAGATAAAACTAAAACTCCGTAGAAATGCATCCATTTATCTGTCATATATTAACATAGTAATTATATAGAGTCATAAACAAGCTGCGGAAATCTACAGGTTGGGTTTACACACTTGAACAGTCTTACAACTTTAGGGTCTGCTCTATTTTAAGGCTCACAATCTAAATTTTTGGGTTCATTTATTTTAAAACTTTGCTTTCAGTTCTATTATGCAAACATATAAGACAACTCCCATGCTCAAAAGGAAGTTATCAGAGAATCACAAGGTTGGAAGAGACCTTTAAGATCATAGAGTCCAAACCAAGATACATTTATCCAAAAATAGAAGTAATGAAATTTAACCATGCAAATGTCAGAAAAATCTCAAAAAATGGGGAGAAGCACTTACTTTAAACAAGTAATAAAATGTTTTTTGCTTTCTTTACAGTATAGGTGGTCTTAAGAAACATTTTTCAAATATATCCAGCCATAGCTATAGATTAATCTTACCTCTACAGTAGAAACCTCAAGTTTGCCCATTTGTTGCTGTAATTTTTAGTATAATGGGCTGTGCACAGAGAAAGCAGAGTCAAGATAAACAATTATTACACCACCAGAGCTGGTAAAGTTGAGTCCTTTCCTTCTCTGGTTTGCAGAAGCATAATCAACACAGCATCCTTACAGATCTATCAAGTGATCCCTGGCAATTTCAATTCTTTGTAGCTATGCTTGTTTAATACTTTTCTTAATTTTATGTGAAGACCATTTACAGAGTCTCTCCTAGGCTTAATTATGAAGCTCTATACTCAATCATCTTAATCTTCTCTCTTGATTTTGTATAAATTTTATTAATAAGGTAGAACTAAAAATTCCAAATAATGTTCTCTGAAGTTTCTTGAGAGAGAACTCTCACACCACCATGCTTAGATGAAGCGTGATCACAGGTACAGGAAAAAACTAAATGGCACCACAAAACAAAGAGCAGTTCAGCCCAAGACTGACAAAAAATAACTCTAATGCAAACAGTCTGGCAGCTTTAATTCACATATTTGCTTTGCTATTTCTTGAAACAATTACATATAAGTAAAATAATAAAATACTAATATAATAATAAAAGGAGTAAAATTATAAAGCATACATAAAACAAAGACAGGTGAATACTCTTGCTCCACTCACCTCAAATTACAACTTGTGGTTCCTTCTCTGCAGTGCCCAGATATAAAAATTAGCTGCTGTGTATACTCTAAAATGTGCTGTTACAGATTTTACATGCATAAGGAATATTGAAGAGTCATTACACAGCACTTTGACAGAGTATCTATAAATCACTTTAACAGATACTGTACTTTTCCTCCAAATTAGTTTGAAATGAGTAAACACAAATTTCTAAAAGTTGCAGCCTAACTAGCTACTACTTAGTTCATCAAGACTTTAGAGCTGACTTAACACTTTCTAATTAACTCAAAAAATTGTTCTCTAAAGAACATATATAAGACCATGATGTTCATTAAATTAGGCTTCTTCAAACTGGCCTGAGGATTTACCTACTTCCTTTTCACAAGGCATGTCCCTGATCATTCCTCAATGTATATGAGGAGGCACATCCCACCATTTGATATAAAAACTACAGTCCTCATTAAACAAAGCTTTTAAAATGCATAATGCTATAGCATGAAACATATACCAAGTGAACCAAACAAACCTCTCATCACAAGCAACCTCTTTTACAGTTTAGACTAAAGTGAAAGAAAATCCTAGGTAAAAATAATCCCTGTATTTTTGATCCTATTATTACAGAAAATACTCCAAGAGGACAAGTGAGGGGAAAAAAGGAAATCCGAGTTTCCAATACAAACTAATACATCCTCCCAAATTAGTTAAAAACCAACATAAACTGTCAAAGAAGAAAGAAACCGGTATCTCAAAAGAGTTACATTGAAACTGCCCAAATTTAGTCAGAATGGAAAAAACACAAAATAACTGATGTAAAGAACTTGCCACCATCTACATTAACCACCTCTTTGTGGGAAACATGAGATAAAGTAATACATATCAAATTGTATACTACATGGACAACATCATGATTTTTTTTTGTGTCTGTGTGCAAAGAGGGAAGCATCTTACAACAGCAAGCCTGTTTAGAACTCTCAAAGAGAGTTTTTTTTTTCCCCTGTTTCCAGAATCTCCATGATGGCTGTCCCATTGGAAACTTCTGACACAAGAATGTAGGAAATTCAAAGTCATGCTGAATTTGCTGACATCAGCTTTAAAAATAGTTCACCTAAATAGTTTAGGGTTTTTCCCCACCTCTCCTACTGGCAAACATTCAAAATCCTTGATGTGACCTTTGAATGTCACATGATTCTGACTTCCAAGTGAGATATAAATAAACATAAATAAATGATCTCACAGAAATAAGTGTCAGGAAGACAGAACGAAAATGTCCTTCAAAACCTGGCATTAAAAAGTCAATTTGCTCTAAAAATGGACATGACACAGACACATAATTTATATAAGTACAACTGCAAAACAACAGAAATGAAGACCTCAACCTATGCTGTACATCTTTTGTATGCAAAGGTTAAAAATTGATGTTTGGTATATTCATTTTCTATTAAAGGGATATTGAGTGTATTGTCAAACTTTCTGTCTGAAGTGTACAGCATCCTAAAGTTTAGCATCCAAAAACACTGTAATAAGTGCTGTGGATTTTACAGATGAGAACACCCAACACAGAAAAAAACCACGACTTTAAACCTGAGTTTTACAGCATCAGTGCTAGTAAGTGATTAATTCTGAAAAATTTTCAGACCTAAATAAAAACAAATGTATGGCTGCAGTTAGAGAAAACATAGCCAACAAAGTCTGGCTTTGAAGACATATAAAAACTGGTGTGCAAAAGTTCTTTCCAATTTTCCAAATGCTGGACTGGTGGAAGACAAAGCAGGACCTAAACGTCTCAATAACACTAGTACAAAAGTTACAATGTGTTCCACGTCTGTCCACTAGAGGATAGGAAATTCATGGAAGGGGAGTAGGTTGTAGGACAGAATTAAATATAGGGGTTATGAGTCTGTTTGATGATGTTTGGAACTCTCAAAAGCAGTTTATTACAGTTAAAGGGAAACCATCACTCTGAGGTCAGTCCAGTATCATAAAGAAAATGCAATAACACATAGGAGCAATTCGGAAGCTGAAATAGGTCTCATTTAATGTAATGATGCTGCCAATGCAGGACAAGTGAGATTGAAAGGCCTTGATTTTTCAGGCATTTCAGACTCTTGGGTATCCCATTATTCTGCCTTTCCAAAATAACCCAGGCCTTTTATATCACCCACAGCACATCCAGCAATTCCTTCTGGATGTCTTGGGGCATTTAAAGGAAAACTCTGTGCTTACAATCAGGCAATTTTCAACCTATTGTGACTCAGGGAAATCTGCTGGCTTTTTATGAACAGGCACCACACATTTTTTCTTTGACGATCTATAATGATAAAAAGTATGAAAGGTTCACAACAAATTTAAAAGCTTTGTCACAAATACAAATTCAGATAAAAAGTAAATCCATGTGTAAAAATGGAGCTCAATGTGGCTGTGCTATTGTTATGACAGATGAACCTCTGCAGTAAGAGGACACGAAGTACCACATTTGAAATTCATGTATGTCTATGAATATCCCTTTTTTCTTTGCATTTACCTACCTTCATCTTCTCTTCACATCAGCTCCATTTGGCTACTTCAATTCCCAGTATACACAGAGATCTTCAGAACAGTGTGAGAGGATAATTCAAGAGACAGTTGCAGAAGATCAGACAACTACTCTGCTCAGCAACCACTCCTTTTGCTTTCAGCTCCTGCATCTAATCCATTTAATTTAATTATGATGTGCTTCCATAAGGTGTCTGCCTCTGTTTCCACTAATTAGGAGACAGGTTCAAACACTAGAACTAAAAAGGCACGCTGCCATTCCTTACTTTTTAGATATTTTTTTTGATTTAAAGTTCTTTAAAAATTATGTATATAAAGTTCTTCAAATATATACATAACAATTTACACGCATTTCTGCTTTTTGAGAAATTTTTTATATAGTGCTTTATCATTGATACTCCAGCTGAGGAAATGAAAATAACAAAATGATAACTAAATAACTGATGAATATAAGCAAGCCAATAAATTGCTCTGAAACTGTATTATTATTTCATTACTTTAATAGCTCAAAAGCACTTAGAATGATTCTTGGTATATGTGGCTTTTAATACAATGATGAAATTAAATTGGCCATCAAACCAACAATAGCTAATAAAATGAGAGAGTGGACTAGCTTTAATATAAAGATGGAAATGGAAGTGACTTTTTATATAAGGGCAATAAGGTATTATTTCAGTATTTTACAATCTACAGTATTTCATTAGCTTCAGATCTATTCATTTGTGACACAAAATTATACAAATGCCACAGGAATACAGCTGTAAATATCATTTCATCTCAGTAACATGCATCTGACTTAAAAGCAAGTTCAATGCAAAACAAAATATGGGCAGGATAAGCTCTTGAAGACTCCCTAGAAAGTTTATATTAGATGCTGTGATAACATAAAAAGGTTTTTCTATTACATGAAACATACTAGAAATTTTGCATCAAGGTATTTTCCTCCCTCAGTTTTTTATAAAAGTACATGAAAATGGAAAAAAACTGCTTAAAGATGAAGGGGTCATTTTCAAGTTAAAACGTAAAATTGTATATTCTACATAGCACATTAGCATAATGTGCTCTGTAGAATATAAAAGTTAACATTTTTACTTTTTTTCTGTAGAGAAATAGGGTAACCAAGAAAAAGCACCACAAATTTCCAAGAACACAAAAGAATGTGACTCAATATACTTAGGACACATTGGTGCTATAAGGAAACCTGTTTTTAGATTTTATTTCATAAATGCTGTTCAAAGACAGGTCCTGCATTCAAGACACTGATACAATCCTGCTATTCTCTTTTTCTTTAAGTTGTACATCCTTTTCTCAGCATCCTCAAGTTGCTCCAGAAACAGAATCCTAGAGTTGTTTATGTTGGAAAAGACCAGGTAGTCCCACAGCTAGCCCAGTACTGTGCTCACCACTAAACCATGTCCCCAAGTGCTGTATACAAGTGTTTTCTTAAACTTCTGAGGATGGCAACTCCATGACTTCTCGGTTCCAATGCATGACCACTCTTTCCTAATACACCTCTTCCAGCACAACTGGAGGAAATGCCCTCTTTGTCCTGTCACTTGTTACCTTGGAGAAGAGACCCATTCCCACCATGCTACAATCTATTACCTGTAAGTCCCTCTCCCTGTGCACCCCTGCCTCAAAAGAACTCAATTTTCTTCAATACTCAATATTCATCCTGAAAAAGAATGAATCCTGACTTCAGCACCCAGGATAGACAACATGGTTCTGATGATCTTTTGCCAGTGGGCAGTGTAAACTGAGGCCATTTACAACAGCAAATAAAATCACATCATCCCCTCACAAGCACAGAGGCAACCAGAGAGCAGCTCCTCTCTTTCTACAGGTCAGCACTGGTTTGTGGGAGAAGCACTGGAATCTGGAGGCTGCACTTCAGTGTGTTTGGTTCTTAATGCAAAGGACCACAGCAGAACACTTCCTGACAACACAGGGCAACCTGCTGCAGAGCCCAGGACTGGAATCTAGAGCTTCTTGTCTGAAAGTTCACTTTAAAGCAGCTTTAGGTAAAAATACAAAAGCCTGATAAAAATTTGGGATTGAACAGCATGGTAAAGAGCATTATTCCTTAATTGTCTCCCTTTACCTGATAGATTTTTAGAGGCCAGATAAATTTTTCTCTTAGTCTCAGAAATAGAAGGCAAGAAATGAAGAAGCAAACACAGCTCATTAAGGCCTCATTCTTCTTGCTCCTGCACAGCCCTGTAACAAGGCTCAGGAGAGGCAGCAAGGAAATTAATGAATCAGAAGCTCATCAACACCTCAGTTTCCCCAGCTCAGGAGCACCTTCCCAAATCAACCTTCATCCAAACTGCAGGGGCAAGAAGCACAAAAAATGGGAGATGTTTCCAGAACTCAACTTCCCCTGGAAAACTTTACCATAGTCTATTCATACTGCTCCAAATAACCAGGAAATTGAGTCTATCTGTCAAGGTGCTTGTAGACTGAAGTTATTTCCTTACAGTGAATTGATCATAAACCTTGAAATGAAATTTTGGAAAGAATGGACGGCATGTTGCTTCTTCCAGGCTGTTCTCCTTCCTAAATTGCAAATTGGTTACACTGGAAAGAAAAAGTAATAGAACACTAGTCACATTATTCTTTCCCCCAAGTTTTTATTTTCCTGATCAATTTATGATTACTACCAAAACCGAGTCAGATTATACAAACCAGTTGTCTGGTTTGCTCTTTTTCTTCCTACCTATTTTCTGAAAAAAAAAAAAACCTGCTAAAGGGACAAGCATTAATATCAAATATTGAAAAAAAAATCCTTAATTATCAGATATAATAGTACTTTTGAGATGGTTTACATGTTTAACAAAGTTCTGCAGACATTCTGTGCAATTCAAAAATCATTGGAGAGAGATTTATTTGCTTTGTAAATGTATCACAACACCAAATATTGCAATCCAAACTTATCGATAATAAATATTTGTTCACAATCCCCCTTTTTTCCCCCCTCCCTTTTCCCTCAAGGAAAGAAAATAAAGTAAGACTAAAATACAATCAAGATATGAAAGAGGCAAAAGCCTGTATTCTAAACCAAGTCATGGAGTCATGCCTTGACTTTCCAAAAGAGGGAGATGCAGCTCCATTTGTGATTTAACTATTTCAATTGCATTGCAGAACTTCTGAACATCTTTAACTAGTTTACTAGATCAGATCAAAAATGAAAGCTTTTGTTCTTTTTTCTATTTTAGTGCTTGTCTTAGAAAGCTAGGCGAAACTTATAGTAACAAAAACACCAAAAAATGCTGTATTATCTATTTGAATAAAAAAGTAATTCAGAAGATGGAGCCAGTAGCCTAGTATTAAAAAATATCTACGCAGACAAAAATACCACAGGAAAATCAAACTGTCAAAACCCGGAAACCTTAGGAGAGTTGTTAAAAATGAAAGCAACATCACACAGAAACATTCCCAATTGATTTTAACAGTCAAGTGTATAGAAAATACTTCACTTAATCACCCAAGTTCATGGATTATAACTGTTAGCCACACAGAGGCAGAATTGTTAGGAATGAGGGACAGACAGTTTATTTTCATAACAGGAAAACACACATCTGTGCTGAGGGAAAGCATTAAAACTTGTCTTTCAGTCTAGAATCCTGATTTTGAAAGCTTTTAGCAAAAAAACCCAAAAAAACAAAGGAAAACTGGAATCTCTAGAAAATACAGTTGAAAAAATATTTTCCCTCACTATGACTTAATCAGAAACAAGTTACTATAAGAACAATGATGAAGCTTAAAGACTATAAAAATGTGTATGCATAAAATAGAAGCATTCCTGTATGTATTCTGCTAGTCTCTTAGTTAAGAAGCTTGGGGTACAAGAGCATGGTTTGAAAAGCAACCATAATAATAAAGCACATTACACATACAGCAAGTGTAACTTCTTACAGTTGTTTCAAGCCATGTCAAGTAGAAACGAAGCTGATGAAGTATGTAATACAGGCACTCAAGCATTAAGTATTAGTTATCCTCAACTACAAAGCATTTGTATCAAGGACAACAGCTGCAGAATGCACCTTGCAATTGGGTGGCTGTGCCACACTGCAGAGAATGGCAGGAGCTCTCCCTAGAAAGTGATCCTATCCTCCAAACCAAAACAATTCCCATGACAATCACAGTCAGGCTTATATATTCTTAATATGGACTCTCAAATTCTGTTTCAAGACCTCTTCTTCTTTAAGATGTCTCCCTTTTTGTCCTTAAGGAAAATTTAAAAATCACATTTTAGCTAAATGTACACCTAATAGTTATTGAAACAATTAGTCTTCTGTATGGATAAACTAAAACAAAAATATCTTAGGATATTTTTAAATAGCAAAACCTCCTACTGGAGAATTGCGCAACCTTCAACTCACAGGAGAACGAAGCCTAACAAAAAAACAGGACAAGAATATTCTAAAGAACTGAACTCAGTCTGCAACAAAGGCTCCAAAAAACAACAGCCCACTGCATTACAACAGCTCATTGGTGCTACAACCTCTCCTATGAGTCCACGAGGAGCTGCACATTGTTTACTAAATTCAAACAGGCAATGCCAAAAGACCATTTATCTTCTAATGAGAAAACAACTCCTCCTGCTGGCAAACCTCATCTGTGACCCAAAGAAGTCTACAATAACTTGCTGAAGGGTCACGGCTCACAACCACATAGTGAAACATGAAGGATACTGCTACAAAAATACTGTTCCAATTCTTGTCAGTATGATTTATATCCAGAAATGCATATGGTACATGACTTAAGTCCTGTTTAGTAACATCAAAACCCCAGGAATACAAGTACGTTTATTCTTCCATAGAGGGTATGTACCATGATGCTGCAGAACACTTGTTTCATTCACTGTTCAAATCTGCAAACCTGGTGATTGTGTTTTGGGTTGTTTTTTTTGGTTTTCTTTTTGCATCCTACTGACTATGTAGGAAATGATCTCGAAGTGATCCAGAACTTGGCAGCGTGAGCAAGGACATTCCCTCTTCCCCCAAGCTAAGGAAAAAAAACAGAATAATTAGAAGTGTTTCTGTATGTACATTAAAGGAAATAGCAAACATTTCTTCAGGAAGGTTTCCACTGAAATCAAGTTGAGTACCTCTGCTCAGGGTACCCAAGACTCCCTTTGTAAAAGCCATCTGACTGCACATAACCAATCTATGACAACCATCTCTCCATGAAAGTGCTGGATTCCCCAATACGGGACACTTAAGTTCCAGCTAGACAGGGTGCTGGGGCACTGTGACAAGGCCATGCTTTTATCAAGAATGGCTGGACCAGAGGATCCTTGAGGTCCCTTCCAACCAGATATTCTATTTACATTTCACAACCCTGAAAGTCCACCACATCCTTAACACTCCTGTCCCTAGAATCCCAGCCACCAGCCTGCCATTATTAATAGATTTCCTGAGATTTCACATTCTCATTACAAACGTTTTTGACTGCAGACTGCTTCAAGTGCACGAGACCTGAACTCCACACCAGTCTGGCACTGCTGCTGCACCTCCTGATCAGTGGGGTCAGCTGCAGCACCATCTATTTCATTGGTGACAGTAATTACATTTGATGAATTTTACTAGCAGTGGTTCCCTGACACAGATTAACCTACCTGCTCACCATATTTGATTCTTTTTCAAGGTGTACAAGTTTAACACAGAGCATGCAGATCTACTAGGAAGTATAGGACAGAGTGGTAAAACTGTAAAGATTAAGTTTTAAAACTATTCTTCACAACTAGCTTTCCTCTACCCAGCACCTCATGAATACAAGCATACTTCAGGTACTTTCAATCATGATGAATAAACTGTTAATGCTCTGACTCAATGTAGTACTTTCCTTTGGTTTTAATATGTTTCCAGTCCTTTTTAATACTCAGGTGTACAATCACAGTGAACTTACAAGCATTTTGTGCAAACTGATGCAAGGACTGTGTTCTTCATGCCTGCCTTGGTCTTTTACTGGCCTTGGCACGTACAACTCCTGTTCAGCAATCACTGAAACCACTCAAACATGCAAGAGCAGCAGTAGAAAAATATTGTACTAACAAGTATACAGGTCATCAAATCTAATCACCTCATTACAGTACAAGACACTCCCTCAAAAAAACTATAAACATCACCATTTAAATACATACAATATATATATACACACACACAGACACATGCGAAGAAGAAAAGGATACAGACTTAAATAAGGGAATGCAGAGCTTTTAAAAAGGTTTCTACCACTTTCTGGGGTGTTCTTTCCAGGAAAAACACATTAACTATATTTCATGAATATTCAAGTGATATTTAGTTGCATATATAGAGTAGTGCACCTATGCAGCACATTGTTAGCTAAAGTGTCAGATGAGTTTTAGACTAAAAAAAATATTGTTCTGGTAATTATTTCAGAAATCACATATCTATTGTCATTATTAGAAGGTTTAACAATCACTTCTATTTTAATATATCCTCTCCAGCTCACAAAAAACAATTAGTGGTTCTGCTATATAGATTCTTTTCCTAATTAATGCTACAGAGCAGCAGGTAGCTCTATCATAATTGCCAATATTTTTCAAGTACTGACCTTGCCATTTTTCTTATTTAGCTGTGTGAAAATATTTCGGAATTTGACCATGAATTTGGAAATTATTTTCAACTAGGTTTAAATTCTTAAAGGATTCCTTTTACCAATTGCTTCCCATTTTCTTTGTTGTTCTTTGGCATTCCTGTAAATAATATTAAGCAAGCTCCCCAGTGCAGATACTAAAATCTCAATTTTACCCAATATAATCCCTAAACTCCATTGACACTACTTCAAAATTAGGATCTTGCCACCTACAGTGAAAACTTAATTTACAGGTACATTTAAGCAGTTGGAAAAATCATTTATAAATAAACAGTCAAAGGACAAAGTTAACAATGATTAAGCTCCTGCATTAATACAACCACACACAATGAGACTTGCTATAAAAGTTCACCTATGATATTTTTTTTAAAAAAACCTGCTGCGTCCTCTAAAAATTTAATTAAGAACGCAAAAAATTAAAGAAACAAAACCAGTCATTTTCTACCACAAAAGGTAAGTACTTGCACCCCAACAGCTACCGCTGTAGAATGACAAACATGCTGATGTTTAAGGAAAACATCTTTCAAACTACCTCATTAGAAATAATGAGAGGTAAAAAGGCTTCTTTTATTAAAGGATAACATTTGGCTTTGGGTTCAAATCTATGCTCACTTTTGACACCTATCAGAAGCTTAAAAGCCAGCACTACCCTACCATAATAGCAACAATATTTGTTCACTTAACTCGGTCTAAGCTCCCAATTGATTGAAAGAAAGAAAAAAGATACCCTTTCCGAGCAGGTAACCTTATTTTGAAGATGGATGTCAAAATTGACAAGGGAGTCACTCAACTATCATAAGCATCCATCTCCTCACACAGAAAAGTGTCAGATGATTTACAGCAGGTTTTTTAATTACTCATTTTCTGCAGTGTTTATATTTACTTATGAGCACACTGCCTGAAGAGCTACAGTAGACAGCCTGCTACTATTTGAAAACAGGCAAACATTTGACCTCTGCTCCTCATTTATTTTCCCACAAAAATATTTTGTGACCTGATCTAAATTAGTGTCACTGACTACACTCCATCCATTTCCCATTCTGGCTTAGATATTACTTATTTAAAAGAAATGACCTTGTTACCATTTCAGAACTTGGCATTCGCCTGTGTGGAACTGAAGATCAAAACAGAGTACACAGAAGCTAAAGGAAAGGACCTTCTGGAGGAGACAGTTCTTGCCCTAACAGATTAATCACCACAATAATGTCTGAAGTTGACTACTTTAATTTCAGTATTTAAGAATCATACTGGTAAAAGGAACTTTTAAAGCTGTGATTCCCTTAGGCTTCTTTAGTAAAGAAAAATGGGAAATACTTTCATTACTCCAAAGATGCCAGCACAGCCACCAGTGTCTGTGTACTTCAACATTACCTCTGCAATCTACATAGCAATTTCTATCTGCAAACAATCAATTTTCTCAGCTTCTACATGAAAAAAGAACAGCAAAACTGTTCTAACACAAAAAATACAGACGTTTATGAAAAATTATAAATGTTTGAAGCATGCAGCTCAAGAAAAACTTACAGAAAAGCAGCTTTCTGCACCCATTAGCAGAATGGGAGAGGAAAAGATCAGCTGTAGCATGAGGATAAGGTACATGCCTACCATGTGAATACTCCAAAGCTTTTGTGATAAACCATCTTTGAACTACCTTAACTGGAGACTTTTTTGGTTTTTCCATTATCTGACTACATCACAAGTATACATTGAGAAGTGTTGGATTCAGTCCTGAAGGCACCATAGAACAAAAACAAAGTGTCATGAAAGGTTATCACCAAAGCTACAGATGAGGCAGGGAGAAGCTCCATAAAGATGGAGCCATCAGTTATGACTACATACACTCACAAATAAAGTTTGTAATTATTTGGTCCTTTTTTAAGGAATATAATCCAAAGAAAATTTGGTTTACAGGCAGGCCTGCTTTAAAAGCCTGGACAATAATGTATTGCGAGTGTCATTGACAGCCCTGTAACTTTGTCTAAAATTGACCATGGAAAGCACAAGTCAAGTGACAGGGTAAAAAAGCCTAAAAATGAAAACTCACATTCTACTCTGACAATGGGTATCTTCTGGCTTTTCAGAAAACTCAAAGCAACTACAGAAGTACAACAATTCATCTTGAAAGTAAATCAGTACCAAGTGTAATTCATAGCAATTGCACATACTAAAAAAATTATGTATAATGCAGTCTTTGCTTTATGGACTTTATATTAGAAAGAAAATGCTGAACAGGAAGAAAATACTATCAAGACCTTACTTCAAAATAAGGAGATATGACCAGTGATTATCTAAGAGAAAAAAGAAAATCATCTTCTATTGCTCCAAAAGCATTTAAGATTCTATGCTTTTTTTGCTATTGTGTTAATAACATCATTCACACCTCTAATCCTCACAAAAAGCATAGAATAGTCTACAGTAGGTGAGTCAAGAGTTTTGTAGATAAAACAGAGAAGGTAAATTCAGCAACAATCAAAAAATCTAACCTACTTGCATCTCAAGACCATGGAAAATATTAAATAACCATTTTGCACTCTTATACCTTGCTGCATAATCACTGCATTTCTGAGTTGCAGACAAGTATTTTCTTTCCTGCTCTGTAAAATAAAAACAGCTTTCTCGTCCTTGAATGACTACTCCTAGACTTCAATTTACCCTTATTTATTACTGGGATTATTTCATAAACCATAACAAAAAGCACAGAGATAAGCACACACACTGAGTAAGCACTTCCAGAGCATTTTTACACATATCTTTGTTTTAACAGATTTCTTGTTTGCCTAAATAGATTTTCAGCAGAAAAATAAGGATATTTTCTTTCAGTATTTTAGTTCTGTTGATGGGACCTCTGAAAATGTAGCAGTATTACACAAATGTTCCCAGGTTCTTAATTTTCCTAGTCTATAGGTAATTTCAGTACATTTCTTTCCTTTACTACTTATTACTGCCCTCTATTAGCACCCACTCTCTCTGAAACTCAACCTCTGAGTGCAACAAAGCACATCTCTGATTTAAATCAATATTCACCTAGAAATCATCAACTCTGCCCTAAGTTAGTTGTCATTTGGTGTATTTGCACTAAGCATACAACTGTGGCATTTGACAGCTCAAAAAAGTTTTTAGTAATTTCTGGAAGAAAGTATTTTAAGCTCATGGATGCCCATGAAATACAATTGTGCTCAGTTTCACTTAAGCCTTCCACTCAATACTCTGAATTCCTAAAGGGTAAGTAGAAGCTTTACAAATCTGCATGTACCATTAAAGCAACAAAAAAATCACCTGAAAAGCCATGGTTACAAGTATTGCAAAAATTATCAAGATATTGAGATTTTAACAGGATCTTAATTACAGGTATTTGCATCAAATACAGAAAGATTTTACCCATATATTACTTAATTCTTCTTTTTCAGATTATCAATTTGTAAACTGTTTTACGCTTATGGCATGATGAAATACCCTACAACTACATTTCAGCCACATATGCCTGTTCCCAAAATCTCTTTGTGATGCTTAATGTTTCACTCCTTTAGGTCACTTTGCTCAACTAGATAAACTGATTCTGCTTCTTAGAACAATTAGAAGATGATAAAGTTAGTTACAAGGAAACAAAATGGGCAGTAAGTGAGTAAGAAGGGTTTCAAGAGTTAAAGTCTAGAACAAGCACCTTTAGCTTTGACCCATGGGGCACAGGAGATTGGCCATCTTCAGGTGGAATGAACAACTCCCACTTCCCATATTCCAACTTCTTATATGGATGAGAAGATGGATTCCAGCCATCTGCAATATAAGAAATAATACTAAGTGTTCATCTTAAAATGCATCCAGTTACAACACAAAAGTTACACAAAGGAAACTCCGAGTTCCATCTTTCTCAAAATGAACTTCAGTGAGAGAGCAGACACAAATACTTCTATGCCTGATACTGGACACACATTCAAAAGGGGTGAAATTAAATGCCACAGATTTAAGTCTTCAAGAAGATTCCTTTGTCATTAAAAAAAAAAAGTGAAGCAAGCTGAAATCCCATAATTCAAGACTCTTTGTCCTCTTTGATTTATTGAGCACTGGATACGTGCAAGGATGGTCATGATGGCCTGTCCAACTGAACAGACACCTGCCAAGGGGGTCTGGAGTGTTTGTAAGCACATTCAAGGTTAACTCCTCTGAATGGAGTGAAGAAATCACTTCTGAGCTGACACATTTCAACAATGGAGTCACTTCTAGGCTAAAAGGAAATAAAAAGATAAGTTTGAAAACTCCTTTTTTCTTTTTGCCTTGTAATGTCTGTTTCACATAGTTCAAGGCAACAGACTCAAGCTAAACAGGAACCAGCAAATGAAGAAAACCTAATTACAAGACATTAAAGCAACACATGTTAATCTTCATTCATACTCATCTATTTGCATGCCATGGCCTCTTAGAATTAAAAAAAAAAAAAAAAAAAAAAAAAAAAACCTCCAAAAAAAACCCAACAAACCAATATACACTTAGAATATTAACTCAGTGTTGTAGAAAACAACATTGCTACAAAATATGTCAGGTTAAAAGCATTTCAATTAAAAAAATGTACAGTTACACTGAAGCAGGATCATCACTTTTGTCACCATGGAAATCACAGCAGGGGAGGTAGAGAAATGAAGAAGGTCTATCCATCAACATATGTATTTTCCTAAACATCAATAATCACAAATATTATCTGCTGTGCAACAAAAGGATAATCCTTCCTGGCAATATATGCATATGTTGCATTTCAGACAAAGACCAGACTGTGTCAAAGCTACTGGCTGCATTTGCACAGCTGCTTGAACCCAAGAACTGCCAATCTTTAGTTAAAGAACATTGAAAGACACAAATTAAACAAGGCCACACAATGTGACAAAAATAACCATGCCAGACAAATATTCTGGTACCTACTCATTTTACAGTGGAGAGTAAATCAGAAATGCAATTAATTCAGTATTCTAATTAGATGGTGTTTTTATCATGTTTAAAGTATTTGGATAGTAGAGCTAAATTACATATATTAGCAGAGGGAAAGTATTTACTAATCTATTGCTTAACAGCAGAAGAGCTTACATATTAGTAAGAATTAGATGGTTCCCCTCCCTTGGCTTTACACTGAATTTTCAATCAAGAAAAATAATTAAACAAATGCTACTAATATCAAACAAACAAACAACACCTTGACAATTAAGCAATATTCCTTAATAAAATGCCTAGACTATAAGTGTTTATACAGCAAACTATAGTGTTTGTAAAGTAAAATATAGATGTATTTTTTATTTCAGGGCATGGTGAAAAAGATGTAGAAAACAGCACTTGAAAAAAAGTTGGTTTTTTTTTAATTATAAGCAGCTAGACTATCTCAAATAAACATTCCAGGCAAAAATGAGAAAACAGAAGAAAGATGTTAAGAAGTTGCAAGAAGTTTGCTTTAAGAACAGGTTAGGATTTATGATAGTCCAGACTCAACTTGGGGGACTTAGTCTAAATTCATTCCATCTTCTTCTGCCCCCAGATATTCGATCATCTTCATGGCTTCTTATCAAACTCTTCCCAACAGAGCTGTACCTCTTGATTCACACAAACTGAACCACACATGCCAGGTGATAAATACTGAGCAAAATTAAAAGTTACAGCAAAAAAGTCTTAGGCCCAATTTTTATAAAACTCACCCAGAGAAACCTACATGGAGTTAATCGCGTTCACCAAAACCACTGCATTCTCACAATATTAAAAAAGATTCTCTGACCTCTACTAAAACCACAACTCTTCCCTTCTTCAGAGAGGGAATGGTTACATCCCTCTACCTATTTAAATATTTCTGCTCTCCACAGACAGATTTGATAACTCTGCCAAAGTTGCCTGAACTTTCCCCTTCAACTGCCAGCAATGCCAGATGCTCCTGGTAATCCCTCCTGTTCCCAGCCACAGTCCATGACTGCAAGCCTGTGGCTCATGATTTAAAAATAAATGCAAAGCAATACCCATCTGCCCCAGATGGTCCTACTTAAACCCACTGTTTACTAATTACCCCTGGAGAGGAGCTCACTTAGAAAGATTATAACAGAAAACATTGCTTTGTATTAATGCCAGAGGCATAAAGAACACCCTGAAAACTGAATATTCCTTTCAAAGAGAGAGTGGCTCATGCTTATCTCTGTTTTACCGCTTGGTTTTCTGATTTTTCAGCAAAACTTAGCCCAAAATGCCTGAAGGAAGAAAAAAAACCAAAAAACTCAACTAACCAACAAGTGATTAGTAGAGTATTATGAAGATGAAAAGCTAAAAGTGAAAAGAAATATCTTAGTTTGAGAACAGAGACTTCAAAGATCCTGCCAACAACTACAAACAGGAAAAAGCTGAGGAGATTACCAGCAGAAGTTCAAATAATCAGCTTGAACAGGTATTGGGGAAAAAGGACACCATCACAGAATACTCATAAGCCATAAACAAAGACAAAATCTTTGTGCAAAAGTTCAAGTCTCAGCTATTGCTTAATCCAACACAGAAGACATCTTTGATAGCCTGATACTTAGTTTTGTCTCATCTCTGTGATTATATCTTCCAATCCCAGGCAATTATTAAAGCACTACATCCTACCTCAACAACAGGAGGCACAAGGGAACTTCTTGCTCAAAACTACACCCTTAGCATGCCAAAGAATCATGAACTGAGCTTTTATGTAGAACAGAATTCAAATGGGTTCTACCATTTGTGACAAAAAAATCAATTTAAATGCATATTGCCGGCTAAATGACAATTTGAGTGACTTCTTGTTCAATCTCCTGATTTTGTTTTCACATTGACAAGGATATATCCATACACCTCTGAGGCTCATGCCTGAACTTGGAGTTTCACACAAGAAATTAGCACTTCTCACAGAGGAAAGCAGTTGTTCTCACATATTAATCAAATAATTGACTTTGTCCTATTGTGAACTGTAGCTGTTTTTTCCCAGAAGTCAAAAAACTTCATAAACTAAAGCTGAATTCTCGAGTGAAATCAAATCTCTTACAGCAATTGTATTTCCACATACTTTCTGATCAATTAAAGACATCTAAAGACAATAGAGGGTTCAGCAAACACAAAGTATTCTTGAAGAAAGTCTATCAGACAAGCAGCAGTTCAGACAACAGACAGAGCATCAGAATCCCAGTAACCCAACAAGATACCTGTATTCCACTTTATTAGAATATGAAATCAGAACCTAACTGGAGAGATCCTACAAGGACACTACTCTGTTCTACACAGTGGCCAATTAGGTCTTCCTCTCCTCACATTAATCATTTTTAAAGCAGATTACATTAATGATCTTGCGCTTGAGCTGTTGGAAATTGGGCAAATAGCTCAAACAGTGACATAAAAACAAGTGTCATTACTTCTTAGATAGGATGTTTCCCTGAATATTAGTGGCACCTTATATTATAGTCTACTGCTTTCAATCATCTGCACCCACAGAAATATAACACTGTTTGACTTTACTCATCAAATGAGGATATTTCTCTATAAAAAATCTTGAAAGGAAGCAGTAAGAAATTCAGCATGATATCATGACAGTACCTAGAATGCATTTCAGTAAAAATCTGGAATAAACAAAACCTCAAAACATTCTGATACATGAAGTTTTTTAGTCAGCCGTCAGATACTCAAATTAAGTGCCTTAAGGTACTCTCTTTTTACTCTGAAGGGATCCTGTCAGAATTTAAATAATAGACAAATATCCTCCCAGAACCAACTATTTTACCCTCCTCCAACCTCAGCAGTAGCCTTCCCCACCAGTGCAAGGAAAAGGAAGCAAAAAACAAACCACATATTCCAGACTGATCAACATTTTAGACCAACGTTAGCTGGGAAGAAAGGAAGAGAAAACAACTAAAAGAACAGAAACCACAAATATAACCATGTATTATATCAAATGCTGACTTCCAAATTAATATATGCATACTTACTCTTAAGCTTTTTAAACCAGTATCTTTCTTTTTAAAATTAAGGACTTGTTTACAGATAACCCATTGAGCCTCTGAATGACCAAATACAAATGCTGAGTGTTCCAATTCCCAAATAAATTCCGTGGGTTACTCTCAAAACTCACAGTCACTCAGTGACTTATTTTGAAATAGTCAATTTTAAAGCAGCAATAAATTGCCAGTAGTCACTGGGTTCCTCAGCAATAGGGCACACAAATGAAATATTCAGTGTCATCACTGAGAGCTTTTGAAGGAGCTATAATGTTGATAGAGCCTCTAGTATTGGAAATTCAGCTGAGTAATTGTCTCATACACTTGATTTACTGAGATACTGAAAGTACTAATTGACAAATCTTAATGTTTTTGGATGCTCATTTAATACTTCTTAGATAAAGCTTCATCTAGAACAGCAATGGATACAATACATTTCTCTCCAATTATGGAGTTTTAAAGAGACAAAAACAGCTCTGAAAGCATTGGGATTTTCTTGAATTCATGTTTCATTCTCTAATCCACTTACAGATTTGTGTACTACTACTAATTTCTAGCTTTTGTTATTTTTTTTCAAAATGTACACTGATGTTAAGAATTTTTCTATAAATTAGAGCTATCCCATTCATTACAAGTTTCTCAGAATAAGGTATAAAAATCCCATAATTTGGGTCAAAATACCTTAATAGCAAAGATTTACTGTCTGCTTTAAGGCATAAAAGTCATTCAGAAAAAACTTTACATGTACAGGACTAAAGCTTCACATGTATATAATTACAGAAGTAAATTATTCATGTTCATCTTACATATAACTCATAACAAAGAAATTATCAACTATAAGCTTAAGTATAAATTTGGGGAAAAAAAGTTCAAGGTCTCTCTACAAAACCTATACATGCCATTTTAATTCTTACTAGTTTTTCATCCTCAAATACCTTAAGATGAAACAGCAGAGACTAACACTTCGTGTCTTTACATCAAACATTAAGCTATTCTCAGAAAATATCATTATTAAGGAAAACAGTGCTATTCATTCCAAAACAAAAAGCATCAATTGACAGTTATTTATATTATATACCACCATATTTCAGTTTAAAACCTAAAGAGCTTCTGTCTCCTAAATTCAGTCTTTCTTTAAGATTTCCAACTTCCCCTGATGTGGCTATGCTATGGTTCTTTTTATAAAAAAGTTTTATTTAAAAAAAATCTTTTTAAAAGCAATCCCAATATCCAATTTAAACACAATATAATCATAAATTTAGTCTGAGACTTTAACCTGCTTGAAAACTTAAAGAAAGGTTAAAGGGATTCAGTTTTAATTAAGCATATCTGTAGCAATCTGACTCTAAATCTTAGGGTTTTGCAATCCAATTTCTCATGAGAATATTATTCAAGATCATATGAATTGAATGACAATGTTCCATGCCTCCAGTCTCTCCAAGTACACTATTGTCTCCTTGGGGAATGAATACTGTACTATGACTGACTGATATATAGAGAAACACAGTTTTTCCACATTACAATGAATTTCCTTTAATTTATTTCCTCTTCATATTGCTGCATTCATTAGTGTCTAGATACAACTACTCTAAGATATTAGTCCTAAATTTCTGCTTTGTATGATGTATTACATCAAATATTTTAAATAAAGTAGGGTTTAGAAAACTATTCCAGTGTTAAGCTATCCTATTCTGGTATACATATACTCCTCCCCAAACTTGATAAGACAATTTACAAGCTATAGCCTCTTTTCAAAATGTCAAACATATTATTAAAAATCTGGTTTTAATGTTAACATCTTTTAAAACACGTATTTAAAACAAACACATTCTGGTCTTTAGCTGAGTTGAGACATTTAACCTGCACCCATCCCATGAAAACCTTGAGCAATGGATGGGATTGCAGCAAGTAGAGGAGAGGCAAGGAGAATTTTCTGCATGTTTATACATATAAAATTGACCTATGAAAACAACCTGATCTAGCTGCCTTGCAGTCTGTATTGATACCTGAAATCACTATTATCTATCTAGTAGGTGAACTATACATGACTCATTCAGAGGACATACCCAATTTCAATATTAAAAGTCAAGAACTACACTTACCTATTTACCAATGTCTATTCCAATAAAATGACAAGCAGCACTTTAACAAAAGCTACGTCATCATTCACTGTGTTAATCATATCAAACAGGATCATGGCTGAAAACAATGTTGCACTAACTTTTCTGTTCAACTTCTGCATCAAAACCAGGATTTTTTTTTAAATAAAAACTTGGCTAAAATAGAGTTTCATTTCAATAGCTTCCTCAGACAGGGGTAAGGTATGGCCAACATTTGGCTTTGTGTTTAAGCAAAAGTAGTTAATTGCTTCAAAGGACTTTTCTTCATATTGCTTCTTTGCAACATAAATACCCTAGATCAGTATTTTTGCAAAATCAAAGTCAGGTAAATAAAACTACATGCTTCTGAAATGCAGTTAAATGAACAAAATAATTTCACAGAAAGTCCCTGTTCAGTACTTTGGCAGACCTAACTGAAGAGAGAATAGAGGTCAAAAGCAAAAAAAGAACAAAGCTCTCTGAAACCCTAAACAAAAAGGAGAGCAAGTATTGCAGGATTGAAGAGCAAAGATGAATGTCACTTTCATCTAAAAGTTTTAGATAATTTGAGTGTAGCTGGCCTTCAAATAAGCAAATTTATCTTTTTGTTTCCAATTCAAAGGGAATAGTCTTCCTGGTTCTCAGAGGAAGCCATTGATTCCTCCATGTAATACTGCCACCTTCCCATTCTGCTAACACCTTCCCTTCTTCTGCCCTCACAAACACAGAGCAGCTACTCTTTCAGTAAGATTTAGTTGGATTTTAGGCTACCATTTTGCACCAGAACTTTTGTCTAAACTCTCAGGATGGGTGGGAATCATCAAGGGCTTTGGTCCTTAACAACACTGTTGCTTGATCAATAAAAAGATAAAGTAAATAATTTCACTGATATTTCTGCTTCTCTGCACACATTTTCATAAAAGTCTAGTTATAAAGCTTTAAAAAGAACTTCAGGAAGTTTATGTACAGCCTCAAGTTGCAGTGTGATCCAGTGTGAGATGAGTCATTGCCTTTGGGGTACTAAAAAAATGTATAACACTGACCTCATGCAACAGAAACACATCTTCATAAGCTACTGCAACACAGAGCAAAGTATTATTCATTTAAGCCATGACATACATTTTTTACTATCAGAATTTCACCATTGTGACAAAATTTTCTTTAAAAGAAGAGAATATTTAGGTAAAACATTGTGCAGGGGAGAAGAAATTTTCCTAAGAATACTTACTGAAGTCACCTGCAAGAAACACTGCTTCTGCTCCTGGTGCCCACTCTTTGCAGTATATTCCACCATCTGCAAGCTGGTTCACTCCAAAGGATTTGTAACTTTTGGTAAATTTATCAAGGCCACCTTCACTTTCCTCAATGTTCTTCAAGTGGTTATAAAACAGAGAATACCTTGCAATAAAAACAGAGAACATTTTTTAGAAAGATTAGCAAGCATCTCTTATATTAACCAGTATAAAAACCTAAAACAACAACAACAAAAAAGCACACTAACATGAGATTCACTGCTCTCTACTGGAATAGGAAAAAATCTAATACAAACCATGCAATTTTTCCATAGTTGTTACACAGTCTAAAACTGCAATCTCCCTGTTTGTCACTGCTTTCTCTATTTTACAGGAACATTTTGCACTTTCAGTCTAAAGCTACAATTCCTGACTGGCAGCCAAGAAATCCCAGTATTACTACACAACAGGAGAACTTCACACTCTGAACAGCCTAGCACTTTTCTTTCCATCTTATTAATATCAGACACAAGCCTCCTAGGGAGAGCTGGATAGGCCTGCCACATCTCTCACAGCCAGTTTTAATAGACAGACAATCTCAGGCCATTGAAAAGTTTGCAGTACAGCATGTCAGCGTGGACAAACCCATCTGGTCCTTGCAGAAAGGGGCTCATTAGGCAACCTCTTTACAGAGACAATCAGCAAGACTTTGCAGTCAGTCCTTGACACTGCAACAATCTGGAAAAAAACTGCAGCTTCATAAAAGTAATTATTTGGACCATACCCTACTTATACCAGTAGGAATTTAAATGTCCTGAACCTCTAGCATAAACCTTTGCCTGTAACAGCTTAGAGTTTTTTGACATATATTGCTTTGTTTTCGCCAAGTAAGTTTCTGGAATTGATGGTAACATCAGGGGCACAATTTAAACAAGATAGTCAACTTTGACTCCTAAATTATGAGCTATTTTGTGCAGAAGCGCAGCTAAAAGCTGCAGTTCAGCATTTAATTAATGCTACCTGTAGAGTTGTTTTTGTTATTTGTTTGTTTTCAGTAAGACACTCCTGAGGTAAATTAGAAATGTGCTTGCTTTTTCATAAATGGAAAAAAGTCTTCTGAAGTGTATAAAAAACAGTAATAACCCCTGCAAAATCAAACTTGTCAGCCTTATTACACTTCCTAAGTTTTGCAATAAGAAATAAAACACTAAACCAGCACTATGGAATAGCACCTTGTTGCTTTTAGAAAAAGAAGTCTGTTTGCAGTGTCAGAACTTAGAACTCTGTGATTTGTTGCAAAGTTTTGATTTTTTTGGCACTTAATTAGTTCAAAGTAGAAGATTAAAATATCTAATTACTAGTTAGAATAAACAGCATTATCTGTATTAATTTGGAGTACTATAACTACTATTAAGGTTAATCTCCCAGTGAGTTTTTATTATTTTATTATTAAGCCTGATGATCACCTTTAAAGGGAGAAAGATCTGAAAATGCCTCCAGGATACACAGCAGCAAATACACTCATAACTATTTCTGCCCATCCACCTGCATTATTCCTTTAAAATTTGCTCATGGGTATAATCCTCAGAAGTGCATTACTAACTACTACTGCTCTTATAATCAATTTCATTTATGTCCTTGAGGGAAAATATTTTGTCAGATTTCCAACTATAAGTGTATTATATACATATACAAACTCAGTTGCTCGAATTACATTTTAAACAGCTTCAATCACAAAGATTTATATAAACCTTAAATACAGAAACACAGAGCAAGTCACAAATACCCTCAGAATTTTAACATATATCATCTGGTAAATTCAGATTACTCTATTTTTGAAGAGTTCTCCTTGGGGAAAAAAATAAACCAACCACTATAGCTTAGAAATTTAAATAATTCTTTAAAATACTGTATGATACAAGAAGTATAGTTATATACATATAGATATTTTCTCTGTATATATGCATATATTTAATTGGTTAAGGGAAAAACACATATAATAAGAAGCACATTTGGAGTATTATCTGCCCTACAAATGCTGTTTCAAAATTGCTGCTTGTCACATGTATTGCTTCCACCTTGTTCCACTGTGGCTGAAGCAGGATCTGTTTTACTGTAAGTAGCTGCTGTGACTTCAGAGAAGATCTAACTGAAGCAATTAGCTTGATACAGACAGGCAAAATAGAAGAGGGGGTTTTGAAGTAAGTTATCTAACCAAAATTATTCTTTTCCTCCCCACTCTTACCACAAGTACATTGTCATAGCTTTGAAAACACGATTAGTTGGATGCAGTTATTCCCATACTCAGCAGAAAGTAAAAGTAGTGGTAAGCTTCATTTTTAAACAAAAGTCAGTCACAAACCCTTGAAAGCTGCAGAAGAAGGAAATGAAGCCTTCATTACCAGAGAAGAAGAACAAGCCAAAAAGAAGGACTGAAAATCTCAGTGCAGAAAAGGAAAAGGCTTCTATTCACTTCATATCACCTAGAGGTGCAACACATGCCAGTGGCCTCCTCCTCTTCCTCAACCTGACCCCTTCCTAGGAATCAAACCCATTGAGCTACTTCAGAAGAAATAAGCCTCTAACAAATTCAGGATTTGAATGTGGGATGGATGAAAATGGAACTTCAGAAAGCAATTATGTGATTCTGTATCTTCGGGAAAAAAATCAGACATTGTAAACTCTTGATTCTTGTCATAAAAGCACTAAGAACACCCACTGCTTCAATTTTTGCCTTTCAGTAAATTCAGAGTTTAAGCAAACCATGACACAAAGAGACCATGGCAATTAATAGATGACATGATCATGAGTATCATTGTGAAAAAACTCAAGTCTTTGCTCACTTTGCAAAGAGTGGTGAGCAAGACTACATGCTCAATAAATTATTTTTGGGGGGGAGAGGGAGGGTAGGCAAGAAAGGGAACATATTAGAAGAACTGTTGAGCAAGGATGTATAACATTTTTACAATAATTACTTTTTATACAGGACAGACTTGTAACAGCATCATGTACACTGAGTAAGAATGTTCCTTCTATTTGTACAGAAGCATGCTGACTTTAATAGACTAAGTTAATTCAGGTATTATTGCTGCATCACATTGCAGAACTAAAGATTTTTTTCAACAAGCAGTGCTCTCTGCAATTGATTTTAAATTATAATCTAGAAAGAATTTATTCTTTTTAACCGCCTCCTGAGATTATTCAGTAAGGAACTATAGTTTGCTCAAAGCTCACAAAAAAAACCCACCAACTCCTGAAATGGATCAATTACTTTTGCTGTGAACTATTCCAAAAACTCATCTCAGGAGATGAAACACTTCTGGACACAGAACAACATTACTTGTCACAGAAGGCCTTGTAAAGCAGCAACGGTGGCCTGCTGCTCCTTCGAAGGAAAGGACTGAGTTAAGTACATACTGATGCATTTTAGGGAAGTTCAAGGTTTTGCTTTCCTGGCCAATATTTAGATGCTCGCTTTTGCAAAAATTTTTCATTTTTTTTGAGAATATTTTTCTGAATATTTCAGCTTTCATTTCTATACTACTAAGGCTTGTTAAACACTTATTTTATCTTCCAAAGTGACATCCCAGGATTACACACAGAAAACCACAGGAACTTTTTTTCCCAACCAATTCCTAATGTTTATATTGTTCACTATCAGCATACAGGTCCTAATACCAGAGATAAACACTTGAATAAGACTACATTTTGTGATCTCTTCAACACTGAAAGTTATGTCACATTCAGCTATGCTTATATATACTTATATGACAGACCCCGAATGCATTTCTTAAGTGAGAATCTCAATATTCTGGGCATGGGAACAGTCAACATCAGCATCTAGAGCTCTAAGTCACAACAAAAGACTGACTTCTGCCTTCATACTTTTCAAGTTCTCAGAGAGTGAAAAGCCTGTTAAGATTGTGTAATTTCTGAGCATTAATGTTGACACTGGTGAGGATTACAAGGTAAAAACTGTACCCAGTAATGACTTGAAAAGCACAACCGTTACCTTTGGGACAAAAACTGAGCAACAAGAAGATCCACAGAATTTCTGAACAGAGCATCTGAAGTGAGTGAAAGAAGTTGCATATGAAGCCCTTTACTACAGGTACAGCAACACAAATCTGACAAGTGTAAGCAGCAGAAGGGGGGCTGCTTATGGTGTCTGCCTGGATCCTGGAGTTTTTATGAAAAGGTAAGGTTTTCAAGCCCCTTATTCATTCATTTAGCCTCTGTTAATAGATCAGTGTTTCTTAAAACTGAAATAATGAAATTGTCATCTTCAGACTTACTGAAAAGGTTTCAGTCTCAGCAGGAGCCCAAGAACACAGAGACTGAAACAAAGTACTACTCTGTTACCAAGTGCTTTTACATCAACATTTTTGCCCTCCCCATCATTATTCCAGTGTGAAGCACTGGTAATCGTAAACATCACCTGAAACACAGTCACAACAGTCTTTTCCTATTGTTACATCCATAATTTGTAACACAGCATCGCTTTAAATCCCATGCTTTATATGCAGCTTTGTTTGGAAGCCTTACAATAGAAGTGTAGGAATTGGCTGACTTTCCATAGAAGCAGGATTAAAACATCAAACATGAATTACTATAATGGCTATCTAGTAAACAAGTATCCTGCCAAAAAATAGCCTTCCAAGTGAACACAAAGACAATATTACATCAGCAACCACTTCAAGAACTGACATGTCAGGTGAGCACTTACTCCTCACACTTCTATCACTGAAACACCCTCAAATATTTTGTCTTATGGATACCTACACAACTAAAATTAGTGCAGTAGAAGTAAAGAGTTCTAAGTTTAATGTTAAACTATACAGCCTTATACTAAAAACAATGTTCTATTTATTTTGTAACTTTGATATACAAACACCCTGGTTCTGCAGTTCCAATAACCCCTGAGTTAATACAGCGATTGAACCCATTAAAAAAGTCTCAGGTATATGTAAAAATTGTTAGCCTCAATATGAAGCATAAGAAAAACAAAACTAAGTCTGCCCTATCTCCCCAAAGTCAACTGTTTTATTGAAATAAGACTTTTGGCAGATTATTGAACAGTCTGATGCTAAGTCAAAGCACTGAGTTAGAACTCCACATAAAGCTTTCACATCTTTATTCTTCCAAGCAGAAGAGGTAATAACTCCTTCCTGGCCGCCTCATAAAATAACAAAGAGGTATTGTAGTATTTTAAACTTTTAAATTTAACCAGATCAGCTTTAGTTTCCCAGGCATCACTAAACAGAAACTAATATAACCAAAAAGGAATACAAGATACTTTCTTTTAAAGAGGCTGGTGCTGAATACCAGATTGCTGCAAAACTTCAAGATATTTTTGTGCCCATCCTCATGGGTTTTTTTACAAAGCTCTTGTTATTGCAGGTTATAGAACAGTCAGTCATCTTACTATAAGACCTGTGGCAACAACACTGCAATTAATGATTTTAGCCCCTCTTCTGCTTATGACGGTGGTTTTAGTAGCTCTTCATCTTTTAGATTTTTTTCCACATCATCTTTTGGTCATGGCTTATTTCAACAGTATTTGACCAGTATTAATGCTAATTTATTCAAAAGATGAAAGCTAGTAGGAGACTTTGATAATGATATCTGGTATCCATATGGGAAGTCCAATTCTGCAGATACCAAAGGGAACAGGAAATGAAAGAAAATACCAAGTGAGGTACTCTCTGTAACCAAATCCTACATTTTCCAGCAAGTACAAACACTTAAGTTAATGCCAGTGTCATGGACCATAGTCCATAGCTTTATGGCATTGTTCACAAATTGCCTCTAATATTGCTGCAATCACTTTGAAGATGCAGTTACAAAGACTTGCACTGACACCAAAGCCAGTGCAGAGTCCCTGCTCAAATTAGTGAAGCCCTGGGTCTCATCTTCCCCTTTAGTCTGTAGCCAGTTATTCCCTCAATCTCTCATCATTCAACTGGTCAGAAAGCAATGGATTGCAGGAAGACCAAAGTAGGAGAGATAAAGCTCTTCCTAAAGTAAATTTCTGCAGCCCAGCAAATTAAAGGCACCAGACCACTCTGAACTAGAATGATGCAACACAAGCAAATTCCTGCTGGCAGCTTCTTCAATTTCATTTGTCACTAGTGAAAATAGACCAAAACAGAAGCCTTGGGTTTTACTTCATTGTTTTCTCCACCCTCTGTCACACACTTTTCATTTGGCCATTCAGAGCATTCCACAGAGTAACCACACTTCAGGAAAACAGGAAGAAGTAAAGGCACAGTAAATCTTGGGTAGGTATGACTACTTGAGAACAACAGATTTAATGCATTTTTAACTTTTAACAATTTTATAGTTGTAGTTGATTGACTTGCACTTTCTGCAAGCAAGTCATGTCCCATTCAGAAAATCTTTTTTAATATGCATTTAAATAGATTAAGGAACATCAACAACATGCAACTCACACAGCCTTTGAAGCATTAGAACAATTCTGAGAGAGATGCTTTAGAAGCAGAAGATAGCCATGGATGATTATTACAAAGATCCAGGAGATGACCACTTAATTTTGCTTTTTTGCAGGTTAAAAGTAAAGTTGTTATATGATTCTGAAATCATGATCTTAAGACCTTCCCACATAACTAAATCTGAATTCTCCAAATCTTCTAATTGCTCCTTCTACAAAATTGTTCACTATAAAGCAATTTGCCTCTCCAACATCAGAGGCAACTAAGAACACACTTTTAGCTGAAAACTAAGGCTTCTGAAGGTTGCCAGTGGCATTAAGTTTCTTTCAGGAGTCATAAAATCAACAGTTAACCAAGTAAGTTGAGGATATAGTTATTGCAATAAGGAATGTACACAGTTAAACCATTTATGTTGTAATTCCTACCAAAAATGTGCTTTTTTACTAGCTGCTAGAAGACCATCCAGCAGAGAAATCATAAGAGTGAGCAATAAATGCAAAAGCTTGAAAAATAACTTTTCCAAATTGTCTCTACTTGGTAGATAATGAATAACTCCCAGTTCTCTTTGGATGTTTCATGATTTCAGAGTGCTGAGGTAAAGAACTTATGCCTAGAACACTAATGTAGTTCACATCTCAAACTAAATGCAACATCAAAAATTAAGAAATATTTGCTTGAGATAAATAATACACAATCACTTACTCTGTTGAAAGCCATCAACACAAGACAAGGCATCTGATTCAGCATCACCTCCTTGCAAAATTATTTAAAGTACAATGACATGCAAGTCATGCCCTAACAAAAAGTCTAGTATGTAGAAGCACAACAAAAAATGGGCAGAAAAAAGAAGAATTACAGATTTTCTTGACATCCTACCAGCAATTTCTAGCAGAAATGCAGGGACCTGTAATCTGTGAGGTCTAATATGGATAAATATCATTTCATAGTATTTCAGCAAGAAGATTATTTGTTGCTGACCAGGAGCCATCTTCCCTGCTTTAACCATTAAGGTAACTGAGTGGCTTTGGCAGCATTTGACAGCTGTAATGTTTTTGCCATCAGCACCAGAATGAACACACACAATTCTCAACTTGGAACCAAATGCAGGAGAGGTTAAAAGATGTACCAAATGCAAACTTAATGCAATCAATTATTAACAACTGCCCCACTGGCTTATCTAAACCAATCCCAATCCTAAAAACAATCCCCCTCCCACCCACCTCCCCCTGGCCAATATTTAGAGGCTCACTTATACACACTGCTGTTCATCTCCCACCCACTTCAGTTTATTAGAAACACATGGATGCACCTCACAGGTTAAGGGTAACAAATTACCAGTGTTTAGAAGGACCAAGAGGCATTTTCTTTCCATCAGAAGCCCAGCAAACTACTTGGAGACATCAATTGCAGGAGGAAAGAAGAAAGAACAGGGCATGTATCAACACTTCCTACAAGAAAGCCATTTACGTTAACCCTCTAATGGAATAAAAGGTACATAGCAATTTGAGAAAACGAAACAACTAAAGCACACACTCCTCAAAGAACAAAGTAAGGGAAAAAAAACCGCAAATAAAGAAAACTTAAATTAAAAAACCCAATAATTAAAAAAAAAAAACTCCACAGACAAACCCCCAAACCTTACAATACTAAGTTGTGTTACAACCTTCTGGAATGGCACAGCTATGTATATTCTGTATCTGCCAAAGCACTCAAAACAGCTTCCCTATCACGAGGGCACAGTCTAAATAAGACAGCGATTACAAAATAATGAGAGTTCTATATATTTTTTTTCTCTGAATGTAAGGAGACAAATTTAGCAGCAGCATACTTCATTTATTTAGGTACAGGATTTCTTCATTTCATAGTCATTGTTCCATTATTCCTCTGCTAAGTAGTCTTTATTATGCATGAGTTGTACACTAAAGCCCCTCTTTTAGCTATAATAATTTGCTTCACTGTTGTGATGATATCTGAAGTTGATGGAGTTTCTGGAATTAATATAACTACAGAGAAACCCCACCACATCTGAGCAGAAAGCTGCAGAAGCACAGCGCAGATTTTCCTGAAATCAGTAGACTGGGGCTGCGTTAGCTCATGTTTCATATTACACAAGAGAAAATAAACTGAAAGGTCAGTTGAACAGTTACAGCATTGCCCTTTTCCAAGGTAATCAGCAGAGCATGTAGCAGAGCTGTGAGCACAGGCGTGACTGGAAGGACAGCAGCTGATAAAGAGGCTCTTGCTGCCAGAGCGGCAGGACAAGACACTGCTCTCTCCCAGGGGCTGCCGAGGAGTGGGGCACACTGCACACCTTACCTCACTAACTCTGATTTATTGCTTTAATTTCAAATTGTGCTCTTGCTAAACATTCAGGATTCCATATTGCCGAAACACGCTAAAAATGTAACACTGAACATTAATCACATTCATGGATAACCTATAGGAACAGTGTAATTATTTATGTGTTTGTAATATGAAGACAACTGAGTCAAAAATTAATCTGGTTTACTAATGCCTTTTTATTACACGTTCACAAATTCTTGTTATTCAGTACTATTTAACTGGAAACCAAAGATTAGATTTTCTCCCCATGCTAAAAACAGCTTATTGTTTCTCTTCTAAGCATGTATTTATTAGTAGAACATTCAAAACTGTTTCTACTCATCACATCAATAAATGCTTAAAAGCACCTTAATCTAGAAAGAACTCAGACGTTTTATTTACCAGAATTAATTTTAATGAAGCTGTAAACAGCAGCTTATCAATTCCCATTTGATTCCACTGCTAGCTATTGCTAACAGACCCCTTTGTGTTAACAGAAATCAAGATCCAGTTTGGGGCAAAGAGGCAAGGATTACTACAGCACTACTACAAAGCTGGAATCAAAACAAAGTTGCTGTGCAAGAGACTTCAGGGAAAAAACAGAATTTTTGTAAAAATAATTTGTAATTCTCCTCTTGATAGTCAAGTGTTATTAACTCTTGCAGGCCTTCAGTAAGCTGGAAGCACCAGATGGCACCATTTCTAAAATATTTATTTGTGCAGTGAGAACCAGCTCACACACCTCCTACATGTTGTAAAAGCCCTGCACAGTGACAAAATAATAGACTTCAACAACCCTTGAATTTTGTTTTTAAGCTGGTTTGTATATTGTGGGTTTGGGTTTTTTATTAGCTTGCCACAGCAGCAAACATAAGAAGACATGGGTTTCTTTTCAAACTTGGATTTCCATTCTGCTGCATCAGTTTGACTCCCATATTGAAAAGCTGCAAGTAACATTAACTGCAATAAATGAAGCTCAAGACAAGCCTTTCTAAATAAACTCAAAAGAAATTCAACTAAAAGTTTTATTTGTCTACCAAACAAAAAAAAAAGCTTTTAAATCAGAAGTCAGAACTGCTGATTTATTTGAAATAAAACACCACATATTCCTCACTACCTTTGTCACTCATCCCACTTCGGCGGAAACACGATGGAGTAAGAATTGTTATTTGAATTTCCCTGGCAGAAAACTGCCCAGCTGCTCTAGCTACTGCTTCATTGCTCATTTCCACAAGTCCCATTTCACCACCCTTAAAAATATGCTCCAGAAATTAAAAATCAAGTCAGGATATAATGGACAAGATCAACAGCTCGTGTATTTAAACTATTGTATAGGTCACTATTTGAAAGACATGTTAGAAACTTAAACAAAAATTCTCATCCCTGATAAATATCAACCAACACAAGCTCCCCTTACTACAGGATTGGTTTTTTTTGTCAAACTCGAATCACATTTAAATGGACAGCCATCTTAAGAGACTGCCAAAAAGATGGTTTGAGAAAAGATACCTATATCAACACCTCGCTTCTTTGCTGCCTCTCCAAACTGTCCTCCTTATAACAATTTTCCTTTCCATAAACCTACAGTATTCCACCTAATGAAATAACCCCTTAAATTCTACTAGCTTTAGAATGTGCATGTACTCATGCATCATCTAAAAGACATGATTTGTTTTAATTTGCCATGCACAAACATAGACTCCCAATCCCTCTGTCATGTACACAGATATTCTGCCATTGCAGGTTTCTTCTTGGCCTTTAAGTGTTTGTCATCACCCACTTTTCATTTACCCCTGTATTTTATCGTAACAAAACTTCACAGAACTCCAGGAGAGAAAAGCCTGCATGAGATTTTTACACAGCACCACAGCTGGACAAACAAGTATTAAACATGGAATGAGAAGGAAGGACTACTGCTTTTATTACTGACCACTCTGCCAGCTTTGATCAGCCATCACTGGTTGGATCAGGGAGTGTTTTCTCTGCAGGCTCAGGAGCTGTGGGGGCTGTTCACACAGACCACACATTCAACTCCCCCAGCCCGCCTGCTCTGCTTGCTGGGCTCCCTGTAATGCCTGGGAAAAGCAGCCTTTTGAGAAAATCATTTTAAGGGAGAAAAAGTCACCTCTAGTGATTGGGAAAAAAGATCTGGGATATTTGGGGTGGGGGGGTGAACATCATTATCACACCAGGTCCAGTCACCTCAGCGGCTTCACAGCACAAACTTTTCTAAATTTAATTCTTAGCTGCTTTAAATACAGACAAGACCAACAAGGGAAGCCAAGCACCCAAACATTTATACTGACCACAATGCCAAGTCTTCATAATTTACTGTCAATGTACTAGAAGTATAATTAGAACTTGTGTACTTGAGAAGTGTCTGTAACTAGTCCCAGGGAATCAATTCCCACAGGAGCCAACCAAGCTAAAAGCAAGTATTGTTGTTAACAGCTGCTAGGAATAGTCTGAGACATTCATGTCCAAGCATTTTCAAGGCGCAGTCTAAACACTGTTTATTCCAGAGTGCAGTTAGAATGAATATTGAGGTAAGAAATAGTAGCCATTAACAAGATTGTTTTAGCCAAAAAAAGCAAACAGCAGATTTTCCAAGTTGCTATACTGAAAATTTTAAACTTTATCGAAAACAGGACACTTTAGTTTTCACATAGTCTGGCTATTCTTGCGAAATGCTAAGGTACCATATCTCTTTGATATAATCTCCAATCTGACTAAAACTGTATGATTTGCAGCATCACCCAAATCTGTTAAACATGTAACTGCAGGAAAAGCACTGCCCAGCAGCTGTTGGATTCATCCCACATAGCCCCTTCCACATGATTTAAGCTCCTAAGTACATATGGCATAACTTCCAATAAACCTCTTTCTGATGGGATTGCAGCTGTACTGGATGTTAGGGAGAGCCCAATAATTTTAGACATCATTTACTTTGCAGTCGCCAAGCAAGTAAGTATTTTCTACAATGTGACTTATCTGTCACAACATTAAAAAGCTTATGATTCAAGTTTTGAATTGATTTGACTAAAGAAAATTGCAAACAAAATACACAGGAGAGAGAGTATTATCTAGTTCTTCATTACTATGCAACATTCAAATCTCTTAATAACTCAAGGCACATCAAGACAGTGAGGTTTACAGCAGAATTTTAAATATCTGAAGTGGTGAGGTAACTTGGGACACAGCAATTGCAGCAATTCAAAGCAGAACTACAAAGTTGGAATATCTGGTATTGCCAGGGTTAGTCATCCTGATACACTGCACATGCAAGTGTAACCACTCTTAATGTGAAGTACAACTGGGAAAACTTCCAAGATCATGGAATAAACCCTTATCTAATATTAGGAGTTAGGAAATAAAATATGTAATAGAACCCTTTATTTACTGGGCAGAAAAAATTGTTTTTCTGCAATTTCAAATTCATCTTGTCTAAGACTATATGCACCTTCTAAAACTACTTAAGTTAGAGCCATCTTTCATAGAAAATTTTAACATGAGCTTTGTACAAAACCTTTTCTGTAGAGAATTAATATTACTAAACACTCACTGTAGATGGATAATCTTAAACAGCAAATAGGTTGAGCAACATAGTAACAGATTATATGCTGGAAAGAATTTTCCTTTTTAGTAATTTTGCACCCATTATGACATCCTTATGACTACTTAATTTTTTTCTCTTTATAAATAAACTTGGACAATTTGCACTGGATTACCTGCTTGAAAAGCTGTATTTTAAAGTACCTATCTTTAAAGCACAAAATAAAAAAAGCAGTGCACTGCCGTCTTGATTGAAAAATAAAAGAATGTATATGATGATCTGCAAATCTGATTGTTTACATCACCTCTCCTGAAATTCATAGAACAAAACATAAAAGTAATATCTCTTTTACTGGAACTAAGCCTAGAAAATACTACCAGCTCCAATTTCCAGCCTGGAGAACTGCCAAAGAAAAACCCACAAACTGAGCCAAGCAGGACAACAGGTTAGTCCCAAAGCTTCAGGCAGCACAGCCTCCTTTGAGGGCAACTTGGTATGCATCAGCACAAGGGAATAACAAAGCAGAGAAACCATGAGCCAAAACTTCAAGTGCTCAGAGTTTTTTAGGAAATCAGTCTCTTCATTTGTGAGCTATATATGAATAATAAAGCTGGTAATAATGATATTAATACTTCCAAGGCATCAAGGAAGATAATCAGTATTGTTAGCTATGCAAACAATTAACATGTTTCATTTTTTATCACCTTTTATTCTTTGCATCAGAGTATCTTGGCTATTATTCCAGAAATAAATGTATAACTTTTAAACTGCATATAACCTTCACAAAAAGCCATACTTAAACTTTTCCTTCTACTCTTGGAGAGTTTGAACTCACATTCAGCTTTTACGAAGCTACACATACGTTATCTATACCATCATCACCTGTTCTGTCCCTCCCAACACACAGTTTGTGCACTGCCAGTTAGAAGCGTTTTTCAATTGTTATCTGAACTGGTATGGGATGAAAGATGTGTGAGTAAAACACATGCAAAAACAGGGGGTGCCACCCAGAGAGAAGAAAATAAATATTCTCTTAGGACCAAGGCTCCATTCCTGTAGGTTTGACATGCAAGAAAACAAAATCATGAACAATCCAGTCCCAATTCAACATTGGCCCAGTCCTGAGCAGGAGGCTGAGACTCCAACAGCTTGGAGAAGTCCCCTTCAACCAGAATTGTTCTCTGAACATTTAGTACTTCACATCTACTGTGAAGCTAGACAGCTCTGCTTTAAAAAAACTAATTTAAAACCACCACAAAGCACATAAGGTATATAAAACTAACAATGGAGATCACAACAGATACTAACACAGCAAATGCCAAAGCATTCTAATATATCTTGGATTACTGGCAATCACATACACCTCCCCTAAGCTGGCATTAATTTTCTTTGTTTGTGTTTCTGTATCTATGCACACAAGAATTCCACAGGCTAAAGGCTAAAAGGCTAAAACACACAAAAGCATGGAAAAAAACAGCCCAGCTACTACCTCAAAGGTAGTTTAGCATCTGTCTTCCTTTGCAAAGGACAAAACCTACCTCTACATCACCAAGGAGGGAGTCAGACAGTTTAATTCATTGCAGTGTGATGGCTAGAATTAGTGTAATGCCACACATCATGTAGCCTCTCACACAGCAAAGAGTTGTTGATATGGACCTCCCTTCTTTTTCAATCTGAAGGAAGACTGAATTGGTATAGTCCACCATTGATATACTCGAAGAAAAATTCGTAATTATTCTCATTTCTTTTTTTGAGCTAAGCATTTAGTGCCTTTAAGAACGTGCACACAAAATGAACTCAATTTCTTTTAAAAGTTAAACCACAGAGTGGGTGATTGTGTGATGAAGTTTGCAGACACCTTTGTTCAAAAGCCCTGGTGTGGTGTCCCAGTGCACCACATTACACAATACACTTGCACTTGGTTATGACAGAAAGCTTCAAGCAACACACCAGACAGACAAGAGACTGGCAGAAAAGCCCTTCTTTCTCCTTCACAGTCCTTTAGTACAGGTCAGGCAGGCAAACACAACCCAGAACCACAGCTTCTCTCCCAAACCCAAATTATCACACAGCCCATGCACTTATGTTTCATGTCCTACATGGAGCAAAAGCTCATTAAAGGTTTCCAGCACAAGATGTACATGTCACATGAGGAGGAGAACAATGAGCAGGGCTTGAATTTAAATGCTCTTTTTTCCTTTACCTGCACTGGAAGGCACCCCTGTGCATGGATGTGGGGTTGGAACTGCATGATTGTTAAGGTCTTTTCCAACCCAAGCCATTTGATGACTTCAGGAAATACAACTGAAAAAAACAAATTTTCAGCTTGTCAGACAGCTTCTTAAGAGAAGCTTCCTAAATTTATCAATTATTCCTAATCAAGCACATCCTTTCAGGTTGTTTACTGAGGTAAAATCCACAAAAACTAGATTCATTAAAGCATAGTCTGTATATATAGTGAAAAATATGAACAAAAAGTGATCTGGACAATATTAAGGAGTCCAAACCAGCAATTCATCTCTCTTTCTAGTACTAAAAGAGTTGTTAGAACTGTATTGTACTCATGTGTAACACTTGACCTTTGGGGAGGCTCATGTCTGCTCTCCAACACAGATGTCAACCTGCACACATGATGTAACTCTGTTCTGTCAGACCCTTTAAGAGCACACAGGATCAACTCAGCTTCTCCATCAGCCCTCCCATTTAGTTCCTCAGGCTCCCAGCACGCTCCAAGTCCAGGATAAGCAAAAAGCAGGGTCCCACAGCCAGGCCCTGACCTGTTCTTTGCCCACAACTTTCCCTTTTGGCAAGACCTTCCTCCTCCCCTGCACCTCAGTTTGGAGCAAAGACAAGCTGTGAACTCCACAACTAACAAGGCAACTTCTCTCCATACAGGTCTCAAAACAAGTCAAACTGTCCCTGATACAATTTTATGAACCTGACATTTCAAATAGCTCAAACATAGCCAAGATCCACAGGCAAAAAAAAAAACCCAAAAACAAAAAACAATGAAAACAAAACTAAACCCATCCTCTTAAAAGTTTAAGGTATGTTAAAGAGAAAAGCTGTTCTTTAATTAGATCATTATTTACATTATTGGGAAGAAGAGGTAAGTACTTTCAAAGTAAGTATTGAGGCAGATGCCAGCAAACATGAAAGACAATGAACATGATATGGTAACCTTCTACTAAAACAAACAGAATGCAAGGCCAAAACTTAAAAACTAAATCTTAAAAACTAAATTAGCTAGGTCTTTCTAGACCAAATTTCAGCGTCAGGCACCCTCCACTTTTCCTTTGAGAAGAAATTCCTAGTAGCAACTAGCTGCCAAAGGGTTTTGTGGGGGTTTTTCGTTTGAGACTTTCTTGCTGGTTGGTTGGGTTTTGGTTTGGTTTTGATGGGACAGTAATGGGAAAGCAGCAGTTATGGGGGTGAATAGTAAGAAAACAGCGCAACAGAAACTATCTCAGCCTACCTAATTATTGATTTCTTATTTAATGTGTTCTCCCAGAAACAAAAATAAACTTAATACTGAGTTTAACTTGCATCAAGGACAGCTATTCTAGGACCATTCAGTGAACTTCAAACTTTGCTTATTGCTAAATTTCAGGAAACTCTCACTCCTCGGACAGCTCACAGAGAAATTCAGAAAGGGAAAAAAAAAAACCCCACAAAACCCTGTTGTCATCTTATTGCAAGAGTTCCATACCTTCTCAGTGACTTCTCATGTGCAGCTCCTCACAGCACAGCCAACAAACTCCAAACCTCTCCTCAGCCAGATAACCCACTCTTTTATACCATTCATCTTACTGGACACAGCTGTGGCCTATTAAGGGCAGGGCTGTTCCTCATCTTTGGTGATTGGCACAGCTGCAGCTCCTCAGGGGTGAGACTGCCTTCTGTACTATTCTCTTACATTCCATCCCTCCACAAAACTCCACTCCCAAAAAGTCAGAGAAAATACACACACACGGTGTCCCCCCATCAAATCCATTAATAACACACCTTGAACAGAGTTGAGTAGCCCAATAACCCCATTTCATTAACAATTTTGAAGACTGAAGAACAAATGCCGCCACAATTTTAGTTTGCACTTGTACTCTCCTTTATTTTTGATCTGTATGATCCCACACCACTAGCTCCACACAAACTTACAAGATCCTCTACTCCCTCAGCCTTGAGGTCACCTGTCAGTGTTCATGAGTTTTCATTAAGAGTTTCAGTAGTATGCAGCACATTCCAATTGAATATAAACTATATAACAACAACAGAATCAGACAGATTTTGTTTCATAAATACTTTTATTTTGGATGTTTACAACACAGATACACCACAGACATCACAGGAACAATAAAAAAAAAAAAAAACAAACAAAAACCAACTTATTCTACATTATTACCAAGTACTAAGGTATTTGACACTCAAACTCCCATCTTTCTAAAACATATTTCTTTCTCTTGTAATTACTGCTCTGGCATGAATTCCCTCCATTACCTTGTAAAGTAACACAACTGCTGTGTGTTTTTAAGAAGATAGATTTGTATTATCAGCCTCAGAATCCCAAACTTCTCAAAGACCACGAAGTGCTGGCTTGGACACTCACACTACTTACTCCAGATTGCTCCCTGTGTATAAAGGATACAATAAAGGCATGCAAAGAAATGGTTCTCATGGCGGGCAAAAGCAGGAAAGGTAATTAATGTAAAAAGCACAGAAGCTGTGATGTAAGTATTTTTTAAGATCTGAAAACACAAACTCTGTATATTTTACCCTTTCATAATACTTGAATTCAAGATACCTTTGCAATAATCACAAGGGTTGTGCAGTGTCAGTAATGTATGATGATATGAGTCTTGTTTGGCTGCAGTTTGGTAGGGTACAACATTTCCCATAATATACAGCATTCCCTGGAGTACTGACACGATTGTATCCAATACAAATTGCATCATGAATAATGCAGAAGCTATTTCTTTAAGCTTTGACAGTTACCTGTATTTCCAAAAATTTAACAAAAGCACTTACATGGCTCTATCTACTAATAAAAATTTCTTAGTGATATCTAACCAAGATATCAGAACACCAAGAATTCCTGAAGACTCACACTGAAATATGCCGTTATTTCACCTGAAGGTTGATAGCCATCTTGCTCATGTAGACACATGACACAATGATGCAATTTTTTAAGCTGCCTGCATTTGGCCATCTCCCTTGTCAGCTATCACAGCAGAGCACAAAGGAACAAGCAGGCAGAAGCAGTAATCCTCCACAAAAGTTATTGAGATTTCATGTGATCTGCAATTACCGTGTCACTGCAATAACCATCATGAAAAGCAACACTACAGGTTGCAATTACAACCTGTGTGCTCCAGTTATCTTATGACCACCCTAACAATTATTTAAAAACCCTACCCACACGACTCCCACACCACACACTTTCTCTTCGTAGCTGGAAAACAGAACACAGCAGAGTCTGGACACTTTCCGAAAGAGATGTAACCCAAGCTTTTATGACAACCTTTAGAGCTTCTGCAAATCTGCATTCCCTATTTTCTTTTCCTTTTGCTCCCAAATTTGCCTGGGCTCTCACAAACACTCACATCCTTTAGTTTTACTTTTGTTGAGGCAATGAATGTTTTTAAAAGAAACAGAGTGAAGTTATTAGAGAAGACAGCAATTGAAATTCATATTACAGTAGCCACTTGGTGTGTACATGCATTTGAGTGTACAAAATTCCACTGCACTCATCCAGCCCCAAATTTGCTTTGGCTATATTATGAATGGTAGAAACAGCGACATATATTAGAACCTTATTTCGTTTATGCAACAGTACCCTAATATTTTATCTTCATCATGTCACCACCTATTCATGCTTCCAAGTCAACATGAGTTTTGAAACACTAAACTTGTAATCTGATCTCCTACACTGCAGCTGTAACACACTAGCTTGTTTCCTGGGGATATATACAATTCTAATATTGTTTAATAAATAGCTCTGTCATTTAATTAAGGTCATACATGTAAGATCTATCACTGTAAAAGCTCCCCACTTTATTCCACATCACAAAGAAACCTTTCCTGAGTCCATCTGTCAAGGCCACAATTTTCTCTTTGCTTCAATTCCCTCGTGGTTTCTTTCATAATTCACAAGTGGATCAGTTGATGAAAGAATATCAATAGAAACAGCAGGAAAAAAAAAAAAAAACCTTAAGCCAAAGCTTTTAGCCTAGGAAATGATGCTTTCACTGCCAAAGCACATGCACAATAGCACTGCCAATCTCTGTTTTCTAGATGCCCCTTTGCATCTTACAGGCTATTAGGTTTTCACCAGGTAAAAGCTCATACCCCACTGAATTTTGAGGTTTTTACAATGTCCTCTAAATGGGAAAGGAAACCACAGCAGGAACACCACCTTGATGAAGCACAGCAAGACCCAGAGAACTCCCAACCAGCACTTTTCAGCTCCTTCTCCAACAGAGCTGTTCATGCAACCTCAGTCTTGGTCAGCCTATTCTGCACAAAGCTTTAGAAAGCCAGCAAAGTAATTTACAAGCTGCAGGGGATGGATTCTTTCTTTACACTGACATTTGAGAATCAACAACTTCAGCAAAATAGATTCAGAAAGCTAATCTACTGCAGATAGATATTTTTAAAAAAAGCCAACAGAAAACAAAAAACACCTCCTAGTTTAAAATAAAAATACCCATATATCTGAAAAATTTTATGGAAATACACCACTGCAAAGTATGAGACATTTTAAAAAACAGATACAAATTACTTTTTATGCCTACTTTTCTGTTACAGTTTCCTTGCCACAAGAATTATGGTCCTTGTAAAAACACCAAAAAAACCCTTATCCTTATTCTTCTTCTATTCATCATTTATGCTTTTTGCCTGATCAGAAACATCAAAGCTAGGGTTTGGAACCATCAGATCAAAATTATGTTTCTCTGTGCTAGGAAGTAGCAAGTTCCAGCTTCCAAACATTCCATAAAGGTGGTCAAAAAGTTAATTTAGGAATTTTAAGGTTTTATACCATTGTTTCTCTGATACAGATCTGACTTATCTTGCTCTAAGTAGCAACACTCACTGAAAATACCAGGAGTAATGCTAACCTAAAAAAAAAAAATAAATCAAAAAAAACCCCACTCTTGAATATCAAAACACAGCACAACCTGCTTCTGGTCATTATTCTCCTGAAAATTTTTCTCAACTAGTCCTCATCACCATAACAATTCATGGAAAACCAAAGGACAAACCATATACATGTTCAACTCAACAATACCTATGCATTGTCTGTATTTCACAACATTGTAACAAACATGACTGTAAGCACCATGTTGTCTGACACCTATCATGGAGTAATATTGATAGAATGAATGCCAGAAAAGGTCCCAGGGGCTAAAAGCCTTCTCCCTTCTGACAAATCCCTGAATTTCTTACAGTTCCTGGCAGGCAATCCACACAGCCTAGGAAAAGAGAACCAAGATAAACTTCAGAAACAGAATAAGAGAATAGCACACATACAAAAAAAAAAATATTGACACACTTAGCACATCTGTTCTTTTGAACAAGCAAAGACTGGACAGACAAACTTTAGTTTAGAAAAAAAGTCAAAAAATAAATACAAAACCCACCACAGTTTACTACTATCACATTGCTTTCCTTCACACAGTCTAAACATGGCTTGTATTAGACAAATGTCATGAAGCATTTAATAAAAACCTCTCTGTGGAGAAATCTCAGTGGCATTTTTACAGTTATTTAAACAAGCAATTACATACAGAGGCTGCTGACAAGAGTCAACAATACCCAGAGCAGCCTTTGAAACTGATAACCCACAGTAATCAGTGGAGTCAAATACCTGAAGTTCAACCTGTTACCTCCTGGTAAAGTCCACAAGTTACACAAACATGGTGTCAGACCTACTGCAGTGTAGTCAGCCCCAGCACCATCTAAAGGAATTATGCAAGTGCACCCAGGAGCTGTCTCTGACCCTTCCAACTGTGAAAACTGTTGTTCTAAAACCAGGTTTGTATTAAAAATGCTTGCCAATTATTAGCAAACACTACTGGTGAGCAGTGTCCTTCTGGATGCAAAAGTCCTTAGTGGGTAAGCCATTCGATGAAGGCATTCATCATTCAGTTTTTAACAGGGCTGGACTGGGCACCAGCAATAATTTGTATTATGAAAACCATAAACTGTGTCAGTGTTGCACACTATATTGGTAATGTCTTTTTGTGGACATTCACTACTCTCTCTGGACTTTCTACTTCAGTAACTCCCTCTTTTGGTAACCCTGTCAAGGAGTGCAATTGTTATCCAACCTCCACCCCAGAACTCACTACCCATTTCTGAGGAAACGCTTTAAATTGAATAACAGTAATGACAGGTATTGTGTTTGCAGCAAACCTTTCTGATCTCCACTGCATAAGGACAAACAAGCTGTTCAGTGAGACACCTGGAGAAGAATCAGATTTGGCATTTCCTGAATCTGTAAGGCTTGAGAGCTGTTTCTGTCAGAAATCATTATGGTCAAAGTGGTCTACAATGACACTTAATGGATATAATTGCCACTTACAGCTACCTCCATTTTAAGCTGGAAATCACTCAAGTCAACCCCGACTGCTGCTGAAAGCTTAGTCTGATGTCAGCTTCGATGGCAGTATGTTATTTATGATATTAGGGAAGGTCATGCCTTACTTCTTGTTCTGCAACTCAAAGGCCCCCATCTCAGATGAAGTATTTGCCTCTGCTGTAGAAGAAAACCTTTTCATGACATTGTTTATACTACTTACAGCTAAGCAAAAAGCCAAATCGCTTGGCCAAAATAGAGAATGCCTGATTCACACTCAAAGACATCGTTTGTTATCCTGTACTACTCAGGCCATAACTTCATGGTCCAGAAGAGATTCTATTCACAATGCAAAGACACTTTAATCCAGCCATTGTCACTGTGCAGTAACAACATTCCTGCTTTACTGGCTGGGCTAAAATAGTTGACATCCAAGCCCTATTTCAATCCAAATTTAATAAAATTTCAAGTGAGAAGGATCATTAGTTGTATTTACCCACCTAATCTTTATAGTAAAGCTTTTCCTGTCCTTCCCAGATTCACAAGCTGTAGCTGAAATCTCCAAACACAAACTGAGTGTATTAATTTTACTCATTTGGAACCTACAGACACCAATTAAAGGTGCAAAGGACTAAGCTAACTTCTGTACTATGAACACTTTTTTATCCTATTATCAGTTAATGGAAAAAGAAGGAGAGTGCTTTCCTCAGAAGAAAAAGCATATTTTTGAACAACCAGATTTATAGACTGTCTTTCACTGTCATTTAAGAACCTTATATTTTCATTATCCAGTTGAAAAAGACAACAGAAACAGTTTAAATTTAAGCAATAAATGCATGTTAAAACCCACTGCAGTGGGAACCTTGCAGAAAAGGAACTGGTGACACCTGCTCTGATGGAGTTGTTCTTAAAGCTTGAGTAGCTTGAAGAATCAACAACTTCAGCAAAATAGATTCAGAAGGTTCACCTGAGTAGCAGTCATTGCATGAAGATGAGCATTCAGGACAAAGTGAGTTTTAAACTAGCTTATGTGCCATCTTCAGTCCTAAAACATGCTCACACCTATCTCTGGAACAAAATACCTTCAAGTCAGAGAAAAGACAGCTCCTGCTATAAATCAGCATTCATTGCATGGCAAATTTTGAGGATAAAGGGGCAGAATTTATATGCAAGTAGCAAAGCTAAATGTGCCCACATAGTATCAGAACACGGCAACATTAAGTCAGGTAGCAAACTTCTCTGACCTCCCCCAGGTCTTGCCTCCTGCAAACTTGAGCTTTTCAATCATTGCCTATCACAGCAACAGGAAAACAATGTACATTTCATACATGACTTGGTTAGACACTGACATTATGACCCAAAAAGAGTTAAAAGAGCAAAAACCATACCAATTATTAGGGTTTTGAATTCTTGAGAAAAGTTCTCCATTCATCTACATACACAGCAACTGTGGCATCTAAAACTGAGGGAGATGAAGAGGGCGTCTTCAGCTTTGAAGTGTTTTTAACTACATGAATTTACAGTGTTCAAGTGAAGTAGCAAATAATCTGATTTATGAACTCGTACTCTTATTTATTTTAGGACAAGCAGCAAATAGAAAAAGCTCTTGTGCCCAAAAATTTTGATGAAACAAAGAAAATGCAAAGAAGTTTGGCAAATATCTCTAAATGCTAACACTTCTCATTTATAAATTTGTCTGAAACAACTAATCACTGTAATCACATTCAAATTACACTGTAATAGCAAGCAGATCTTTTAATAGTAATCTGCTATTTAAAGAAAAAACTGTTACAAGCTTGATTTTTTTTCTTAAATACTTTCCAGTTGTTGTAAACAGGATTAAAACAAAGCAGCAATATTTTGAAAAAAACCTTTCAGATGTTTATAAAATCAAGCATTAAGGAACTCTGATTAGAAATTTTGTAACAAATAAGCCACAGGTTAAGTCCATGAATTCCATAAGCCATAGTTAAACTTGCCAAGGAACTCTAGTGGAGGCTGAATTTACACACAGACCAGCTAGAACTCCTCAAAAAAAAACTGTGTCTATATAAACTTATGCATTAAACACATAAAGTGCAATTAATAAAGATATTTTTATGGTCTTTGGGGAAAATACATTATAGGCTCTACAGCAAATGAAAGAAAACTGGCATTCACACTCAAAATAGCTTTTAGTGATGTAAAGTTTAAGCTACAACTACCTTGAATTTTGCACAGACTAAACACATCTTTAGGGATCAAATTCCTCCCCATTTTTAGCAGCAGAGCTTTGTGTTTGGGGGTTACACGTGGAGGCAGGGCAGGGAGGAAAGAGTTAAAGCACAGACCTTCCTGACACTCTTACCAGTACCAAGCTCCTGCCTCAAGTGACCTTTTTAATCCCTTTATCAGTTTAGACTTTCCCCCTCACTGCCTGACAAAGCAGGCAGCAACACCTCCTTGGATTTGCTTTCTCCAACAAAGGGACAAAGCTGCTTAGACAATGGACACACACTCTAGTGTGCAACCCAAACGTTACACTTTGCTGCAGCCTCTCTCCCACCACTTTGGGGCTTGCCAACGAGGAGATTATTCTTCTACTCATGCTACTGCTGTGCAGCAACCCAAAAGCACCTGTTGTAGCTCAAAACAATTGATAACCAGCACTAAGAAAGTAGCCAAGAGCTGAGGAAAAACAGAGGCACAAAGAGCACCTTAACTAAAAAGAACATGGGCAAATTGGTACAGTTATTTAAGCCTCATGATGGCTGGACCAAAGGAAGAAAGTACAGCCACCACATTATTTGCAAGATGAAAGATTTAATGATATTCTGACAATGATTTTTTTTTAAGCTATATTTTTCTAAATAACTTCCTCTTTAAGTGACAATAAAAAAAATGTACAGAAGACAGCTGAGCCCTACTGAAAGGGCAATGAAAAACCTTTTCCAACAGACTATGTTTCACTGGGAAAAAACCTCACACACGTGTTCAGAGAGGCCATGCCATTGGCAGAACCAGACACGTACTGTTTACTTCCCAGAAATGAAATATTTTATTAAAAACAACATCCATTTATTCAACGTGAAAGATATGATGATCCATGAGCTTTCCAAAGATTAAGTTAAAGCTTGGGAGTTCACATCAACTGAGAGAGTGTATTTGGTTGTTCAGAGAGTAGATTTAAATTGCTTGGCTCATTCAGCATGCAGAAGCTTTACCTTGCCCTCCCCTGCTTTAACATTCTCAAAAGAAGCTGCAGTCTAAACAGTCCCTGAAGTTGTAAAGGTTGTCTTTCTTCAGCTCTGTTCCTTCCTTTCTTACCAAGGAGGGAGCTTTCCTCATTCCTTCTGTATTTCTCTTAGGGATGTCAAAGGTTTTCAGGGAGTGAGGACAACTGCAGAAGGGTGGGACATGGGAGATAACACAAGATTACAATCCCATCAAAATACAGGCTGAAAAAGGATTTGAGAACTAACACAAAGTACTTATTTGCCTTAAGTCTCACACTGATGTACCAAGTATAAGATTGTTCTCTAATTTCTACTTCTCAAAAAGGTAGATTTTAGCTCTAAGCTCTGGAGAGCCCCTGTACCAGCTCCTGTCCCAAACCATCACATCTACTGTGTCACAAATGCTTCTATGGAGTCATCACTGCTGTTTGTGCAACAACATAAACCTATTGTGCAAGTATTTACATGCTGCCCAAATTTCCTCAAAAAAGCTGGCAACCAAAGCAGTATTCCAGATTCCCTATTTCTATAAAGCTTCAACAATTCCCTAAAGGAGTAGCATTTTCAAGAAAGAAGTGTTTATTCAGGTCAAATTAAACCATGCTGAAAGTGATCAGAGTCATAATTTCATATGATGGAAATGGAATTCTTTTTCTTAGACTGGAAAGCATCCATGGCCTTACAGCTTCCCAATCCCTGTCATACCAGGAACATTTATATTGGGGATATAGCCTACAATAGGAATCAAATCATTATGTTAACTATTAACGGGTGTCAAATAATAATGTTAACTTGCTTAAGCCTCACACATAAGACAGAATTTATTAAACTCTTTTTTTTTTCTTTTTTTTTTTTTTTTTTTTTGCTGGGATAGCAGGTACAGTACAATCAGGATGCCCCCTAAAGCCTAAAGCTGCTAAAATGAGCTGCTGACTCTTATGTTCATGCAGTGAATACATTCTAGATGGGCAATTTCCAAACAGTTGTGGTAGTGCAGCATGCTTTCATTTACAGCACACAGTAACTCAGCATGATTTTAATAAGAGTCTTTCAGACAATTCCCCCTGGCCCTCCTGCCTTTCGTCTGAATCATCTTATCAAATGCTTACACAACCAAAAACCTGGATCTGATGATGACAATGCATTCACATGTGACTGTGGGGGATGCCTGGAGGTACATAAATGTAGCCTGCCTCTCAGGGACACATTAGGAAAAAGAGAGTGCCCTCAAGCCAGAAGTCTGACCCACACACAGTTGGCACAGTTTAGCCACCATCTAAAATACTCTTTTCTCAAAAAAAAAAAAGTCCCCAAACTAACTACCTACCCTCCACCTACATCTGAGATCAGGATTAATTTCATTTTTCACTTCTTCCAAATCAATGTCTCCTAAAGAACCTTCTCTAGCAGCTCCCTCTTGAAGAGAAGGATGAGAGAAAATGAAGATCACACTGTAACCAATGCCCAGAAATAGAGAAGTAATTATCTTACAATCACAGATTAGCAAGCACCCTTCAAGATCCATATAGCTTCTTTACATATGCCAATGTACACTTCCAGAAGCTTTTCTTGACTGAAAAGTTAGGGTTTGGTTTTGAGGAAGAAATTAAAGAAGAAATACCGATAAGCTTCAAGTCCTTACTCTCCTAATGTAATACCTCAGCAGAATCCCTCCACATTTCTATTCCTGCCATAAAAGACAGCACCCTTCCTTTGGCATGTCATATCTGAACCACTTGTAAGTGGGAGAATCCAGATCCCAACCTCCCTTTAGAGACTGTGAAACACAAATTCACTCAATGAACTCAACACCAGTTCAGGCAACAAGGGCTGAAATTCACATTTCTTATTCCATGAATTATGGAAACCAGCACATCTCAGTTAATTTCGTGTAACTGAGCATCACTCCATTTGTACATCTAGGTTAGATCTTTCTGAACTTGGCATAACCTTTTAGCAGTGGCATTCCTTCTCTGGAGAACGTAGGCCCACCATTACCAGAACTTCATGATACACTTTGGAAATATTTCCCCTCTCTACCACTAAGCACAACGACAGAAATGCTAAGCACTGACAGAGGCAAAGCAACACACCAGGACAGCAAGGATTTAAAGGAAGCAAAGTATCCTGTGCCTGAACAATTTCAAAGAGAAAAGGAGAAAAGGAGGGTGTCTAACAGACAGCATGAGAGCTACCTCTACCTGCAGGTAATACCAGGCAATGGAATCACAGCTGAATGACTACAACTCTCAGTAAGGGGTTTTTTTGTTAAGTATACCAAGAGAATATAAGTTTAGCCTTAGAATTTCCCAGATTCATGGAACAATTTTTTTGACATGTTCACATAATAGAACTAATTGCGCTGGGTCCTTCAGCAGTTCTTCAGACATCTATTTTACCAAGAGCCTATACTAAATTTTAATTTTAAACAATGCTCAGATAATATTCACTAATTAGGCGCTTCCAAGAGCAGCATCTTGGAGGCATATTCTTTGTAGAATCAACAGGACTCATCTCTAACAACTGGCCTTCAATTTCTCAACGTGAGGTGCTGTAAGAACATCAAACTGTCATACTTGGGGAAGAGGCAGCCATAGGTAGAAATTTTTTTTTTCTGAATATTCCTTTTCCAGAAGAAAACTTATGTTTTTAACATTTTAAATACAAAGATCTCATCTTGTTGCACTAGACACTTTTCCTGAAGACATTATTTTCTTTTTAACCTGATGAATAACTGTATGAAACAAAGTTTCAGAAAGTACAAAGCAAACGGAAGCCTGAGTGAGAGGTTTTAGATCTCTGACGCTGAACAAGCCAAAAGGAGCTACCTTTTGTGGAAGGCAGAAAATAAGGGAACAGTTAGGATTAGATACTGGGAGTAAATAAAAGGTAACAGGGAGCTTGAAAGAGAAGTGTCTACACATAAATATTGAAATTGAGCAGGGGAAGAAAAGTGTCTTCATGAGACAGGATGTCAGTTTAAGACAGTCCTCCATAAGAATGCCTTCTTTACATCTTGGAAGTAGTGAAGAAACATGCATAAATACCTGAATGTAAAATATTCAACAAAACAAAGCTGTTCCTCACTATTACAGTGAAACAGTAATCAGACTCCTGGTCACGTAATAAATTATTCTAGAATTCCAGGCAAATTCTCAGAGCCATCCAACATGCTCAGATCAGCTAACACTGCATAACAGGGCTGAGGGGGCCTCAATTCATTTTTTCAGAGAACACCAAGTTTTAATTTTAATACAGAGGCAACTCGTCTGCTAACAAAAAGCAATACCTACATATTTCCCTGCCTTTTCATAAATCTGGCAGCTATTAACACAATTCCAACTTGAATCTTTTGATGAGGCACACATTTGCTAGAGGTACATTGGCCCATGTAAGTACTTCCTCAGACACTTAAAAATTCAGGTCATCAGTGAGATAGTGAACTATGCTTGTCATGGCTAGCAATCCAAATGTACATGAGCTAGAGACTACAATAATGCAGGATATATTCCATTAAATTGGCAGGGTTCTAGAATCAACAGAAGTCTACTCAAATTAATGTCACTGAAACCAACAAAAATGCAGCCACATATGACATTTTTTTCCATTAATATTTAGTTCTGCCCAGACAATACAACAGTCTGTATGAGACAAAATGGAAAAGGAAAACCCAGTTTTCCTGATGATACATAATAGTTGCGTTAATTCTGTGACAGATCATACTCCAGTCCTTCTCCCCTTTCCAACTTCACCTAAAAATAGGATTCTAGCTTAGTCACCCTTCAACTGCCATTCCCAGACTTGTTAGAGCCCAACAGCTGCCTTCCTACTCAGCCCTATCACATGCACTTGACACCTCTTCACTTTCAACACCTCAGGCAGGTACCCACCACTGTTCCTCTTCAAAAAGATTGAAAAAGACAGAACCAGAAAGCAGCATTAATTTGACATTAACCAGATACAAAATGGGAGATAAAAATGGAAGAATGGTGAGTATTTGTAAGAATGAAGGGATCTCAGAACACTACAAGAAAGCTATGAGCCAAGTGACAGGACATCTTGGTAACTGATACTGCCACAAAAACCACTGAGTAAAAGTTCCCATCCCTACCACTACAGAAGGAATGGAACTCCTCTCTCGCAACCCATTCATATTGCCAAGCACTTTCAGCAGCATTTTATCTAGCTCAACAAACTAATGTTTTTTGAAGACAAAGACTGAAGCTATGCATTGCTATCAGTTTTCTTATTTATTCTATAAATTGAACTATTCAAAAAAACTTTCACCAATGGCTACAGGATCAGTAAGTTACAAAGCTGCATGGTCTGGAAAAATATAATAAGCCATGCACATTGCTATAGCAGAAAATTCTAACAGGCAGCAGTTTCTAACACCAGTTTGTAATTCCATAAAATGCAATTACACCACAGGCATTAATGGTTTTAATTGAACCAATTGTGCTCTAAGAGGTAAAAGACTAAAAATACATACTAAATTATACCAAGTCTTTAGTCTAAATAACACTTGAGACTTAACAAAATACTTGTGGGCAAACATATCACAGATGGTCAAACAATGTAGCACAGCAATACTCTACACAAACACTATCACTTAGGGATTTTTTTTTTGTTTGCTTTTTTAAAGCAAATTCTTATTTAGAGATCTGAATAATGTATATTTTGGTCAAGGCTGAGCAGTTCACTATACAGATGCTGATTTCCCTTCATCCCAAAGAAGATACTCCTTCCTTGACTCAGGATCAGAGACAGGCATTCATCAAAAGAAAAAATTACAGATTTCTATTTTCCCCATGAACACCATTTGCAACATGCTCAGGAATGACAAAGTATTGAAAAGGGAACGTGACCAGAAGTTTTTCTTCCTCCATTTAACTATGTCTGTCCATCCTCCACGCTTAGGGCATTATTAGGTCCTACCACCACATTTTAGGCATTACTTCTCCAGAGAAGCCCTTTGTTCCTATCAAAGCACTCATTCAGCATTTCTCGAGGCTTTATGAAAGAGAGGGAAAACAATCAAATGTCTAAAGCACAAAGTTACACTTTGCAAGAGGTAAGGGACACAGCCCTTGAAAGCAAGAGGAACATTTTCAGAACTTGAGGCAACATCACGATTCATTTCATCGTGGATCTGGCAATTTTCAAGGTGAATTAGGATAATCATATTACACTGCAGAATCCAGTCTGATGTGACTCAAGCCTGTCTGTCCTTCAGCAAACCATTCCCTCCAACAGAAACGAAAAACAAAAAATGCACCAAGATCTCAGTATCAGCTACACTGCTGTGCATACCTGGACACCATCCTGTGGGTGAAGGAGCACAGGGCAGGGCAGGAGAGGCAGGTGTGACCCCCAGCAAGGCATTGATGAGCAGCAACAACTAGAGCCTCTCCAAAAGACAGCTTTTTATTTTCTGGTCTGTCTACCTATGGCACACAGGCAGGGCCTGAGAGACGAGGTTCTTCAAAACAGATGAGCAAAAGCTAACTTGAGGAGGCATGGGCTGCTTACATCCACTCACCTTTTAAGCTATCTACAGGTACAGATAGCTGAGAGTAACTAAAGAAAATAATGAGCTAGGTTGCACTCCAAGGAAAACAGGGAAAGCAGACCAGAAGCAACAAGTTACAGTATTAAAAAAGAATTTTCCACAATTTGGGTAGCCAACCACAGGGAGAGGCTGCTCAAAGAGGCTGAGGAAACACATTCTCAGAGACCCAACCCAACAAGGTCCTGAGCAGCCCCATCTAACAGCAGAAATGGTCAGTCTGTGAGGGTGAGAATAACCTGGACACCTGTGCAGCCACAGCTACAAAGTTCTCCACTAACAATCACCTGGCCATGCTAATACCCTGCCACAGATAAGGGAGCTGATAGACCCAAGCCCAAAGGGCAACTCAGCAACTTGCTGATGTCTCTGCCAAGATTAAACACCAAGTCCTTTATTTCTCAACACTTCTACTAACAACTTTTACTTGCAAGATAAAGAGAGGACTGTTCCACATCTTACTGCACAAGGCATAATATAATGATGTTCACCAACAAATGCTTAAAAGCTTTGTTTCTCAAGCATCCTTAATCCTCTGTCAAATGCCCCAATTTTTGTTTCTTTAGGCAATACACACTGTGATAATTATAAGCTGTAAAATTTCCATGACTCCATGATGATTTGGTTTAATATTAAGTAAGGTCAATATCATTGCAAACTCTAAGAGATTCAGACTACCACAGGAAATGCATCCACATATATTGTATTTGAAAAAGTCTATTTCACTTCTATTTTTTCCCAAAGCTTCCTAATCCAAGCAAGTAAAATACTTCTCGTGCTACTGAGTGCCAGGCATCAAATCTGCCTGCCATTCCCTTCATCAGGAAAAACTCAACCACTTGAACTGATGGACTGCATGTACTTTTTCTGTCTAAAATATTCAAGGGTAAAAATAAAAATGTCACTGGGCAGAGGTATCCAAAACAAAGTTAGAGAAAGACAGTCAACAGTAACAGAAGGAATAATGAACAGATTGTCACAGGTTCAGCAGTTGAGTGGCATCATTTCTACCCAGTTTTCCTACTCTACAAAACTAAATTAATCGCTAATTTAGTCCTTCTGTCCTACCTATGATGAGGCTATGGCAAACAGCTGACAAACAATCAACTCTTAACACACAGATTTGCTTAACAGCACATATTCCTGGCAGCTTCATCACAACCTTTTCCTGCAGCACTATGGTGTGGACAACCAGATCCACTGAGTTATTTAACGAGTCCCACACCACAGTCATGGGGCACAGAGCCACCAGTTAAATGCATCAGGATCCTTCAGCCTGGAACAAGGATCCCATAGCTCCACATGGCTAAGGATTCCTGACACAGTGCACACAGTTGTGCAGGGCTGTTCACCACCTCTCCCAGCAAAGGAACTAGACATAAAGTGAGCAAATCCCATATACTGGAGGCCCTAAAGAACTGATTCTTCACACAAACAGCATTAAGGCCGCAAAACTCCTTTCTCCTGGACACTCTTGACAAAACACACCCAAAGCCTTTAAATACAGGCTGAATCACAATTCATAGAAACCACAATGAGCATGGCAGACACTAACAGGCATTACCCTGTGCTTACAACTTCTCCTCCCTGGCACTCTCCACCATCCACAGGATGAGCTGCTTCTTTGGGCTTAGAATAAATCAGCCAGTTTATCACAGATTGCCACAAAATTAATTTCAAAGAATAAAGGAAAACTTAACAGGATACATGCTACCACGGTAACTCTACAGCAAGTGACGAGAAAGTGACGAGAAAGTGACGAGAAAGTGACGAGAAAGTGACGAGAAAGTGACGAGAAAGTGACGAGAAAGTGACGAGAAAGTGACGAGAAAGTGACGAGAAAGTGACGAGAAAGTGACGAGAAAGTGACGAGAAAGTGACGAGAAAGTGACGAGAAAGTGACGAGAAAGTGACGAGAAAGTGACGAGACCATCTGAAGCTCTCTGCTCCAGATGCAGAAAACCTGAGGACAGAAAAGTTTTGCAAACTCAGTGTATTCAGTACAGTCACACTATCCTCAAATATACAAACAGCACTATCCACAATATGACTGTTTTGATGGCAGGCACATTCGGGGAGCCCAAATGTTTTAATGAATACTTTTATTAAGAGCAAGATCCGCCCATTTATTAATTCCTACACCCTGGCTCCCTACTGTAAAAATTAGGTATTTTACAGCACTACATGTATATGGCCAGGAGCTTGTCAGGAACCACTGTATAAAACCCTCAGTTGTTCTGTCTTTAAGAGATTAGTTTGAGAAAATGCTCTGCAAGTCAGACTAATAGTTTACTCAATCCTTAATCCTATTTTACAAGATCCAGACTTACCACTATTCAATACCAGAATGCAACAGGACACCTGATAACGTTAAAGCACGTAGACTATAGGAACAGAAAAAAAAAAAAGGCAAAGACTGAAAAATAATAAAAAAAAAATTATATTCCTTTTTACATCCCTCACACACAGAGGCTTTTCCAGACTTCTGGGACACAGGGCATTAGTCAATAATTACAATTATTTTGATTGCCAGAGGACCATTAGTGAAACACAACATAAATATGCAGCATAAAAGCTCCCAATGACTGTGTTCAATCGGCGGGTGAGGTTTCAGCAGCTTTTCCAGGCCAGCAGCCTGGCTCTGCAGGATTCAGGCCTCCTCCTACCCAGCCTGCTACTAGCAAACTCTCACCCAGGCCCTGGACAGAGGGTTGGTGTCACAGCTCCCAGCGAGAGGCACAGAAAAAGGGATGCTCAGCCCAGCAACCTGGCACCAACCTAATGCACACTCTGCTACTTCATGCATTGCAGGTCCGCCGAACAGCTGAGCTGGCGGTTCAGGGACACCTCAAAACATGCGCCTGCAGGAAAATTCTCTGGAGAAACGAGATTCAGGAGCAGTTTATTCACAGATTATTGCAGCTAAACTCTTTTGTTGGTGATAGCAGCTCAGTGCATCACTCTCAATCCTGATTGCATCCAGCTCTGGGATCCCCATCATAGGAAGGGCACTGACCTTTTGGAACGAGTCCAGAGGAGGCCACCAAGCTGATGAAGCATTTCTCCCATGAGAAAAGGCTGAGAGAACTGGGATTGTGCAGCCAGTGAAAGAAAAGGCTTAGGGGTGACCTAACGGCACCCTTACAGTACCTGAAGGGAGCTTACAGGAAAGATGGGGCTAAACTATTTGCATGCAGCGACAGGTCAAGGGGAGACAGGTTCACGCAAGGAGTAGGCTCAGATTAGATATTAGGAAAAACTTCTTTATTGTAAGAGTGGTGGGGCACTGGAACACGTTAACCAGTGAACTTGTGGTTGTCCCATCCCTGGAAGAGCTCAAATGCAGGCTGGATGCAGCTCTAAGCAACCTGAACGAGTGATGGGTGTCTCTGCCCACGGCAGGACGACTGGAACCAGATGATCTTCAAGGTCCCTTCCAACCCCAACCCTTCTGTGACTCGGTGATTCTCGCAAGCTGTCCCGGCTGCGCCCCACGGGCCCGGCTGGCCCGGGCACCGCCTCCCCCCCTTCCCCGCCGCTCTCGGCAGGGCCCGCGGCCGCAGCCCCGGGTCCGAAGGGGCCGGCCCGGCCCCGCCAGGCCGGCGGAGATGTCCGCGGGCCGGGCCTCCCTGCAGCGCCCCGGCCCGGGAGGCCTCGCCGAGCCCCGGCCGCGGATCCGCCGGAAGGGAAGCGGAAGGGAAGCGGAGCCGCCCCGGCCGAGGGGAGGGGAGAGCGGTGAGGGGGAGGGGACACGGCCCGGCCCGGCGCCCCCGGAGGCGGCCGCTCCGCGCTGCCGTACCTGCGCTGGAAGTCGGTCCGGAAGGGCTCCAGGTAAGGGTCCCGCTCCAGCAGCTGCTTCAGCCTGGGCGGCTCCGTGCTGGCGGCGGCCATGTCGCCGCCGCGGGCTCCGCGTGATCCGCGGTGCCGCTAAATACAGCAGGGGAGGGGGCCGGGCGGGCGGCCGGGAGCCCCTGTCTCTCTCCGCCCACCGCCCGGGGCCGCCCCCGCCGCCTCTCCCCGCCCGCGGTGTGGCGGGGCCGGGGCTCCGCGGCTGCGGGAGGGACGCCGGGGATGCCCGGCCTGGCCCGGCCTCCCCTCAGCGATGGGCTCGGTCCCGCAGCCCCGCGGAACATGAAGGGGCCGCGGAAAAGCGCCGACCTCCGAACCGCATGGGGTGACAGCAGAGGAAATAAAAAAAACTTGCGACACAAAAAAAAAAAAAAAATAAATAAAAAAGCATTTGCGGGAGCCGACCCGCTCGACAGGAGGGGGATGTCTGCCTGCCGTGGCTCGGCAGTGCCCCAGTTTGTTTTCTTAGTGGCTCTTTGATGTCTTTTTCAGCGTGTCGGATGCCCGGGTGAACTCTGTGTTCCCACACACACAAAGCCCACTGCGCACCCCGGCCAACAGCAACACCCCCCAAAGCAGATTTGGCATCATCGTGAGTGCTGGAATAAATTTCTCCGCTGTTTGATAGGGTGCTGACGTGCTCACAGACAGCTCAGCAGAACAAGACTGGGGACATCCCTGAGTTCTCATAAACTCCGTGTCTGCACAGCAAAATGTTGCTTTGTCAGACACATAAATTCCAAACGTGGTAAGGTTAGTCCAGCCAATCCTAGTACAGATCAAAATCCGGAATAGCACAGGTAGATTGCTGTGGAAGTTTTTGAGCTAACAGCAACGTCTTGTTTTTGGATAGGTCACCAAATATCCAGGGCAACTAATCACCAGCCTGACCATGCCTCTAGGCCAGCGTTGAGCACTTTTATTTAAGGTCCAGCAATTTTGCTTTGTTTTGATAGGTAGTGAGAAAGTTTATTTAGAGGCCTCTTTTGAATGCTTTTCAGACACAGTTTAGAAACTTTTCAGCTTCCAGACACCTTAACTCATTCCCACAACCATCTCCAAAATTGTTGTCTTCAGTTTGAGACTCATCCCCCTATCTTGGCTTCCTCTGAATTGAAGTGCTGTTTCTCCTGTCTGCCAGATGACTAACAGCACCGTGTCCGATGAACACTAACAGTTCATTTATTACTTCTCCTAAAACTGGCTACAGTGAAAGTTTCCATAATGATTTGTTTCATCAACAGTGCATGCACACTTAACTACACTCTATTTCCTTCCCTGTAGCAGTTTCTGACTACACAGGCAAAAGTCCAACCTTTAACTTCAGGAAGTTAAATTCTGCAAATAGCCCCTATAACAGACAAAGCCCCAGTGATATATTTAACACTTTGTGAACCAAAATATGAATAAGCATACCATTTGTATCTACTCATGTTTCATTTTACAAATTGGGCATGATTTTATCTGCCTGCTTTGTCACAAGTAACTGCAAGATACTAAGGCATATGTTATTTTGATCACTGATTACACCATGATCCTGGTGTTCCCACCATGAGCTGAGGCTGGCTCTCAGGACAGTGCCATTTAATCCTCTACCTGGAGGCAAAACCGACAGTTCAGACAATGAATATTGTCCCAACAGCTGAATGTGTCTTTGTGCATTTGTCAGGGATGGATACAAAGCTGCCAGCTGCTGCTGCCAGTAGAAACAGAAAGAGGAGGACTGTTGGGAATAACTGCTCTTTTATGGGGACAGCAGTGGATCACATAAGAATGGTGTCTAAGGCATGTGTCTGGCACCCAGTTACCAGTGGGGCTGGAGTATATCAATTACTCCAAAGCAGTCTTTCAAAGGATGTTCATGTTTAAGTTATGTATCCTTTAAAATTTTGCAGAGTGGTTCTTTAGAAGTAACTGTATAGTTAAATTTATAAAATCAATTTAGATGTCTTTTTAATATGCAAAGTTCAAAGATAAACCTAAATTTTGAAGAGAAAAATGTCCACTCCTGTCATGCAGCACCTCCATTTTGATTCACTAATATATTGCATTTGCTTTGCAAAACATGACAGAGATGATAAACCCTAGGAACTAAGGGAAAAAATCTTTCTTCAATAAGGCACTGGTCCAGATTCTCCCTCATCAATAGTTTATTTTCATATTTCAGCCAGAATGGATCTGTGAGTTCTCTTACCTCTGACTGGCTCTTACAGAGCCAACACCTGAGCTCCAGGTTCTTCTAAACCAAGTGGCTTAGAGCAGTTCTGGGCCCTGGTCCTGGCCTGGCTCTGTAAAATGCTTGTCTAAGTTGTCTTTGGGGTACAGGCTTCTGCACTGCAGCTAATATAGAGATTTACCTAATCCCACAGTTTAACCTGTGTGAGATGGCAGGTACCAAAGGCAGCAGGATATTTTTTAACTTTTTGACAACATTGAAGAGTTGCTGATCTCTCAAAGTGACAAGTCACAAGGCATGTCCTTTGTATGGTTCAGTTCAATACTTAAAGGCTGTATCAAGACTTGTTATCCTTTTAGTTTGGGCAGAACTCCTCCCAGCTCCTTTTCCTGAAAGTCTTTTTACATCTGGGTATGGTTGGCCCACTGTGTTTGCTTGCATATGAGGAGACACATATTTTTATTGGCATTGCACCTACCCTTGACTTCCAGATGAGAGATAGTCCATGAGCAAGAGCTGAGAACCTGTGACTTGTGCCTGTACTGGATCTCATATTGCAAACTATCAAGAAAAGGTGTTCCTGTGGACAGAGAAAGGAAGATTTGTGCTTCAGTGTTCTGGAAAAATGGATTCTTGAAGGCACCCCTGTCCTTTAGGGACATTTCAGACATCTGAGCATGTTATGGGTGCCAACCCATTGCAACCTCCCACTTCTGGACTGGTTTTTTCACATTCAGTTCCTAACACAAAGTGGAGTTCAAAGAGTAAAGGAAAATTAGCTTATTTTGCCACATCAGCCAACCAAGCCTCCCCATGTTATTTGTTCAAGGATCCATAAGAAATAAACTGCACAGTTGTCCTTCAGATCCAAAGCAAAGCCCCCCTTAAAAAATAACTATCCTTTATCTCAGTAGTCTTCCCAGAGGGGTCAAAGATTGGGCATGGAGCTGTAGCTCACTGCAGGGTGGCTGTAGTAGGTGACCTTTAAAGGTCCCTTCCAACACAAGCTATTCCATGGTCCCATGAGACTTATCCCTATCTTTGGATTTGCCAAGGTGAGACACATAGGAGAAAGGAAATGGTCAGCGTTGCACAGCTGCTGCCGGACATCACATCACTGTTCCATAATTAAAACTTTACTACAGCAAGGATTCAACTGATTGATTACATGTGAAGAACAAAGCATCTGTCCTTGAAAATTGCTGCAAACAAGCAAATTGCAACAGGTATCTTTTGGTATGTCCATTAGTTTAGAATTTTAAGTTTGGGGTTTATTAGAAATGTAGGGTATTGATACTGTCTTTTAAGGTATCACCTTTCCCCTGTCATGTTTCAGGAGCTTTACATAACAACACATCTTCAAAGATCAAAACAAATACACAATCTGAAACACTAAAAAGCCAGTTTCAGGGTTGTAAGAGTCCAGTAAGCAGAGTTGATGGAAATGCCGTTTTCACTTGCCATTTAGAGCAAAATAAAAACACATTCCAACAACCTCATGGTCCTAAATAATGTTTGCTTCTTGTTTTCACAATACTGCAGTGTGATTATGCTTTCGTGTCCTTATTTTGTATAATAAATTATAAAAAAAAGTAAATATCTTTCAAAGTTGTTTACACAAGACACTTCAAAGTGTGATACCAAGTTTAAAACATCCAGATGTAGAACAATATTTGTTGTGAAAATGTCTGTGAGTCTTACTAAAAAAATCAACTAAGAATTTGTAAAACAGTTCACAGATGCAAAACACAAATAAAACCTTCAGGAATTTCATAATATTTTGGGTGTTGCAGATACTCTGTCTGTTGTATGCCTTCTATATTTCTCAAAAGTAATTACTGCCAATAGTAACAACTTTCGACAACTTACTGCAATTTCCTGGTGTTTGCATATGTGTTTATGCATCGGAGGAAGAACAAAAAAAAACATTCTGGACTCTCTCCTTAATGCCATACCACAATACTTTGTGGCTGTCCCCTCTGTTTTACCAATGTGTGTTTATCTCCAACACTTAGAAAATAAGTATCTTGAGCTCTCTGGGATAGTTGCCCCAGAGGAACATTCTTGCTATTATTGCAGCAGCTCCTGTAACAATATATTACATTAAACAAGCAACTTATTAACACTTGCCAAATACTGTATTCCTTTTATCCAATACACTCAGAACTGAGAATGAAACCCCACAGCATCAGCAGCAATTTTGTTTTCTTGCTGTTCATTGTCAGGTCTTTCCTAAACCCCTTGAGGAATGATCTTGCCTTGGGTGTTTCTTGGTTTCATAGTCCTGAAGCATTCAGGCTGCCTGGCCTTTTACTCAGAAAAGAAAGTGAGGTTGCCAGATAATCGTTCAGAGGGTAACACATCTAATCCTTGGGGAGGTCAAGTGAGGTGAGAAGAAAGGAGATGCATACTGCTAATGCTCTGACAGCTCTGTCAATATAAATTCATTAGTATGTATAGAAGTATTTTAGATTTCAAAAAGAAGAATAGTACCTCGGTTGTATTCATGAACTCAAGGCTCTCCTGAGTTTACCGCAGGAAAAGCAGATGGATCTGGTGCAAAGTGTGTGTGAAATGCAGAATTTTTGGACATCCAAAATGCTTTCCACAGACAGCCTTTTAGATCTTGTCAGTATTAGTTCTGGTTTACTTTTTAATGAGAGTTGGTGGCATTTGACCCAATTAATTCTCAGGTATGACCAATAGTGTGTTGAGTGAACAGAAAGATAGGGCAGGGACCAGATCCTTAATGCTACATTCAAAACTTATCTGTACTTAGAAGAAAACACTAAATATGGAACTTAAGAACTTTTTGTTAGTCCAGTGAATATTTTGACACTATCATTTTTCAAAATATTGGATAGGTTTGGAAAATAAACCAAAACCCAACACCCTCATTAATAATGCACGTTTCTGTTTCTCTCTCTCTCTCTCTATATATATATATATCCAATGCATACTTGTTATGCAGAAAATGTGTTAGCACACAAAAGGGTCGGAGAGTATTTAAAAGTGTACAGTATTTAAAAGTAAAGAGTATATAAAAATACATAAACTATGTATTTTTTTGTCTTAGAATATCCCCAGTACTGGAGATAGGTTCCAGTACTGAAGGTTCAGCCTTCACAGTCCCAGTGATACAGAGCTACACTTACAGGGGTGTAATCTGGTGCCATAGTTGATTGTACTGTATGCAATACAATTTTCTATAGGAAATTTTGTATGCTTTGGTGATTCACCTTTTCTTCTTGGAGCAAAGACTCTACATTTCAAAACTCTACATTTCTATAAATATAGAAATCTTTATCCAAGACAAATATATATCATTTTTGTAGAGAACATCAATATTCATGGATTAGGAAGAACTAATCTGTCTTCACATTGTTTTTTTCCTTGCTTAGAGATAAATCCTTTAGGTTGGATCCTTTTTCTCTTATTAGAAAGATTTATATCATGCTCATTTTTAAAATCAGCCATGGCATTTCAGTTAAAAGAAAAGTGGTATGACTTTCACTTTTTCTATATGTATGCATCTTAACAAAATTATACAGTAAAGAAAAATAAGTGATACACAGCTTCCAGAATGGGTACATTTGGAAGGGTTTGATTAAACTGTGTTATCTGTGAGAAATAAAAGGGGCAAATATAATTAATTGTTATCTTAGTTACCCAGGTACCCAGCACCTCCTTCAGTATGAGTTTCTGAGGATATACAGGATTATTAGCTGCATTTCTGTTTCCTGAGTATTTTATATTGAAGTACATACTAATAAAACAACTACTTCATTACTACTTAGTATGAAAATTTACTTCATATTATTAGATAAATTTTTTAGATAACAGTTTTTTTGCAACAAGGAGCTAAATATTTATATTTTAATCCCAACAGCAATCTTCACGGGTAATATATTAATTACAGTCATGTATTATATGGCTAAATTTTGTTTTTTTCACATTAATGCATACCAGTTCCATTAGAATAGTTTAAGTGCTGATGGCTCAGTCAGTTGTGCTCAGTTTCAAACACCCTTCCTTTCTGATGTCTTTCTGAATGTTGTTTTCCATTACCTAATTCTACTTAAAAGATGGTTAATATTGGTGACCAGTCTCATTTTAGCTTAAGCAGCCACTGAGTGCAGATTTCCTCTTGCTTGTACCATCAGCCCCTGCATTAGGGCATCAACACACATCATCACTGCTCACAGCAGTTCTGATTTCTCCTGCTTGAAATCCTCCTGATTTCTCCCGCACTTCTTTGCTTCTTTCTGCATGATATTATCTTCTCAGGCAGCATCCAGGCTCTCTCTTCATCTTCCACTTGTCCCATAGTTCCACCAGGAGGGGGGAAGGTTCCCTTTAGTATCTGTAAAGGTGGCGCATGAGCAATTAGTTGCCTTTTTCTTTATGCCAGTCTTCAGTTAGTGATCAGCTCATTCCAGAATCACTTTGCCAGTTTTCTTATTTTGTTTCCATGTGTTCTAGGTCTGACTATTGACTTACTGCAATATGTCCTACTATTGCATATGTGCATGGGCTATTTTCTGCCCCTTCTCACTTTGTCATCCCCCTTTTGCCACCTCTACCAGAAAAGAATTTATGAGAGTGAATGCTGACAAAAAAGGAGCAGTTTTTATAGCATCTGAGTCATGCACCCTGATGGACTTTTTGTTTTTCTTGTCTGCTATTATTTAGTGTCCCCTAGATCACTTCTTCCCTCATATGGGTTGCCATCTCTTTCTGTACTGTTCCAGTGTGTACAGGCCCTAAAACTAAATATGTTTCTGTGTCCAAGACATCCACTACAGGACTTAAAATACACCCTGGTCATAATTCAAGGCTTGCCTGTCTCTACCACATAAACTTCAAACAGAGACTGACAGCTTTTTCTGGTCCTATTATGTCTCTGCTTTCTTTTGGCTTTGATCCATCCCCAGGTGATACAATCTTTCAAATTGTGTGCCTCCTTTTCCAGCTTGTAGAGTGTTGCATATCTGCCCACAGCTGGCAGTTGCGACTGCAGGAACAGCTGGATTGCAACAATCTGCATCTCCAAGTCTTGGTCCCTGCTGAATGTGCCATTCCCTCAGCCCAGCCATTTCTTCTACAAAAGGAGAGGAAGACAGGTGTTTCTAGGAGCAGAGTGGGCATGTGTAGTAAGAGTTTGGATTTGGTTTTCTCCTTCCTTGATTTCCCTATCAATCTACCTGATTTTGTCCTTTACAGGTAAAGCCATAATAAAAAGAGTCTGTACTCAGCTGGCTCATGAGAAAGGGACAGAGACAGATCTCTAATCACACAGGAGTATGATCAAAGGCTTTTAAAGCAAGTGTAAGCAGATTTGGTGCTTTCATTCAGTATCCACCTATCATCAGCTTGCTCTGACTGCCATCTGTTTTCTCCTCTTTCTTTCAGATTTTCAACAAAGTTTCCCTGTCCCTCACAAAACCTGCTACTTGCCACGGCAAGGTTTGGCTGGGGTGAGTCACAGCCAGATCATAAATTGATGTAACTACTGTCTCTCTGCCTGCCTTGGATTGTTAGTGATCCAAATTTATTTTGTTTTATAGTAAATGAGATAATGGCCAGAAAACAGGACTGCACACCTGATGCATTTGTTCCCAGTCTTCTGTGATGACTTTAGGCTTCCTCCTACAAAAGTTTTTTCAGAGGCTTGGTTGTTCAGCAACCCAACTAGAAGGATTCACAGTTTGTTACACTGAAAATCTTCTTTGCTACACCCTATACACAATGATAAGAATTTACTGTTAGTCCAGTAAATATTCTAGCAGTATAATTTTTTTTGATTAATGCAGAAAAGCCTCACTTTTGTGATGTTCTGGTCACCTTTCCACCTGCTTCTAAGTCCTGAGCTTGGCAGTCTTCCTGATGCAGACAAGAGATGGGACTTTGTAAGTCATCAGCCCCTGAGACCTACACAAGAAAAACAGTGATGTTTAGGTTGAGGGATTCTAATTCTTCAGCTTTGGGTAAGTTTGCTTTTATTTTTAAACCTTACAACATCTGCTTCCCTCTTACATATTCCCAGCTACTTTGAACATTGTACAATATCTTTACTTCTGGGCTCTCAGATTTCTACCATCCTCTGCAATTTTATTCCTCTGTCACTCAACCATTTACTTTACTATAACCAGTAGTTTCAGCAACATGAAGCTGTAATTCCTTAGTGGAGAATCCAGGAGACAGGTTAGAGACAGGTTGATTTTTCAAAATTACAGCAGTTTGGCTGAAGTGCACAGTCAGCAGAGCTGTATAAAACTGGAGGTCATTGCATTGTTAAGTTCAAATTTGTCATTGAGCTTCTCAGGAAAAGCATCTATAAATGGAAGACATCATGAATGTTTATACTGTTCAAAGGGCTGTCTTACAGCCTGTCAGCAATTCAGTAATTTGTTTATATAGAATATAAAAAAACTTAAGCCCAGTATCTCTTCCAATTTATTCTGCTTTTGTAGTATTTACCAAATTTATGCTAAAATCTCAACAGATCTTATGAAAAAACTTATATATATGGGTTTTGGAGCCATGAGCAAATCAGCTCATTGTGCACTAGTCCTACATTAGCCAACTGTTGATAAATATGCAGTAGAAATACTTAAGTATTCAAAATGGTATGTCCTGGTAAAAAATTACAAATATTTTTATGTCTTCTTTTATTCCAGTTTTTTTGCTCAAAGAATTTGAAATGTGAATAATTATGTTGGGATAAATGAGAACCCAGAGACCTGTAGTTATTCTCAGTCTCTGGAACCCATCTGCCGTTTGCTTGGTGCTATCATACCAACTCATACCACATTGTTCCAGGCAAAATTATCATTACAGATTTATATTGTTATAGGTTATATATATCTTATTATAGATATATAATAATATATTGTTATATATTATATACTATATATTTTATATACATTATTATATTTTTATAGATATATATTTTTACTTTAATAAAAACCTATAAATTTAATATTTTTTTAATCAGTGATACAGTTCACTGCCTTTGGTCAGTCAGGTTGTAGTGAAGTAGTAGACATAAAAATACTCTCTATTAGGAATAGTACACTAAAAAGTAGGAATATTTTCAAAAATCTTTCATGCTTTATCCTCATTAAAGCTTAGTGTCATAAACCACAGAGTCCTCTCCTGACATGTCTCTTGGTTGTCATTATCTGTTTTTTTTACTATCTATGGTTAAGGAATTAACTTGTGCAAATAAAGAGGTTTCTTCATTCATAAGATGACTGACCACACTGTTAGAATTATTTTTTCTGTTTCTTTCTTCTGCTGTTTCAGCTGCACACAGTTAAAATACTGAATTACTCTTTAAATTAATGAATTATCTGTTGCTTCTTGACCTAAGCACTCCTGCAGCTGTCTCCTCAGCACCTCCTGTGTTGCCATCTGATTCAACACGTGCACAAGGAACACTTGCAAAGGGAGCTGAGTCATTCTCTAAATCTGGAACATCATCCTCAGAACACAAAACCTTCCCCTGCAGGACTTAAGGGCAAGTATTAACTCTGCCATTCTGCATAGGATGTTTTAGCTTCTCTTACTTTAAATTACTAGTGTGTCTTACTGAAAGGCATATAATTTAGCTGTACCCACCAAAATTTTCTTTGTGACATTTGTGTTGCAAAGTGCCAAATGTTCTTACTTCTGTGTTCCATTTCCTTTTCTTGTAATTAATTGTCATTTCAGAATAAACTCACATCTTCACTGATTGTTTTTAGTACATACATGTAATTTCTGTGAACTGTGACTACTTTGCTGTCGTTCTTGAGGCTCAAGGAACGTAACCTCCTGTACAATCAAGCTGTTATTCCAGTCAGAACACTGAAAGATGCTCACTGTGAATATAAATCTGACTCAAGTCATGTGATATACCTAAAATTTAAAAGGGCTGATGAATGAGGACATGTATTAGACACCCAAAAAGTGAGGAAAAAGTAAGATCAACTGTTTATGTCTTATTATTTTCTCAGCACTATAAAATATCATACACATTCTTTGAATTTTTAAAATTAAAGACTTGTGTGCATCTTTTCTCTGTGTTTGCCAGAAATGTGTGCTCTGGTATGTTGCAACCACTCTAGCACTACTGCAAGTGATTAATTCTTGGATTTTTTTCATGTTTATGTCCAAGTTGCTGGGTTACTTGAAGCACTGAAAAAGATTTACATGAAGACTTGTGAAGAGCTCTGTATATGAGTTATATTACATTGCTCAAAATAAAGCTTTTCAGCTGACTTTTTCAGTATAATTCTTTTTGTGTTTTAGGAATTTTCATGCTAGTTCTGTTTTTGTAAATATTGCCTTTATTAAATTTGTAATATCCCAAAGTAATACTTTTTGCTTTAGGTTTATTTTCTTGATTTATGTGCTCGCAAATTTGTCTTCTCCCTCTCCCTTGTCTAGTTCTTTTTTGATTTAACACTGATTTTTTCCACTTTGTTTTACAGTAAGTCATGTGGCATTGACATCCCTAAGAAATTTCAAATTAACATGGAAGAAAATTAAACAGCATATCAATGGATGAGATAGGCATGATGGTTTCTCCATGATGTCATTGCATGTTGATGGAGGCACAGCACTATGAAATATGAGATGCAAATGCCATCAAAATACTACCCTGGTTTTGCAAGGAGCTGCACAAGGAGCCATTCCTTTTCTGCAAAAGGAAGGCTTGATTATTTATAACTGTAAAAACAAAAACAGAAAAATAAATGTTTTCCCTTTTCTTAACTTCCTTTCTATTCCATGACATATAGATATTCCTATTAATTTTAAAAAGGTAAACTATCACCTCTTGTCTCTGTTTTTCTTAAATCTAGAAATGTTTTGCAAAACAGTCAAATGTCTTGCCCTGTGTTTTTCATTTTTAGAATAAACCGAAATGTTTCAGCTTTTGGTGTCTGTCCTGCTTGTTCACATGATTTCATTTTTATATCAGGGTTCAGTTTTTCATAAACATCAAGACCTTTTTCAATACTGAGTAACTGTGGTGGATTCTGTTGTTTTGCTGTACTAAATTAAATTAATTTTATAACCTATTCAATACTCAGAAACATGGAAACAAGTTTTTCTCTGAGTTTAAATCAGGTACACTATGCCTTTAAGGTTAATATGTTTTACATAGTGCTTTGCATATTAACTGAAGGTTTGATTTGTTTTATTCTTTTCATTCTTTTAAAAAAGTCTCGCATTGTGTATTATCTCTGTTAGTAAAAAGTATAAAATCTTCTCTGATAACTTTCCATTATGTTCAAGAAGATTCAACAAAGCCTTTAATTTCTTTTGTCTTACATTATAAACCAGGATAGTTAAGGGAAAAAAATCTTTCAGGAACATGGTATCTGGTTGTAAATATAATACTGTCATTCATCATTAGAGATAACACACAGGGGTTATAGCTGTGTGAGCTATTTAAAAATCAAAAGCAGCACACTCAGAGTGGAGCCATGTTTGAAGGAGCAGTACATAAAAGTTACCCCTCAAGAACATATCGTTCTGAAGGGTAACCAAATATAATTATTTCATGTGGTGCCACATAATTGAGATGAACTTGGAATTCCCCCTCTTGTAGCACTTCTGATCTGTCTCTAAAGTTTGACAGGGTAAGGTTAAATCTCCTTCTGTCACGGGTTGGGAAGTACTTCTGGTGTTAAGAATAGCTCATTAAAGGGGGATGGAATGCCTCATGAACATATTAATTACCATAACACTCAGTGAATGTGTCTTGGCTGGCAGAATGACATACCGTGCTGCTCTATCAATGAAAACTGAGTTTCTTCTTGGTTAAAACTAGGTCCAATGAAATAAAAACATGGGAAATGGAGCAAGATTTTTTTAAAATATACATTCCTGTTCTAAATAAGTCAGCACCTATTTCTTTTTAGAGAGAATCTGAATTGAACGTAGAACCATGATAATCTGGGACTAGAGTTTATATCTGGAAAATTGAGTGCCTTTACCTTGTCTCAACTGAGTTTTCATGATATTCCTGTTACCTGTGGATACTAAGCACACTGCCACAGCCAGACATTTTGACATGGCTATTCAAATGCCATTCTGAGTGAATTTTCTGTAAGGCTATGATTATCAAGACCCAAAAGGAACACTAAATTACTGAGCATGTTCTTCAATTTGACGTAATATTCCCAGAAATGTTTCTAAGCATTCACTGCCTGTCAGAGAGCAATGCCTTAATATCCAGTAGCACTGTGTCCCATGGGATCAGAGCAGTTGCTGGACCTTGCCTCTGCCTAATCTCCTCATTGCAGTCTGTCTGAGTGACAGGGCTCTGCCCACGTATTACTGTAGCAGAACTCCCCTGAGACACCCTCCTTTGAACCTGAGGAGCCTACAGCAACCCAGATTCTTTATTTCTGAATATAAATCTCCTTCTCATGAGCGTATCCCTTTAATGTCTGGCTTTCAGTACATCTGATTCTTCCTACTTTGAGTGTCCTACAGCTAGCAGGTTTTGATGAGCCCCAAAGAGGCGGCTCTCTGCTTCTAACCTTATTAACACAGGATGATTTGCTTCTGTGTGACAATTCTCTCTGGGTGCCACACCACTATGCAGAAACTTGTGATCTCTCCAAGAACTGTTTTACAGAAGAAAGCAAAATGTTTCTCCTTCTGTAGCTTGGTGAATAGTTTATCCACTCCAAAACATGCAGGAAACCATCCTGCCAACAGTATGCCAAGAGCCATGGGTGCCCTGCTCAGCAACCACTGTATTTTTCACGGCTGCTCTGGAGATGCAGCCCCCTGGCTGGGTTTGCCCTGAGTTTGGATTGTAAAACTTCAAACTGGAAAGCAAACTGGAGGAAGGCAAAGTTAACAATTCCACCACTAGTTTTTTCATAACTTTTGATGTATTCATGGAAATATTGCCAATCACAGTCTGAGCCCCTGCTTCCTTAATAAATTTCAAGGAAATTCACCATGAAAATAGTAAAGAGATGAAGTGAGATCTCTATAACATTCCTGAAGCAGTTATTCCCCCAAGTTCTAGTCAAGTCAGAGGCACTTACCCTGCTGGTGAGCTTTCACTCAGCATAAGGAGGGATCAAATAACTCCTTTATTAGTAGAGAAACCTTAGCCTAGGTTTAACTACTGCATCAACTTAACATGATTATTTGTAACAGGATGATTCTTTGTAGTGTTAGAGATAGCAAAAATAATTTTTTTGTAGGACCTGGTTCTTTAGCCACCCCAGGCAGCCATCTTATGTTCCTCTCTTCTCAGAGAAACATCTGTGGGATAAAGGGGGCAGTCTGAGGCCTCAGGAGATTTCTCAAAGCCCAGCTCACAGATAAGACAGTTTACTGTAATTCATTTCCTAATCTTCTTCATACTGCTCTACCACGTTATTCATTATTCTCACCCTCAGGACTTATTTTTTTTTCAGCCTGCCATACCAAAAGGCAAGTTACAGACCTTATTTAATCCTGAAGAGCGGGGATGTTAATTGGGTTGAAAATGGTAATGATGCATCTAATTCTGTCTTATCTGCGCTGCTCATCCTGCTCTCAGGACACCTGAGTGTTCCTGCATCCCAGAACAGAGCCTTGAACACGTATTTTTCTGTGTTACACCCAGCTTCTCCCTTGACCCATTATCAATGGTACATTACCCAGTGACTCAAATATGAATCCCACAATATTTCCTCTCATTCTATTTCTGAGTAAGAGCAGGTACATGCTCAAAACATTTTTTGATGTATATTGCCTCAGCTAAAGCATAATTAGCTTCATGAAAAAGCTTAACCAGCCCCACCTTAGCTGAAACCACTGTCACCTTTACATTTCAGACTTTTATTTGGTGTTTCAGCCATTTCAATTATCAGTCAAGGAGGGGTTTAAGTCCACAGCATAATAATACTTGCAATTACTGGTAAATAGCATTTCACAGCACTAACCAGTCTGTCCTTACTACATCCATTTCGGGCCGGCAAATAAATGTTATTATCCTCATTTTACAAACACATTGATTAAGTGACTTACCTAAAGGCCACACATCAATTCCAATGTCAGTGCCAAGATTAGCACACAGAAACTTCTGCATTGCAGACACAGAAAAAAGTGACTGCTATTATCAAGGCCACCCCCTTCAGAAATAAACAATCATTTTTCAGCTGTATAGTCAAATGGCATTTACCCTCCTCACATCCCCCACATGTTTTGCCCACCTCAAGCTGCTCCCTGATGATGGCTCAAAATGGTTCCTAAATATGTCTTTAACATGGGAAGCTCTTCTATCTGCCTCCTGCTTTTAACACAAGGGTTGGAAAGCACTGCCTGGAGAATCTGTAAAACTCCCACAGTGGTGGCTGAGCCTATGGAGGCACAAGGCAAGGGAAAGGGAAAGGGACAAAGGGCCCATGCTGCTCTCCAAAAGGCTATGTGATATGATAAGAGGAAGCAGCAGGAGCAGGATTAGATAGAAATTAGGATGATATTTTATAGTCTCATTTTAAGAGATTTTTTGCCCATCCAACAAAGCAAATTCTCAATTTTGAGGTTGTGTACAACAGGTACAATTCTCTTTTGTACTGCTGTTGTAGCTGCTGTTTAGAAATTGTAGTAATTGCATTGGTAACACTGGAAGCTGAGTCTTCAGCTCTAAAACACAGCAGCATCTCTAGTCCTCAATCTGCTGAGCTATTGGGAAAATTGCTCTATTTTAAAGCCCCTTCTTTTGAATTTGGAAGGAGTTTTGGATTTGATCTCTGTTGTCTGGTTTAGACCACCAGATTGTGCCTGTTCAACATCTAACTGATGAGTACAGACCTTACTGCCTGCATGAAGCTATAACCAGGGATATCACAACATGCAAAAATCTGTTAAACATTAATAAGTGTCTCAATGTAAAAATCTGCTTTATTCACAGTTGTTTCTAAATAAAAATATATGGTGGCTATATTTGCTTCCCCCCCAGGACAGGTCTTTCTTATCTGGATAAACAAACACAACAGGGAAAATCAGGGCAGCACTTTTAATTGCTAATTAAGGCTAATTGTGTGTAAGGGTGGCAACATTTTTTTGTTATTTAGGTAGGGGTCACAGGGTCTTCTTGAATCAGCTTCTAAATGAGACAAAAAATCAAAATAACCATAAATATTTTGAACCACAGTAGTTTAGTTCCTCAGCAAAGCTACCATAAGAGACCACAGTGTCATCTGCCAACACCTGAATTTGACCCAGTCATTGAAGCTGATCCTGTGACAACGTCTGAAAGCTGATACGTTGAAAAACTGTTGAGCATTTATGATAGATACTGATATTTCAGAGCAGATTCCCAAGCAATGAATTATATTCTTAATAAGCAGACATGACAAAGTCAAATTTAGAAGTAGAATTTGAACTAGTTGCCAAGTTTTTAACTGAAGGGCATTTCTTTATTTTATTTTTTTTTCTTTTAAACCACATGTATGTAGACACAAGAAATGCGTGAATTTACCTTCAAAATACCTCAAATATTAACCATATGAATTATACATATGCCTTTTCCTGAATTTTAAAAGATTATTTCTTGCATAAAACTAACATCATTCATTTTATTGCTGTGAGTCACCTGTAGATTGCAGTATCAGAATTATTCAATAGGTTTATGCCTGTCAGAATTTTATATTAACTCCATTATTCACTAACAGTAAAAAAAAATCTTTTTAAATGAATGCTTAAGCATGGGTGTTTTCTTGTCATTTCATTGGCTTGTCTTCTATACAATTCTAGGCCTTACTCTTCCACCTCAGAATTATTAAGGTGTCATATACAGAAGTAATAAGTTTAGCTGCCTCAAACTGTGATAGAGGGCTAATCTTGTATAGGGAAAAAGCAAAACATGTCTGGATGGCCAAAGATGTGATTATGTGTTCTGAAGCCTGATAAATATTGTATCATGCCACAATTTAAGATGCTCAAGGCCTTCACAACCTTAATTACATTTTAATCATGGCAACTCTGTTCAATTATGTGCTTTGGCTTCTTCAAAAATGAAGCACTTCAGTCTTAGAACAGATATTATGGTACATTGCACCTGCAAGGCTGCTGCCCTATTTTCTTCAGGGGTGGTTCTGGTGTGTTGAGAAATGCAAACCAAACACTTCTGCATTGGGAGAAAAACAGCATAACTGAGAATTCAATCGAGACTACAACAAGAGGAAATTATGTGGCAAACAATAAAATAACAGAAGAGAGTGGTTTCTTGAAAATGAGTCAATCTCTTTAGCTTGAATGCTGTGCAGAGCCAGTAGCACCTAGTGCTTCCAGAAGGGCATTGCACTGCACAGTGGGACCCTCATTTGAGGTTGATCCTTAGCTGATACCATGAACATGGCTGTTGAAAAGCAAGTTTTTATTATAGTTCTTTCTGTTTTGTAATTTATTTTACTGAGTGTCTCATAAACTCTGTTCTACCTCCCTGCTAAAAGAAATTAATGATTTTGACTAGGCACTTCAAATTCAATCTGCCAAAGCACTTAGAGGCATACCTGTGTCTTCTGAAACTTTTAACACTCTCATTGCCTTTGGTGAAACTTCTTACATTATTTAGAGTCACAGGCACACTTTCAATGTTTCACTGGATTACAACTTTAGCCATTTCTTCTTTCCTTGCATTTATTTCTGTGGCATGGTTTTTTACATCTCCAGTGGTTTGATGATACTACAGCATTTTATTATGGGTTTTGGCTCAGTTTTTTTACTCATAGGTTCACACATAACTTGTGCCTTTCATTCACTTCCAGAAGTCCATTTATGATTTTAATAAATATCTCAAGTCAGAGATAAAATGAAATTAATTACTCAGCCATGCTTTTCAAAGAAAAATTATTTTCAGAAAAGAAAAATTAAAATTACCTAGTGAATACAAATCTTGGGCAGAAAGCCTTATTTTCATTTTAAGGAGCCCCTGAAAACAAAAGAATTGTGTTTGTCCAGAAGCACAACTTGTGCGGGAATTGTTAGTGAAATTCTCTTTGCTTCCCCATGTGTTAGAAGTCAGGCCTAGCTGATCAAAACACTCCCTTGTGGCCTTAAAAGTCTCTGATGAATTTTGAAGCATCAGATCAATGATATGTTATCTTTGTTTCAAAAGAACAATCCTCTGTGATCATTACTGCAGTGCTAGCTGATCATTTTAAATTAACATAACACAAAACAATTTCACAAAAATCAATTCATATTCTTCTCTCTAGAGTTCTAATTTTAAATATGGGAAAAGTGGAATCAGAAAATGGGTCTGTGCAGGAATATGGTGCCTTACATTTCCCAGCCAACAATTCTGTCTTGGGTTGACCATGCCTGGAGGCCAGGACACTCTTTCACACTGAAGCCACTCCTCACCTGGACAAGGGAAAGAAAACATAGCTAAAGGTTCATGGATTAGGATAACGACAGGGAGAAATCACAAATTGATCACTGTCACGGGCAAAACAGACTCAGTTTGGGGATATTGGTTTGATTTACTGCCAATCAAATCAGTGTAGTATAACGAGAAAGAAAACATAAATCTTAGAACATATTCCCCACACCCCTTCCTTGTTTCCAGACTCACCTTCAGCCACAATTTTCTCAACCTGCTCTGCTCCAGCAGGTGCAGGGGGACAGGAAATGGAGTCTGAAATCAGTTTATCACATCTCTGCCACGCCTTCCTCACACTCCCTGTTCCAGCGCGGGTACCCTTCCATTGGAGACAGTCCTCCACAGTCTTCTCCAACGTGAGTGCTCCCACAGGCAGCAGTTCTTCACAAACTGTTCCAGTGTGGCTCCTTCCCATGGGCTGCAGTCCTTCAGGAACATGCTGAACATGCATGGGGTCCCTGTGGGGCCACAAGCCCTGCCAGAAAACCAACTCCAGTGTGGGCTTCTCTCTCTACAGGGTCACAGGTCCCTGCCATGAGCCTCCCATGGAGTTTGCAGCTTCCTCCAGCATCCTCCTGCTCCAGAGTGGATCCTCCCTGGGCTGCAGGTGGATCTCTGCTCCACTGTGCCCAGCCTAGGCTGCAGGGGCACAGCTGCTACACCTTGGTGTCACCAGGGGCTGCAGAGGAATGTCAGCTCCTGTGCCTGGAGCACCCCCTGCCCCTCCTTCCTCATTGGCCTGTGGTGCTTATTTGGGATTTAGCCCCACCCACAATTCCCTCATTTGGGATTTAGGAAGCCCAAAATTCCCTTATTTGGGTGTAGCCACACCCACATTTCCTTATTTGGGATTTAGCCACACCTACATTTCCTTATTTGAGTATAGCAACACCCATATTTCCTTATTTGGGATTTAGCCATGCCCACACTTCCTTATTTTGGATTTAGCCATGCCCACATTTCCTTATTAGGGATTTGGCTCCACCCATCTTTCCTTATTCGGCTAAGCCTTGCCTACCTTTCCTTATTTGGATGTAGCCACACCTACATTTCATTATTTGGGATTTAACCACACCCACCTTTCCTTATTTGGGATTTAGCCATGCCCTCATTTCCTTATTTGGCATTTGGCTCCACTCATCTTTCCTTATTTGGTTAAGCCCCGCCCACATTTCCTTATTTTCGTGTAGCTACACCCACATTTCCTTTTTTTGAGATTTAGGCACGCCCACATTTCCTTATTTGGGATTTGGCCCCACCCACACTTCCTTATTTGACTAAGTCCTGCCCATATTTCCTTATTCAGGTGTGGCCACACCCACATTTCCTTATTTGGGATTTAGCCACGCCCACATTTCCTTATTCGGGATTTGGCTCCACCCATCTTTCCTTATTTGGCTAAGTCCCACCCACCTTTCCCCTTTTTTGGGTGTAGCCACACCCACATTTCCTTATTTGGGACTTAGCCATGCCCACATTTACTTATTTGGGATTTTGCCACACCCACATTTCCTTTTTTGAGATTTAGCCCCACCCACATTCCCTTATTTGGGAGTAGCCCCACCCATATTCTCTTATTTGGGTGTAGCCATGCCTACATTCCTTTTTGTGTTTAGCCACGCCCACATCCCCCTTTTTTTTGTGATTTAGCCACACCCACCATTCCCTTTTTTGGGTTTAGCCCCACCCAGAATCCCCTTACTCAGAGATTGCTGCTTTTCAAGAAGCAGCTAACAGAGCGCGTCACTAACAGCAGACACAGCAAATGCACCAGTGTGTGTGCACAGCCCCTGTGGGACAGAGTGAGGCTGCCTGACTGCTGAAGGCATCCTGAAGGTCAGTGTGGTGCAAAGCTCACTTTGGCATCTGGTGTGATAACCAGAGCTAGCTCATGATCAGCTGCTGAAGCTGAATTGCCAGAGCAATCTCCTTTAAAGATACCTTAAAACATCTGCAGGTCACGTATCACAGAGATATGTTATGGATGGTGTCATGGCTATTCTTCAGATCTTGACTTTTTTCCCCCCCTCAAATATACTACATCTGGAATTTAAATGATTTTCTGTGGTTCACATGTGTTCTAAACTGTGAACTTGCATCAAGGATTAGATTTTCATTTAAGTTCTACAACAGATATGCAAAACAAACCATGAAGTTCACAGACATGTGGACTTCCATAAAATCACAAATGATCGAATATTTTTGAGATTACTTCTAGTTCAAATCTAGGCAAATTTCCATGAAAATTCTTGTCCCTGAAAAACACATTTTCTCAATAACTAGGACTGCAAGTTTTGCTTGCCTTTTGCTTTCCAAATTCTGTCAAGGTGAAACAAACATGAACAAACTCTTCATAAAGAGATAAAATGTATTTTTTTTCCTAAAAAGGCATTTGCACCATAAGAATCAAGATGCTTTGGGAAGGCTGAGTGCATGAAAGCTGCAATTTTCAATTAACTGCCGGTATTACCAAGGCATGGTTGGAAAACAAGATGCTAACATGCTTTTCTTTTCTAACTTGTATTTCTCTGCACTTGAGGGAGGGCAAGAGGAAGCTTGGAGAGTGTCAGAAAGACCCAAGAGGAGCAATCTTAATGGAACACTTATAGCTTCATTTTACCCATCAAATGATGCTAGCCTAGGTTATGTCTGTTGGATCGGTATTCCTTGGCTAGGAATCTAACATTTAATTTCTTTAATCTTTCCCAAGGCAGAGTAATGATGTTACCAAACCCTTCCAAACCTTGTGAGCTACTCACAACAATATTGTTAGTGTTATTACTTTTACTCTTCCTTACAAAAAACGAGTGATTTGGGAGTCCAGGCACAAAAGTCAAAGTGTCAGAGATGCTCAGGAGTGCTGCTATCTGTATCTGCTCTACAGCCACTGCTTGAGCAGAAGAGAAGGCTGGTTTTGGTAGTCCCAGATGGAAAATTTTCAGTTGTGCTAATTAATAGTGTGCATGGCTCCAGGTTACAGCAAGTCACATATTACTCACAGTTTCTTGTTGATTGGTTTTATTGTTTAGCTGCTTGAAAATCTGTGTGTCTAAGAGAGACACCTTTTGGAAGATCCTTTTGCAACACCAGTCGTACTTACAACTTCAAGTGAGTAATGCTGTGCCTCCTTACATCCTTGGGCAAAGTCAGAGAAAAAGGATGAAATTATTTTATGAAATGTCACATAAAAGGGAAAGAACCCAATCCCTTCCTGCAGCCTCCCACTTGCCTGTCTCCTGGACCAACTTGAGGACAAGCTGGGTGACTACAGGCTTGCTGAAGTGCATTTGTTTGCATTGTCTTGTCAGGAATTTAATTTCACAACATGACTTGCTACCAACATAAGTGTGTCATTGCAATTTAACATGCATTTTGCTGGCATGTTCTATATCTCATTAAAGTCTCATCTCCTCAGCCAATGCCGTATGTTACTCATCTGTAGCAAAGCTCTTAAATGTAATGAAAAAGGGATAATTGCAATCAAGAAATGAGCTCTTGACCAGCACCCTACAACAGATTTCCCAATTCTACCACACCACTGAAAGAGCAAACCTCTAACATCATTGTCTTCTCATCTAACATCATTGTCTTACAGGAAATAATATTTGGCTTAGAGATGCTCCTCAGTCACTCCAGTGTTCTTACAGGATTCTCAGACCCCCAGACAGACCTGTGTCAATGTGAAGGGCAAAGATAACTTCTAACTTTGTTTTTTATAATTGAGAAGAAAGTTATACCTCTCTGGACATCTCTTTTCAAAAATACTAATTCAAATTAAAATATCCTGAAAGCAATTTGAGATCATTAAGCCACCTTTTTAACCTGTTGTTGGGTTTGTTTCTCCTGGACTGTTATTGCTTCTGAGTGACAATAGGAATTTTAGCTGTTTTTCTGACAATGGGTAAATACACAGATAATTTTAAAAAGTAGATGCTTTTAAAGGATTGATCTATTAGTCATTGGAAGTTTTATTTAGTCATCATAGATTACAACTAGTCATTATAAAACAAGAACAAAAGAGCTAGTGGTGATAGAGATTAATCAGGTTCTGTCCTCAGGCGTGTGAAGATAATGACAATAAATCAATGTGAAAAGCAACTGGATTAGGTAACAAGCCAAGTTTGGACACAAGACCAGGAGGACAGGCTGCTCTGGATGACTGCTGAGAATGCAAATGTCTGTCACTTTTCTGTCAGGAGCACTCACCTGCCCCAGGAGCTGTTCTGATCCTGTGCTGGCCACAGCCACCCAGCTTGAAAGGCAGATCTTTGTGGGTGGAAGTTCCAATTAAACAGAGTTAACTTTCACCCCTTCAGTATTAAATCCAGCTTCCTGAACCCATGTATCTTGACTGCAGTGCATCGCTAATTAAATCTAAATTAAATTTTACCGAGCAGATTGCCAGGGCCTAATTTTTCCACTGTGATAAATCCAGCTTCCTGATGCTGACTACATGCTCACTAAAGACAAAGATCCACTGAAGAACAAATAATTTTGGCCTTTCTTGGTATGTGAGGTTACACCACAAGAATTGAGCTGGTAGCTTTCTTTGGATAGGCAGTATAATGCACATTTATATTTAGGCTGACAATTGATTTGTACATACATAAATTATGTTTGGAGCTAAATCGGAGTCCCTAAGATTAAAAAATAGCCACATATTCAAAATTAAACTTTTCTATGTTTCTTTGATGGCAGCTTCTTTTAAGCACTTCATTTTCCTACATCCTCCTCTGTCAAAGCTCCATAAATGTGCTAATGGTTGCTTTATTAATGGCTGCCTTGGTCTCACTGAAGTTTTTTCTTTCTTTCTATCTGTTAGTATAATCTATCTTTTGCATGCCTTCTGTCTGGAAAAAAATTGTACAGAATTAGATGGACCTTTATAAAAGAGCACAACTTAATGTTTAGTTTTAATTAAGCGGTCTTTTTCATTCATTATTTTTTATCCTAAGAGGCTCTAAATCATAGTCTGTTTCTGGCTGAATATTCATAGATTACTGCCTTATTTTATCTTCATATTTATCTATTCACTTTGAAAGAACTTGGATGAAGCTTAAAAAGTTTCTGAGGATCACATATGAATTATTTCTCACGTGCTCCTTTTCTGTAAACACTGAATGAATGAAGTCATTTTGCCAGACAAACCCTGTAAAAACTGATTACCATTTCATTAATCATTGACAACAAATTAGTATTGTGAAAACAAAATGACTGCACTCTTATGAAAACACCACTTTCCCCATCAAATCTGGAAGATGACTTATGGTTTTATGTGCCTCAGTTTCTGAATGCCCAGCTAAAGGCTGAAAGCTGCAGAGCACCAGCTGGAAATCAAGGTTCTCTAGATGTACTCAATGGATGGGTCCAATTTGTGGTGAGGAGTGTGGTGAGCTTGCAGTTCCTGCCACAATAAAAGGTCACTTCCCTGGCTTTGCTCATAATTATCAGTCTTCCTTACAGCCTGCCTAAAGCATCTGCCTGTGCTTTGTTCAGGCTGTCAGCTAGACTGAAATCCTTAAGCAATCTTGACTATTAATAATTAGCATTTATTCTGGATTTTATTATATAAAATTATTGAGAAATTTCTATTCCAGATGTCTACACAAAGCTATTTCCCATGAATGATGCTCCCTGACAAAAAAAAAAAAAAAGAGTGAATTAATACCACACATCTTTTATAAATAATAAGAAACTGATTCTTAAATAAAAACGCTTACATCTGCCTCTTGCTCCAGATGGTGCAATTTAGCTGCCTATGTTGGTTTTGGTTTTAAACAAATGCTTAATCCACCAATTGTCATGTCAAGAATTCTCCAGTTCTCACAGCTGAAGCCTAAACTGCATTGCTACTTTAATTCTCAGAACAGGGAGTTTCCTGTCTCACAGGTCAAAAGTACAAGGAAAAAAAAATATTCTTAATATTTTAGTGCAGCAGCCACACTTGTAAAATTGCCTGGTACTGTACCCTCCTGTTACTAGCAAAAAATTCAGGCAGCAAACTTAATCTAAAATTCCCACAAGGTCTGACAGAACGTAGGCAGCAAGGGCAGACCTGAAGCAACTTTTTTTTCCTCCTTTTCTTCCCTATCACCTGATCACTGAGTTTACATTTCTGTCCCAGCTCCTGGGAGTATCAGTTCCATTTTACAGCAAATCCTTCAGCACAGCAACTCCGTGTCCTTGCCCTGAAATCTGCCCAGGAGGAGGCAGCGAGCAGCTCTCTGCCAAGGACAGGCAGGTGCTGGATGCTGTTTTCCCGGGAGAACCACAGTGGAATGGCACAGCTCCTCCTGGGGAAAGCAGAAAAAACCCCAGTGCGTATGGGATGTCCTGTGGGAATATGAAAAGCACAGTGTGTGTGGTTTGACAAGGTCCTAGCAAAGTTATGGCCCAGATCCACCATGTGAGGAGAGTCTGCAGAGATCTTTGGATGGGTTTCACCTGTTTGCTGGCATGATAAGCACAGATATCCCTCTGCTGTGCCATGCTGTGGCAGCAATTTTTGCCTTGAAGTTTGCTGCCAAACATCAAATTTTGAAATAATACTAAACTCCAAAATGTTGTACAGCTATTCCACTTGGGTTTTTTAAGAACCATACTCATATAATATCAAATTCTTAGACTGATTTTAAAACGTACAGTTGTCTTGAGATTTTCATAATAATATCAATGTGCAGTTTGAGTGAACTCATTACTAGCTAGATTAAAAACAGAGTAAGTGAATGCTTTTCCAATCATTATGTTTAAAAAGTGATTGGAAAGCTCTGGTTTAAGAAGCTTGTGGAAAAAAATTAAAATTGCTTTCCACTATTTAAATGAAAAACTTGAATTTACTTGACTGAATTCTACTCATGGAGTTATTTTGGAGCCACAAATTATTAGAAAGGTAAAATTTAAATGAAGATAATTTTTTACTCATTATTTCTTTGTAAGTTTGTTTACTATTGTTGACAGTTTGGGGTTTTTTTTAATTACTTTCCATTTGATTTCTTCTTTTATTTTTAATTAAGGTAAGGAAAAACACTTGGAATAATTTTAGTATGATTTGATTTACTTCTTCTTTAGCTAAACTGATACGTACTTCTATTATGAATCTTTCTCTAAAGATAAAAATCTCTTTATTCTCATTTGTCCAGGAAAAATTGTGAGGAGGGTAGCTGCAGCAACCTAATCTTGAGGGTGTATGCTGAGTATCCAGAATTTTTTACCATAGTGGACATTTCATCTGATTTTAGCTGCAGCTACTGTTAGAGCTGTTTCAAACAGGAGTAGTCCCATGATCCCTAAAAATAAGCAAATAAAAGCCATGGCACTGTAGGCAACCAGCGAGCAGGAGATTTGGGATCACATTTTAGACTTAGATCTATTCTAAGTAATTTTCCTACAGCTAAAATTTGTATCCAAAACCACTGAAATGCCTTAGTGGAAATCCAGTAATTCCTTGGGCTGATTGTCAAAGAACCATTGAGAACCAACGAGAACCATTCCTGTTAAGCAGCTCCCTGTTTAAATGTGTAGTGCAAGATAAGGGATACTTTAGGAAACTCTTCCTGGCCACCTCGTGGCTGTTAGTATCATTTTCCCACCTTTAACAGGTGGCTGGCTGTTGAAATGTGGTTTAAAAAGGGAGAACTTGCAGTTCTGTGGGTGTGAAATGGCAGGAAAGAGCATCCCTTGTCAGCTCAGCTGCCTGCCAACTGCACAAGAGCCCTTCTTGGAAAAGGGCCTGGCTCTGACTAAGCACTAAGTCACAGCTCACACTGGAGATTCTGGCAGAACTCTTTGCTGTGGGCATCATTTTAACTTCCTGACACTGACAGACACCTGTGCCTCTGTGCCTGGGATAATTAACTCAGAATGCCCAAACCCAAGTCGATCGCCTCTGCAAAACCAGCTGAAATTAAAACCATTCTCTCCCCAGGCTTTTCATACAGCTTACAAAGAAATGCAGCCTGAGTGCTGCTGTCTCTCTGTGAGATTGAGTCGTCATATCAACAAAACTGAGCTACACTTAGCAAAGCACTGCCCTGCTTGCTTCAGGATGTTCATGCAACATCAAGCCATCACCATTTTGTTGATATACAGTTTTTATAGATCTGCTGAGCTATTGCAAAGCTGTCAGTTCAGACTGTTTCCTTTAGAGCTCAAAGATCTGTGACCCAAAAATTACAGGGTTTCAAACTCTCCATTTCCCAACAGACTTTGACAGTGGGTCCCCACCATTCTTATTTTCTGATATACCTAAAGCACTTTTACAGTCGATGGATAATATCTGAATATACTGTGCAGTACCAAATTCTTCCCAGGTACAAATAGCCAATTATAATGTAACTGAGGGTTGCATAAATTCTTTACTGACCCTGGAGGTAATAAAGTGATGGCCAGAGGTGGGGGGTTCATTATCTGTATCATTACCACAGCTCATATGACTCCCATGTTAATGCCAGCAATTAGTTTGCTCAGATTGTCCATGAGAAATTTCCTGTATGAACCTAGCAAACTCCATTCTCATCACTTTGTTCCAGCTATCCAAGACAGAGACATAAACACTGTGAATGACCATATATCCATTGATTATGAGCTTGGACAGACTTAACACCCACACAATAATGAGACATGTCCAAATAAGCATTAGGGTCCAAGGCAGATCAAGCATGCAGCAATTGTACCTATCAGCCTCATTAGCTAACCCTGACCATCCTTCATGCTCCACAGAAGTGCTTTCTGCATTTTAAAATATCATTAATGGGCAAAAAACGTGTTTGGGATCTCAAATTATTGCTTCTATTTAATGTTTTTCTAATGTGCTTCTATGAGCATTGGAACTTGCTGTTCATACATAATTTGGGTTGCCTTTCTAAGCCATCAGAACCACTCCTCCACAGCACAATACTGCATCAGGTGTGGATCATGCAAAGTAAAAAGTGCAACAGAGAAATGCATAGAGGCAATTACCTTCAGAAGTAGCAGTTTTATAACTTCCACTGGTTGTCTTTGTAGAGCAGAGGATGACTTCCATTTATTCATGTTCCCATGAACTTCCCAAGATGAGTATTTTCCTTTAATCCTTGTGCCTTGTTAACTGAGGAGCCACCAGGAGCAGAGGGCATTACTCCATGCAGTTCATGAGCCCTCTTGATAGTGAGAATGGAAAATGTCATAATTGATGAAGAGACAGCAATCACCTTTCTTTTTTAAAATTCTAATTTTTGTCACCTAGCTTTTCATCACAATTATATCAGAAGTAAGCCTATCAAGAAAATGATGCCAAATATTGGGAGTGAGGCATATTCAAATACTTTCTTTTTTCTTTTAGGATGTATTAAGATGACATAATTCTGCCATTGCAGTACTCAGGATACTGTGGCCTGAAATGTACAGGGAGATTTTACTTATTTTACTTTGTTTTTGTTATTTCTCTATGTGTGTTATTTATAACACACACACATGCACATATATAAAATACATATATTCATCTATGCATGCGTATATATATATATATATATACATATACACACACACACACACACACACACACATATATATATATATATATATATATATATATATATATATCCCCAGATTTTTTTTCAGCAGAGCAATAAATGGAGCATATCTGTGCCTTCCAGATCTCAGGCTACTGCTGTAGTTGCCAAGCTACAGATCACCAGAGTTCTCAACTTTCACAGTACTCATTCCAGTTCCTGCAAAACAATATCATGTAATGATGTGAAGGGGAACATTTTTCAACAAAATTTCAGCAACCTTTAGCAGAATTGCTTCTGTATCTTTCTACATGTTGCCATAAAATAAGAGAACCTAAATACAATGGAAAGTGTTTTTCTGACATTGCAAGACTGTAAATAGGACATTGCAGCATAAAGAATGATGCACTAAACCAGAAGTCCTACTATTATACATGAAAGTAACCCTCCTGGTCTATCTCTGTTTGTAAAAATAAACCATCCTAATGCCTGCTTTCTATGTGTGGTCCTGCCTTCATGCCTATTTGAAGGTGCAATTTGGCAGGTTCTTTAAACTGAGATCCTAAGTGTCCATGCTTTATGAGTGCTCTCCTCAAGAGCCAGCTGCAAAAGGAAGAGCAGAGAGGAGCCTGTCAGTGAAAATAGAGTTATGGCTAAACCTGAGACACTCTTGTGATATAAGTTACTGAGAAATGAAAACAATCTCACAGAACATCACGGTGCAGGCCAAATGAGCCATGAGAGATTTGGTGGGCAGAATGAAAGGTAATACACCACTGTAATAACTGCAGCAGCTTAAGGACAACCTGTGAGCTGAAAGTACACACCAGCTCCAGTAAACACAAAGTTTGGATGTCAGGAGAGGTCTGACCTGCTGTCCTTTGAAACAGAAGGGGCGCTTCATCTTTGAGTAGATGTTTGATCTCCAAGAGCTGACTTCAACTTTCAATATGGGACTGTTGCCGATGCTGGAAAAAAAAAAAAAAAGCACTTTACATACACATGGAAGTAAAAAACAACCCTGATTTTTCCCTTTTATTGCTGCTCGATATCTTGCACTATAAAAAAACATCAGGATGCCTTTTTCCTGAAAAAGATTCCTCGTTGACTCATTGTGGTGTTGTGAAGTCCCCAGGATGGGGTAAGAGATGAGAATTTGACTCAATGTTCTCAGAAGGATTATATTATATTATATTATATTATATTATATTATATTATATTATATTATATTACTAGAGAAGGGTTACATCAGAAGGCTAAAAAGGAATGATAATGAAAGCTCGTGACTGACTCCTCAGAGTCCAACACAGCTGATAGTGATTGCTGATTAATTAAAAACAACTCACTTGTTTGCATAAACAATCTCTAGATCACATTCCAGAAGAGCAAAACATGGAGAAGCTGAGGCTTCTCATCTTCCCAGGAGAAGAAATCCTGGTGAAGGGATTTTTCAGAAAATATAATGATGACAACTCATTATCTCTGCTTAATGTCTACCCCACATACACAGTAACAGAATTCAAATATTCACTTAAATAGAAACAATAGCATGGACATGTACTGCCAACATCACCCCTCAAAAAAGTTATGTTTGTAAAAATTACTTGCAAAAAAACAACTGCACATCGCTTGCTGGACCGTAAGGTGATGTCCCCAGTCTACCACTCTTACCCCAAGCATGGAAAAAAGTAAAAATAAAGCATTTTCTAAAGCTCTGGTATAAATTAGGAGCTTCCAGACAGCTTAGAAGGGCTTGTTTGCAGGAACTCATCTCTCATAAAAGGCTTGTTGCAGCTCTAGGGAGGAGTAAAATAGCTACTGAAGACATTCAAATCATGATCTGTCTTCTCAGTCATTAATTTTAAATATGATTCATACTCCATTATGCTGTGGAAACCAAAGAAATTATCCTTTATTGTGTCTAGCCATTTTTCATCACTATGTACTCATAATGACCAATTTTGTTCTTTCCTTCTGGTATGCTTGAAAATGTGCAAAAAATTAACCCAGATATTTGCATTTGCCTTTAATTCAGCTTCATAAGGATTTTCCAATGTAAATACATATTTATACAATATAAAAGAATTATTAGCATTCAAAATCTATAAACAACATTAGCCTTTAGATTGGTAAATATTAGGGTTCATAAATTAGAATCAAGTCCAGGTCAAACCTCAGGGAACAAGCACTATTGAGCTTTTTCCTACTTAACCACAAATACATACAAAAATATACATTTGCATGACTGTCTAAATCTGTGTGCATTTTAAAAGCCATTGAAATTAAATCCAATAACTGATGGGTTTGTAATATTCATACTCTGTTGCAATATCAATGATATTTTAGTTCTTGGTTTGATTTGGTTTGGGTTTTTTTTTTTTTTTTTTTGAAAAATAGAACACAGAAAAAATTTTGGCTTACATTTCAAAAATCCAACTGCAATTCCTTGTTTCAGCTACATGGCTTTGGACAAATAATTTACTCTGTGACTCCAAATCCCACATGTGAGTTGGAGGTTTTCATTATGCATTTCCACACAAAATAGATATGCTGCATAAAGCTGAGGCACCATTTCCTTCAGGTTTAATGAGAGGGTGCATCCTCTGCATCCTCCTCATCTCACCCCAGGCAAGGCAAAGTTTTCCCTCCAAAGCCTGTATGAGACATTACTCTGCTGGAGCTCCCACAGATCTTTGTTTCCAGGGGGCACAGCAGTGGAATATTATTTTTAACGTGCCCCTCTCTCTCCTGCCCAGGTGCACATTCACTGAGGAGCTGCAGCAGGGGAGCGCAGAGCAACTCTCCATCACTGAAAATTACTCCAATAAATGAAATAAAATCACTGAGCTAAGTCTCACAGCACACAGTCCAGTTGGATAAATATCTGATGGATAAGGGTGGAGGACTAAATGATATTTATTAGCACAAGCTACTTATTAAATAGCATCATAGCATCACATTGGATTGGAAAGGACCCGCAAGGATCATCGAGCCCAACTCCTGGCCCTGCTCAGAACCATCCCCAAGGGTCACAACCTGTGCCTGAGATGTTTGTCCAAACATTTTGGAACTCTTGGGGCTGTGACAGCTGCCCTGGGAGCCTGTAAGCTGGGCATGGCATTCAGCATCTGCAAAGGCAATGTCATTTTCATCCCTTCGTGTCCAGCATAAGGGCTCATCAGAGGTTGCTGGTTTATAACAAAAAACAAAACAAAACAAAAAAACCTCCAAAAAACAAAACAAAAACAAACAAAAAACCAAACAAAATAAAAAACACTAAAACCCCCCAAAAAACCATCAAAACAAACCAAAAACCAACCAAAAAAAAGTGCCTAAAAAAAGCTTCATTGCTCTTCAAATAATATTGATGATTGCAGGACCTAATAACCTAATAAAGCTTGGAATTTCCAAGAGATTGGACCAATCTCCAAGATTGGTCTTTTTTCCCAGAGTAAGAAGAATAAGCAATTACCTCTACCAGTGAGGGACAGTAAATGATATTATGCAGCTCATACAGCTTGTCACATGTGAAGGAAATCCCACACCTCCCACAATTACAAGCTCCAAAGAGGGGATTTGCAGCTTAATCACTAAGATTCAACGCTAAACTAGGTTATTGATGGATTGCAAGTAAATATGAGATTTGGTGTGGGGAAGCCAGCACTGCAAAACCTTAAAAGTGCTACAAGAAAAGAAGGATTGATGTATTTAAGTGTGGGGTGTCTATGACAAGGTGTTGGCAGCAAGAGGGGCCGCAGGGGTGACATTTGTGAGAGAAGTGCAGGAGCTGCCCTGTCCTGGATACAGCCAAATCCACAATGGATGTGCCATGGGACATCAACCAAACAGGTGGAACTGCTGGGAAAACATTGTTAAGATATGTTTTAAGAAAGGGGAAAATATGCTGGACAGGGAGAAAAGGGACAAAAAACAGTGTGAGAAAGAGCCCTGTGAGCACCAAGGTAAGAGGAGGAGGAAGAGGAGGTGCTGCAGATGCTGAAGCAGCCCATGGAACAGAAAACCACACTGCAACCATTGTGGTGGAGCAGAGAGATGTGACCTGAAGCAAATGTGGCCTGAAGGAACCTTTTCCTGAAGGTTTTTCCTGATTTTTTCCTGAAGATTTATCCCCAAGGACTGGGACCTATGGGAAGGACCCATGTTGGGGCTGGGGAAAAGTGTGAGGAGTAAGGAGAGGCAGAAAGGATTGATTATGCAGTGACCACAACCTCCATTCTCCAATTCACCCGTCTTGGAAGACCTACATCAATTCTGAGTGTGCAAAATACACAGAAACAGCATTAATCCAAAGATTAGGATTAGAACATCTGTAGGGAGCTCACAAAAAAAGGCAGGAATTCTTAGATTCATTATAAAAATAATTTAATTAACCTTCTCTCTATTCAGCTTTTTCAAAATGCATTTGGCAAGATCCCCCTTTGGTAATTTAGTGATTCTAAGCCATTAATTGTTTCAAAAGTTTCATTGCCAGGAGAAAAAGTTAATAAAATATGACAAAGGAGATATTCTTGAGAGAAAGGTATTGGTGGTACTGTGGAAAAGGCAGGAGTTGTGACAATATGGCACTTGGCATAATTTTTAAGTTGCTGCTTTAAGTTCAAAACTGCTAAACAAAGCAAGTAGTTTAATCATTCAGTTTAAATTTTGTGACTCCTTCACAAATGATGGATTCTGTCACTTAACCATTATATGGTTTATTTTGAGAAATGGAAAACAAGCCACTGAAATAGCTTGAAATACTGAAATTTTGAAGCAAAATTAAGATACAATTTCATTCCATGTATGTTCCCATACTACTGAGATTTTTCTCCTTGATTTTCTTTCTGTGTATATATTTGTTCCATCACAGATCTTAAATTAATTCGATTCACTTAAATCCAATGCTATAGCTTATCGTTGAAGCTTAGGTAGGCTTAGGTAATTACAGTTCTTCTGACAGTAACTTTAAGAACAGAAGGTTGCTGTGTGAGGCTGCCTGGTGAGAAAATAAGAATAAGGACCAAAGAATCAATTTGGGGTAGTCTGCAATACCAAGGGCAGCCTCCTGATAGCTGGAAGTGCATTAATGACTGTAAGAAGCAACCAGAAATGCAGAGAAGGAGAGCAGAAATGAACAGCCAGCATAACTTCAGCAAAGTTAAACAAACAGGCAATTCAACAGAAAAGCTGAGTTTTGTCCAGCTTCCTCTGCATTATTATAGATTACACTCATTTATATCAGAAGACAACTAATCCATACTGCATTTTCCTAATGGAAATGCAAAGGCATCAAATATTGGCTACCTGATAAAGCAAAAGAAAGGTAAACTCATAAAATTTTCTATGACAATTGTTCTCATGAGTTTACATAATGCAAGCCAGTCACAATAATTATTTCCCATATACATTTGTCACTTAGTTTTGCCATATTCCTCAGAATTTTGTTTAAAATAATGAATGTTTGCAGAATTTTAAGGAAAATATCAAAGTGGTTGTTGAAGTTTTCTTGAATAAATAATCCAGATCCTCACTTGAAACTGTTCCCATTTTGACTTCTGACTTGTCAGAGAATAACTAATAATCAGACAAGCAATCTGTGCTGCCCAATTAATTGGTTGGAATATAAAAGTTCCTCATCCTTGTTCTTGTGTTGTGACGTCTAACTTGCTAAAAGTCAAAAATCTTGACTGACCTTGGACATTTTGTGCACTAAATCAATTAAAACACTACTAGAACAAGCCACAACCTGTAGAAACAAGTAAAGACAATTTAAGTGTTCAATAGAATTTCTGAACTGGAAAACAATATGAAAATTTTGTGTATCTGTTCTCTTAATTCTTTCAAGAGGTAGATTTTTGATTGCAAAGTGATCAATGTATGTATGGCCACTTTCACCTCACCTGTTTTTAATCTTGTCTCAAAATCAGTGATAGAATTGAAAGGAACACTGAGGCAACACATCATGAACCAATACATGAAATTTAATGTCCTAAAGGTCTTTCAGCATTCCTGAACAATAAAACAGTGATTTAATTATAACACCTAAGACCATTAAGTTATTCATGTTGCAGATATTTCCTGTGATTCTTTACAAAGCTTTAAATAACCTAAATTTAATAATATCAGTTTATTAATTTTTGTAGTCTGAGTAATTACTTTTTTTTGAAAATAACTGAGATGACTGATGCTAAGAAATTAAAATTAATTATATGGAAGTGAATGTATGGTAAAATTCAGCTATTGAAATTGCCTCAGTATTGTTAGCATTTAAAAGCCACTTCTCTCAAGTGTTCAACATGTATTTCCAGAATTATTTTGGGTACTATGCCCAGTCAAAAATAATGAAGAAATTTTTCTCTGAAGCAGCTCAGGAAATGATATTTGGATAATCATTAAGTAAGAGTAAGCTAGGATTCTATTAGACTAGAAGGCCACATGCTGCAAAAATTTTGATGTATATAAGCTGACATAAACGGGGCTCCAAATCCCAGGAAATGCAACCAGAACCACATTTTGCACAGGTTCAAATTCATTACATTACATAAGAAAAACATAAAACAGAATATATACTATATTATATATATAATAGAATATACTAAATATACCCACTAAAATTTCTTGCATTTTATTCTTTCCTTTTATAATGACCTTCAATAATGACCACTTTTGAAACAATATTTAATTTATACATCTTCATAAAACCATGCCACCAGTTTGATATGGTTTTGGATAAAACTTGTAAGGTAACATTATTTCAACCTTCAGCTGGCCCTGCTCCTGTTCACTGCATACTCAGCTTTGGCCTAATCCTGCCTACTTTTGCATTAGTGGAAGTTTATCTGCATCAACAAGGCAAAAGCAGAGCTTTAGTTCTTTTGCTTTACATGCCTTACTACCAAAAAAACCCTCTCCAAACCAAAACAAAAACCCAAACAAATCAAAAATCAAACATACAAAACTCACCCAAATAAAGAAGCTGTCAAATTCTCTGCACCTAGACTATTTCTATTGCTTTTATTACCAGGTAGTAGAAATCCTTTAAATTGCTAGAATGTTTTTTCTCAGTGAAAACATTATATACAATCTTGGAAAAAAAAAATCCCATGAGTAGTATGAGGGGAAAAATAACCCTAATTTTTTTTAAGGGAAAAATATGTTGCTGCAGTCAATGTTATTTTCATTTATTTTTGCCCCTAGAAAAGGGCTTGAGCTGCCTTCAAAACTCTTCTATACCTCACATGCACTGAGGCCATATAGAATCTACCACAGTGGCTAAATAAAAGCAATTTCATCTGGGTTTTCATGCTGTAACTCTTGGGCTTCTTGAGAACCAAGGCTCTTCTAGCCTGGGAAAAGAGAGAAGCCAACTTGCCTTGAAGGCTGACCTAGAGCAGAGGCTGGGCAGAGTTAAAGAATAAAGCAGGGATTTATTAAAAAGCCGCAATGGATTCACTTTGTGCACAAGAGCCCAGCCAGTGCTTCACCCAAAATGATCACAAAATGGATGACTGGTTACAAGGTCTCTCATTTTTAAAAGTTCTGGTCCATTTGCATGTTTGAGTTATTTTTCCAATTACAGATTCAGCTTACGAAGTCCCATCCTTCTTGTTTTTCTCTCCTCAGTCCACCTTGTTTATGCTCTTGGGCCTAAAATTTGGATCATTTGCCCCTATCTAGAGAAGGAATTGTTTTGTTTAGCTACTCTATGAAGAGAGCTCACCATCCCTTAACATGAAGCTCAGAACTACACACTAAAGCAGCACAGAATCTGAAAAAATATAAAAGGTAAAACCTGAGGCATCAACACTGAAGCACACATTATCTGGCAGCCCCATGGACTGCAGACTGGGGAGAGGAGGATTCCCAGATAATAAACACCACAATTATGTAGTTTGCTGAGTGGGAAGCTTACTGTACAAGAAATTAAGGCATTTTTTTTCTAGACTATTGCTAAGGTTCTTTCCCTTTAACAGAGTGTTGAAAGGTCACAGCATAAAGAAATTAAGATCAAGCTGTCAGTTTCTGATGAGTCTCCTACACACGCTGAGAAAGCAGAGTCATTTTCTCTGTATGTTTGGGGTGCATAACCCAACATTTTCCTACCAGGCTGCTCAGTTTTAAAGGAGATATTAGTTATTACTCATAAATGTACATTTTGACCCATAAAAAGAGCCCTTATACGCTTTGCTACGTGACAGAGGCTGAAGAACTCAAGTTTCTGGGTTTAGTGTGTGCCTGGCATATTTGCTGCTCTGTGTGCTGCAGATCCTATGGATCACTGGATCAATCCCAACTCCCATGCCACTCTATTACCTTCTGCTGGAAACAAATGGCATATTCTGACCTTCTTAAATACTGATCTAAGTCCCACTTACCCTTCCTCCCTCCACAAATAGACTCCTGTGCAGCAGAATGACAACACCATAAAGATACGTGTATGCATACATATGGATTTAAATGTAATCTCTATAAAAGCAGTAGAGCATTTGCCTTTATTCAGCTTTAAGCAGAAATTCAATAATAAAGTTGCAAATATCTGTGTATTGCCCTTGGCAGTAGTAAAAATAAGTCATTTGGATTAAACATTTTCAAGTAGTACATTTTATAACTTAAATAATATTATTTTTATTCAAGATCCCATTTGCTTTAATGCAATTTGTCTGAGATCAAGTACTAATTTCTGTTCCAGGCATAGCCTTGGGAAGATAAAAATATTAAATACAATTCTTTGTGGGTATTAAAAAATCATCTTGCCTTACTTAGATTATCACCACCAGTGAGGCCTAGGTACTGATAGCATTTATAATACTATGTATGAGAAAAATACCAAAAGGATTATGTAACAGGCTAGACTATATTCTATATAGGTAGCTGTTGAATTGTAGCCAGAATAGTAAAGTATTTTCAGGTTCTCATTTTCTTAACTTGTTGGAGTCTTATGGTCAAATAAATTTTTTTCTTAGATCTAAAAAAATTTTTGCAGTAACTGTTAAAACAGAAGTTTAATTAAAGCTGCTAAACTGAAAAGCTCTACTAATTGACAGTGTTAAATACAGAGTAGTCCACTAGTATGAATGAGGAGTAAATTACAGATGAAAGGACTGACAAGTAAGGAACCCATATGGGCAGTTTGATATTTACAAATTGGATCTTAATATAATATGTAATTTTGCCTTCATTTTTATCTTTATTGCCTCCATGCAATGTGAAAGTAGTGCCTGAATTCTCACTCTGCCAAATGCAAGCCAAATACCTTCTGCAGAACTTATTTTTGACAAATTTAAACAAAACCTGCTGAAAATTGGTCTCAAATTCCCACCTTCTGTTTAACACTCTGTTTAACATTTATAGCTCTCCAGTGAAACTTAACAGCAAAAAGAGTATTGGTAATTCTTTCTTCTAGTCTGTCAAAGTCTGGGTTTCCTCTACAGAATGAAAATACCAGGGGTTTTGCAGGGTTTCTAAACATATTAGACTTCATGTCTTCTTTGAGTTGCCTGTTTGCTTCTGAATGGTAAAATGTCAAACTGATTTTTAATTGCAGCCTTGAAAATTAGAAATGGTAAGTGGAAAAATAAGTGAAACAAATCATCTATTGAAGAAAGCTGAGGGCAGTTCTAAAGTTCAAGAAGCTTTTCAGAAAGGCATAATGAATATTATCTTTGTGAGAAATGCTTAATCTGGGTGTCTGCAGTTAAACCTTGAGGAGTTTAGCTGGAAGAGTTAAGAGCCACATGCCCAGAAAACTGTAGGAAGAAAATAATATGGGGAAAGGTTAACATCTTAACATTAAATTATGGGCTTTAATAAAAATTACAATATATTTTTATATAATCAGGTATAATTGACTACAATGGCAGGTAGTAAAACAAAAATGAAAAGACTTGTTTCATCTGTCAGTACCCGGTTGCACCAGAGCTCTGCAAAAGAATCATGTGTGTCTTTGAACTGAGTTAAATTCTCTGTGAAATAAACCAGTTTTGCTTTCAAATTCTCAGTTTCTCAAATACAATCTCAAAGATAAAAGTATTGTATTCAGGCCAGTTTGCTTTGTTCAATTGTATTAAAAAATTTAGTCCAAATTTCAGACTCACCCTCACCCTTTATGATCTCTTCCATTGTTTTTCTTTAATTGCATATTTTCATTACTAAAATAATCAAACGCGTATATGATTACAAAAGTGCAATATAGTCCTTAAACCATATAAATAAATATTTTATGACTTGTAGTTTAGATTACCCCTAGAAAAAAAACTTTTCTAGACAAATATTGCATTATTGTAGTCATTAACAGCAATTACATCGATTTCTTTTGTTAAGTCTTTTAAAGATCCCTTTTTTTTTCTCCCAAACCTGACTAAATAGATGAAGCAAAAAAAAATCCTTGAAAATCTCAGTTGGTGTTCCTCAAAATCATTAGATGCCTAAATTCCTTAAGGAATCTGAATAACTTTCGACAAACATCTATGACTGATTTGATGTGTAGGAATAGTTTCAGCGCAGTTTCTGTATAAAGCTGTTCTCATAAGCACGCTTGGCCAAAGCTCTGCCTTCAAATCTCCTGCATTTTAACAGGTTCCTCAACTTTCTTGTTGTGAAATTGTTACAAAGAAGCTTGTATTAGTGAAGGTTATTTTTCCATTGGCAGGGAAATAACCCTACACTGGTATTAGGCATATTCATTGAGAAGATTTCTTATTTGTATTACTGTATTACTGAAGCCATAGTCAAGATCTTAGTTTTAAATAAATATTCAGAAAACTAGAATTATTTTTTTCTGTGCATCACATATACCTGTATATATCTATATATATATAAACATCCATACATATACATATATATACACGCATATATATACATACATGTATATATATATATAATACACCTTATATAAAGAAAAGTATAGTTTTCCTTTTTATTCCAAATCAGCCAACCAAATTCTGGCCTGTAGTTTTGTAACTTCATGATATCATGAAGATTTTCACACAGGGCAAAAAAATGAAGCTGTTTGACTTTACACATAAGGGTATTACAGTATTATTATAATATAAGCATCAAACATATATACTTTATAGTATCATACCAGACTTACGGTAGGAATTAATTGTGAAATTGCAAAATAGTTTCCAAAAAACCCAGTATTTCTATGTTTGCAGGATTTAGTACAAATGACACTTGCTTTGGTTTCTGGGAATCTTATTAGTAAATCCTGGTCTTTGAAGAATTGTCCTGCATTATTCGATTGGACTTGACTCGCTTAGGGTTTGAAAGTATCATCTTTTCTGCTAGCTGCAAAAACTGATGCTAAGGTTTAAAGAGCAGAGCTCTAGCAGAGATGAAGAGGAATGTAGAGATAGAAGCCTGTTGAATCCTTTTTATTCTGGATACAAACAAATATTGAAGGTGCTGTGCAAAACACCTCCAAACAAATGCATCTTAAGGTCTATTTCAGATTATGAAGCACTCTGCTCTGTAGTTACCTGTGAAGCTCTGAAAATACAAAAAAATGAAGAATTGGTGATGATGACAAGTACGTCCTGTGAATAAGTAGCTCTCTCAGAGCACTGCCAAGATGTAAAAATGGCCAGATTGTGGAAGCTGCAGGCTGTCTGCTTTGTAGATGACAGGTTTCCTGAAGAGAACAAAGTCAAGCACTGCACCACATGTAGGCCAGAGAGATGACATTGCTGGAGATACTGTGCACATTTTGTGACTCTGACAACTGCAGTGATAGCAGACTGGAGAACAGAAATTATAGATGTGTATGTGCATTTGTTTCGGGGAAAATTTTCAGCAATATTCACTTAACAAGGTGATAATTCAGCTTACTGCAGAGGTCTCTCTTCTCCATTTTACAAATATGTTTCCATATTTTCTATGACCCATAAATGTATGATAAATGTGAAATTTATAAAATTGTAATTTTATAACAATGAATTTATAAATGTGAATTTTTTATTTATACACTTTTGTTCAGTAGAACTAAAAAAAGTTTGAGTTTTGAAGGCTCAAGAAATAAACCCTCCCAAAGGAAAAATATTAAATCTCTTTCTAAACTGTAGCATAAAAATTAATCTTTATGACAGAAGATATTTCTAGCCAAAACACCTTTTGAGAAAGAGTTTTGTGAAAAAAAAATAGGGAGTGATAGGACAGTGTAATCAAAATGCTCCCAGTCCTTTGTGATCATACTGATTGAACAGAGAGGATGATCAGCATCCAAGAATTAATAAAGGAAGCTAAAAAGTAAAACAAGGAGTTCTTATGCCCTGCTACTTTCACATTATTTATTGTTGGAATCAAGAGAAAGATAATCATAAATGGGCATAACCCATTTTGAGTGACCTTCATTTTGCTGATGACATTAATCAGTAAAATAAATACAAGGTTTTGTGAAAAAAGGCCAAAATAATGCACACCTGCTAATATTCCAGCTATATTTTTTATAAACTTCAAGTCTTTTTACTTACCCAGAAAATGATAGGTGCTGTAGTAGTGACATCAGGCATATGGTGATCTTAAGGAACAAATGTCCTTCAAAAACGTGAAATACTTTTGGCTGCAGAAGCATGATCAACACTGACACAATGATGGCAATCTGCAATGCCCTCTCTCCTTTAGAGATATTTCTGAAACACCACAACAGTGAGGAACTTTTCTAGAATGCACTGCTCTTATCAGGAAAGTCCTTCTAATAAATTGAAAAGAATTGTCACTGTGTTCTAAGGAGGGTAGACAAGCTGAGCACATCAGAGGTGAAACTTGAACACAGGTACATGGCAACTTCCACAACAGCTTCAGCCTAAAAAAGAAAATAATAGGGGAGCTGACTGAAATCAGATATAAAAGTAAGGAAAAAGCCTTCATCATCACCAGGAAGATCAAAAATCCAAGCCCAGAATACCCAGTGACATGTGGTGCATAGTTTTGAGAGAGCACGAGGTGTAAGCACAGACATTTTGGAAGCATTGCATGACTTTCAGTTTTAAACAGGATAAAAAGAGGTCACCCCAGTGTGGATTACATTTTTACTTCTGACTGTTGGTTGATCTCTCCTTATAATCTGAGTAAAATCAGAGATTAAAAACATAGCACTTCTAATATCACAAATAAAGGGTGATTTTTACTAAATGCTTGTTATAAGAACTGCAGAAAAAAATGGTTATATTCCAGTCTAAAATTGTCAACAGGATTTTGGAAACTGTTTACTCAAGTAGTCAATAGGAAACCAAACATTACCATGGCAACTATCACCTTACAGATGCAGTAATTTGTGTACTCTTTAAGTGGACTTTTTAATCGCTATTTAATTTAAAATTCTCTTCAATTTTTTTCTCTCTCAAAAAAACCTTAAAACAAGAACTGAAAGCATTAATTCTATTAATGTTTTATGCATTTAAGGCTGCCATCTTGCTAGAGTGTACAAACTCAAATTCTAATGCTTACTTGATCTTTGGGTTGAAGAGTCAGAATTGAGTGGGACGTGGCAGTGATGCCGCAGTTCTGGACCACAGGGCAGTGAAGTTCTTGGTCCTTTGGAACACCCTGATCTTGTGAGAGGTTTCAAGGCATGCACACAGCAACTCACAGGGTGTGAGTGAGACTGAGGCTACAGAATCATAGAATGGTTTGGGTTGGAAGAGACTTGAAAAATAATTTAGTTACAACTCCAGGCTGCTCCGAGCTCCATCCAACCTGGCCTTGAACACTTCCAGCAATGAGGCATCCACAGCTCCTCTGGGCAATCTGGGATTCTCCTGTGGGTTAAGATATATCCTTGACAGTCTTAACATAATTCTCCTTTTTACCAGAGTTAGAGCCAGGATAATATCTTTGATTATCTCCATGTTTCAACCTAAAAGTTATTTTTCCCGGTTCACATTTTCAACTGCAACACTCCCTTGAAAGCTCTCTACAAATCCTAGCTTGAGATCATTAACCTCCTCCTTCATGTCTTCTTAAAGGGTTTTCTGGCTTACCTTTTTTCAGTATCCCAGCTGTGCTGAGGGTGTCACCTGCTCTGACAGCCACAGTCACAAGCATGTGCAGCACTTTCTTGGTTCAGGTCTCATCCTCTAGTGAATAAGGGTAAGATGCTCAGGCCTTAGGTTGCATGGGGGACAACTTGCATTACCTTAAATATAAACTACAAGAGGGATGCACAACTTGAAAAAAAACAAAAACAAACAAACAAAAAAAAACAACAAAAAAAAAACAAAAACAAAAAAAAAAAAAACAGAAAAAAACCCCACAAAACCAGAATGGATAACATGCAAGTTAAAAACCATTAGTGAAGAAGCAGGGGATGATTTATACCAGGGTTCTATCTGTTTGCCATCTAAACCAGCAGGAGAACTGTAATTGGTACACAAAGGAAAGAGAAACAGTTCTGAGAATTACAAAAGTGTAACAAAGAAAAAGAGAAAAATTATAGCATTAAAGAAAATCTCATTTTAGTAAGAATGTGCAAAGTTCTGGAAACAGAATTGGGCTTTTGGCAGGGGAGTCAGCAAGCTGAATTTAAATGTTAATTTTGATCTGTAGTGCAGAATGCATTAGGCAATGAAGGTTAGATACAATTTTTTTAGCAACTGTCCTGTCAAATGATGTTAATTATATCCTAATTAGTTTACAACCCTGTAGCTAGTCCATCTTACAAACAATTAGCTGAGAGATTTTCTTAGCCTAGCATTTGATATGAGCGCAATAATTTCTATCTTTTCTTCCTCCTGTCCCTTTCATTTCTGTCCCCATTTGCAGCTTCGGAACAAAACCTAAATGGTAAAAACATCCTGAGTACAAAAATGACATAAAAGAACAGAACTTACCAAATGGTTGCCTTTTTCTCCAAGCCAGGTTAGCACTATTATTTCTCAGATCACAGCATCTGTGATTGATGTGCATTATACAAGTACATTTTGTGCAGGTATCAGTTAAATTTTATAGTGCTAATAATGGAAAAAAATCTGATTCAGTACTTTGTGTGGGTCTGAGAGACATGAAGAACAGCATAATATTCTTTATGATAAATTAATCTCTTCCATTGTTCTATTATCAATTGTCCATTGATATTTCAAATTCACAGAGTCAACATTTAAATGGTATTGTACTGTGTTGTACAACAGCTTTTGGGCATTATTTACGCAGAGAAACATTTCTGCAAACACACATAAGACATCACAAAATAAACTTTCAGAAGCAATTGCTTTAGGCTGAAATCTGACACAGGGAAATAAACTTATCCACAGTAAAACAAATTTAGTAGGCATTTCTCTCAGGATAAATTTGGCCTTCTGTTTTAAGATCAGAGCAAGAGTTATTTTAACTTAAAAATTAAATACAGCTCTTGACAGGATATTCTGGGTGAGAACGCAGATGCTTTGTGATGACGTCTTTTGCCAAAGCAGACTCAAAAGAGAATGGGCACTACCTGTGATGTGCCAACTGCTGATGCTGTAAGCAAAGACTAAGTACAGAGCAGTCATAATCTTCCAGAGTCAAGGTCACAATTTAATTTGTGCTCAGAACTGACTGGCACCATCGCAAGTACACACTCTCAAATCAAGAGCTTTAAAAATATATTATTCTGATCAAGAGAAATGGTAGTTAGAAGAGAATTAACAAAATCATGGAAGGAGAATGTCTTTTAAAGCTAATGATAATTATTTAAATATATTTTGGGACAGAGATAAAAATAAAACTTGGTGCTGATGCAATTTTGTAATTACAAGTTCTTCATCTTAACTAGAAGACTTTCTGATATATCCTGAGGTATCATTTTTGATTTTATTCAATGTAATCCCATTAGCAACACACAATCAGCCTGGATCACAGTACATCCTTTGTAGGTGCAAACCATATTGTTGAGTAATGATTGGCTACAAAACAAAAATTCCAGATTTAAACCAGTCCTCTTGCATGTTGGCTATTGCCAACAATTGCACCAAAATATTTGTGATTGCAGTTGATTCTGAAATAAAGAACAAACAGCTTGTGGTTTCTCTAATTCACAGACTCATTTTGTGCTGATTAACTAATATATATAGTGAAACTCATTGTGCATCTCTAAGCTGCAAAAAGTTATTGAGAAAATAATTCTCTCATCTTTACTTTGTTTTAGTGACCTCTCTCCTAAAAAGGTAAGTGAACCAACAGAGTTAAGATCTTGATGGATGCATACTTTCATTTTTCCTTGTGTTGGAATAAACTCTTGGATTCCTTAATTAATTTTTTATACTCTTTGCAAAATAGTACAGGTTATAAATGGCCAGTACATTCCATTTACAACAACTCCAACTGCATTATACACTGTAGCAGCTTCCTTGGAATTCTGCAATCTGCAATGTCAATAATGTCTAAATTAAGGTTTTTAATCTGATTAGGGGTAAATTAAGAAAGCACTGACATGGCAGAATTAGTCTAGACTCCTAATTACCCATGGATTATGGCATTTGTCTTTCCAAATTAGAATTACAAGTGAAAGTGAATATTTTAAAGAAAGAGGTAAGTACTAGGCAAAGCAGAGTTGGACTGCAAAGTATTATCAACTCCAAGTACCCTTCTATGATAGTAAAATAATGCTACAAGCAGAATAAAATCTCTGTTAAGCAGAGGGAAGGCAGGTATGGTTTAACAAGGAATTTAAACAGAGCTTGGAGGAAGGAGCAGCATGCAAGCCTTATCAGCAGCGAAGTGACTCTAAGAGGCAATAATAACAAGAATATGAGATTTATCACAAATTTTTCTCTATTTCTCTATGCTACTTTAAGGGTTTATTATGCCCTTTCCTACCCACCCTACCCCACCCAGGAGAAATGAAAGCAATATCAGAGAACTTTAGATCTTATGTTATTTTTTGTCATTCTTCAAATCTAGCATTGATTATCATTGCCTCTTTCCCAGATGCAAAGCCATTCAGAAGATGCTTTGTTTTAAAAAGGTAATCCCAGATTATTGAACATTTAAAGTGAAAGAATCCATGCTATATATAAGTCTTGCTAAAATAGAGCTCAGGTTACCTCCCAGGTAGCAAAAGGGCTGTAATTATACAGTCCATAGTGTAAAATTAAGTGAAACCCTGAAGAGAATTATTAATCTGTAAGGGGAGAATTCTAATTCCTATTCTACTTACCTAAATCAGAACCATAAGGATTACAACAGTATGAACTTTTCTTACTTCAACTAGTGAAAAATACAAAGTTATGACATTTAACACAATGATTGTATCAGTATAAGCCATTCTGTGGAGAAAAAACCAGTCTGTAACTAATTCTGCTCCTGCTTGGTTCAAGCATGCTCTCTTTTTTTTGGCTGTGTATAAATGTGCACTGGCAAGTGCTCATCTTTTGCAGACTGAAAATCAAAAAGACAATTTCTACCCTGAAATAAAAATAAATCATATATTATATTCCAGATTTGGCAGCGCTACCCATAAAGAGATATAAAAAATTGCGAGTTGTATAAGCCACATGCCACAAATCATCTTGCATGCTCAAATGTCAAGTTATATTTTACATGAGTCACTAACTATCTGGATTTCTTTGGTAATGATTTTCTCCAGTTGGAATTGTATCCCAAGTCCATGCAGTTTTTCTTCTACTACATGTGAAACCTTCACTCTGCCATGCAAACTCTATGGGAAAAGCCGTAAAAAAACAAACAAAAAAACCCACACCAAACAAACAAAAAACCTAACAAGAAAATTAACTGAAAAACCCAATACAAGGATTGTCAAGTAGCTAATTTGAGACAATTGTCTCATTTACAATTACTGACACAAGGTAGCTGCATGCTTAGCTGGATAACAGATATCCCACTCATAAACAAACCTGGAAGACATCCATATTTCCTCAAACACATTTGAAATGCAGATTCCAAGTTTGCAACATTTTACACTTCCCTCTTGCCTGAGTCTCTTAGCTAGTCTGATCCATCTTGCCACCTTGATATTGGCAAGACACCTCTAGTCTGAGTGCTTCAGGCACTGAAAAACTCGAGCTGACACAAAGTCAGTTCTCCCATCCTTGGTGTGGTTACACAGCGATGCAGGAGTGGGAGGCCTTAGCACCAGACTGTCCCCTTTTGGGACCATTATATGGTGTAATTCATAACAATGGCCAAAGCAGGTGCGTAGTCTGACAGAGAATTAGGTGGTTCCACGTGAAGCCCATCTTCCTTTTTTTTGTGGCTCCTGAAGGAACATGGGAGCAGCAGAAAACATAGGCTCATATTTTTCATGCTTTTTGAATATAATCATTGGCAACATTTAAAATCTGTGACTATTTCTAGCTCATCAGTAAAGCTTAAAAAAAATGATATAGCCACCTCAGGAGAATGCCTTTATTATGCTATCTCCTGAACCAAGCAGTTTCAGCTCATTGGGATCCAAGCAATTAAATGCTCGAGCAACCCCTGCGAGTCTGGATGGGAACGCCTGGATACACAATAGAGTACAAAGTGAGCAAGGCAATGCTGTTCCAACTCCTGCTCCTTGCCATCTGATAGTCAGTTTGGCCATTCTTTACTGCCCACTGGAGATAGTTTGCCATTAAAGAGGGAACACTGATGAATCATTGTTACTGTCTGGCAGCGCTGTTGAAATAGATCAGACGCATCGTCATTTTTTTGCTTCAGCAAACTTAATCCACAGCTCTGGAAAGTACTGCTGAAGTTACCCTGGCATAAGACAAAGCTTTTGGATTCTTCAATGAGTTGGCATCTGTGAATTGTTTGCCACAGAAGCATAAATCTTGGCAGCATCACTTGATCTGAACTTTGAAGAGCAAGGCTGAGAGTACACTTTCACACTTGTCCTTGAAAGGTTAAGATGTGATTCTAAGGCAGGAAGAGAAAAAGAAAACATGGAAATATTACAAATGAGATTTTTCAGTAAACTTGTAATTTTCAGATGTTTCGAAATATATCATTTTTCCCCACTGAAAATCATGAGACTTTCAGACAGGGAAAATCCATACCACCATAAACAAACATTTACATAAAATTCATACCAAAAGTGTTGTATCAGTTAAGAATCTCAAATATGAATTCCTTAAGCTGGGTAACCAAAGGTAATTTTTAGGCACTTTTTTTGCCTTGAAGTGTGATGAACAACCATCCTCTCCACATGATTTGTTGTAGGAGCCTTGCACCACAGCAAAGCAGACAGATGCCTAATTACAGCCTAGGGCACTCCTCTTTAGGTTACATCTTTAGCAAACCTTGGCCTTCATCCCTTCCTGCAGGTGAGAAATCTTGTCCTTGTCTATCTTAACTTGGAAACATTCACCCTTTCTCTTCCCATTTTTCCTTCCAAGATTAATGCATACAGGGGCTGCTAGGAAAACCAAATTGTCTTTTTAAAAATATATATATATTTTTAAAAATAATAATATATGTTATTAATATCAGTTATCATTAGGATTATGTCTACACTAAAAATGTTTAAAGGCAAATCTTCCTTTTCTCATAGAGATTGGTACAGTTTAAGGAAATTGCAAAATATTCTTTCCCATATCCCAGTCTTCCCAACCAGTAATCTGGAGACAGGAATAAATAGGACAAATTTAGCCTCTGTGAACATCTCTTCTGGTGCTGATTAACAGATACTTGCTGATCTAACATCCAGTAAATACCAAGAGCATAGTTTTTTGCACTACTGATTTTTTTTCTGTTTTCAAGGTGAAGTATATTGTTACATTGAAAAGTAATCTGGGAATTTGCTTCCCTTCTTTTATGACTCTCCACTAAGTCGGTCATGAATTTAGGAGAGGTTCCAATGTGTGTTTGCACTAAAATAATATAAATAGAAGTTAAATGAAAAGAACTAATTAATGCAAAAAGGCTACATTTCTTTATTATGCCAAGGACTGTAAAATTATAGACTAGGAAGAAATGTTTAGGTAAAATAACATTAAATTCAACCTCATGATCCTTATGCTGAATCACTTAGCCAGATCTGGCAAACTAAAACATGCAAATTTACTAAGATAACAGATAAATGCAGATCCCCAAAGTTTAACACTTGTCAGTGTCCTTGTCCTTTTTGAACTCATTTGTATGCAAAAGCCCATGGAAATGTATGACAATGTGCACCACAATTTATGCTTAGCAAAAAAAAAAAAAAAAAAAAATAATCACTTGCTTTAATCCTGTTTTCCAATAATTTCAACAGATGTCCCCTACTTCCTGTATAACAATTAAGTATCGATACCTAAACCTTTTTCCCCTCATTAATTGATTTTTAGGCCATACCTCTACTTCAGTCACTTGTTTTCATGATAAATAACTCTAGTCTTTTAGATCTTTTGTTACATGAAGGCAGATTTACCTTCCTGTTCTCCACAGGCTGCTTTGAGGTGGGCTAAGTGCAATATCACAGCATTAAAACTCTTGTACTAGAAACACACAGAGTAGTGTAAATTGAGGATTTTGACTCCTCAGAAAACTGAGAGCTTCACAGCAGCACAGGTCACTCACACTGGCAGCTTATTTAGAGTCCATCAGGGCTGCAAATACATGCACTCATGCATACATATAAAAAAATAAACAGAAAATGGGAATATCTACTGTCTGGCCCCATGTTATCTAATTATACAGCACACAGCAGCGTGCTTGATGTCACCATGTTTAACTTTCCAATTCATCCCCTTCTCCAAGGTGAAAATATGCCTGCATATTAAGCACTCTAAATCCCAAACAGAGGACCTGGGGCCTCATCGATAATGAATTTCCATTATAAAACCTAACCTCCTAATGATTTACCATCCAACAAAGACACCTCCTAACGATAATTTCCTGTTTTTCAGGAAGCCCTGTGTTTCAGGGCTAATTTACATAACTAGGTAAATGACACTGACTGTATCACCTGTGTCTGTCACACAGAGGGTGAAATCACTTCCCCTTACAAAAAAACCTATTGACTTTCATTTGCTGCATGATATTTATTCATGGGTCTGCTAATTAATTCTCTTTATTTTACAGCTCCTACCAATTTTATTCTCATGGAAATCTGATTTACTTGTTTATATTAACTAAGATAGCTCTGGAGTTCTTCTCAGAAGTTTCTGTCATACTTAGCACTTTCTTTCCTAAGGTACTATGGATCTTACGATGAATATATTGCAAACCACAGTTAGCAGTTCACCAGTTTCATATTCATGGGTGAATGACACCTGGCCCTGGCAATTTATTCCTATTCGTTTTTGAAATTTGTTTTAAAACCTTTTTAGTGAGGTTTCATCTCCAGACAGCTCCTGTCCCCCTCCTCTGTAATGAGAGGCTCCTTCTGCTGAGGAGCTCCTGATCTGTGACACAGGCTGCCTTGAGCTGTGACAAGTTTATTATCTATACATGCACCAGAGCTTTCCAGCTCAGCAGAGGCTGGGAGCTGCTGTGCTGTCTTCCTGAGGCTACCTGTTGGGCAAAATCCTGCCTTTGTGGTGGGCTGATCCTGGCCAGGAGCTAAGCCTGCAACCACTCACTCACTGGTTCCCACACCTCCAGTGGGATGGGGGAAAGAATCAAAGAACAAATGATGAAAATTGGCAGGTGGAGGTAAAGATGGTTTTGTAAGTAAAATACCACAGAGGCTGCTATGGAGAAAATTAACTCCATCCCATCCAGTCAAGGTACAGTTTTGCAAAAGAGAGCAACTCTCAGGTGCAGAAGAAACCAGGGACTGCCCTATGTGGCTCCAAAATTGACTTACCACAGGACACAGCAAAGTTGGTGGTGTCTCAAGGAAAACTTGATTAAGGAAAGGCAGAACACAGTGGATAAAGGAAACAAAAAGGCGTTGGAAGAGGGGGAGAAAGTGCTTCAGGTGCTGGAGCAGAGCTTCCTCTGCAGCCCTTAGAGAAATCATGCTGGAATAGATGGATATTCACCCTGCAGCCTGTGGGAGACTCCATGCTAGCGTTATGGATATTTCCCTAAGAAACTGTGGCCCATGAAGAGCCCACACTGGAGCAGGTTAATCCTTAAAGACTGCAGCCCATGGGAAGGGCCCCTGCTGGAGCAGGGGATAGGTGATGTTAAGAGAAAGAAAAAGCAGAAATGAGCTGTTATGGATTGATCACAGCCCTCCAACCTCCTACAGTGCTAGGAAGGGGGAAGAGAAAAAGTAGCAATGAAGGAGTGAGGCTGAGCCTGGGAGAAAGGGATGGGGTGAAAAAAAGATGCTTTAGGTATTGTGTTTGTTTCTCACTATTCAATTCTAATTTAATTAGAAATAATTTTTACCATTATCTAATCTCTGTGGATTGACAAGATCTAACTTTTTATGATCTTTGATTATTCATAACTCCTATTACAAAAAAAAAGCCACAAACAATAAAATCAGAATCCAAGCACTACTGCAGCAAATAAGTTAACAAATACAATACATTTCTTACACAGCTATTGTTGACCCTCTCCCCTTGTAGCAGAGAAAAATCCAGCTTTCAAAATTGTGATGAATATGTTGCCAATATAATGATCTTCTAACGTGCAAGAAAGAGGCCAGGAAATGATTTAAAATGCCATAAACTTCCTCAGAACAGGTTTCCTGCTGATATGCCTTTCTCCCCGAAGTGCTCCCCATGCTCTTTCTGAAATATTCATTGCCCTAATGATTTCTTCAGGCACTGCTCCTGTACATAAAAATTAGTTCCTCCTATCAAAAAAGAAGCAATTCCAAGGGAACTGTTATGGGAGAAATCCACAGGATCCAGAAATGTATGCAAAAAATGTTTGCTTTTCTTTCTTTGCACACAAGCAGTTGATTTTAACCTTTATTCTCAGAAGTGGCACTGTTACTGTTATCCATGTGTTTACAAGTCGAAAAACACATTTCTAATTTTTTTTTTTTTTCTCCTTGAGCTGTTATACATCTCTGTTTTACCCATGATCTGCTTTATTTCATGGACTTGTATTTTGCCCTTGCAACACTGCACGGCTAGATGCACTAGGATTCACAGGATCATCCGTTCTCTAGACACTTCTGCAGCCCTCAAAGCAATTCAAAACATATTTATCCCGTCACTTCAACTGAACCCTTTCCCCCACCCCTTAACACTGTCTTGCATACTCATTGTGGTTTTAGGAATTCCTTAGTAATTCCTTAACTCCCGACACCTGTAACACATGGCAGCTGTTTTGCAGTGTAGCTTGCTAGCAAAGAGGATATTTCAGTAACTCAAGAATTGGAAATCTCAGAGTCCAAATGTCCAGTCATGCACCTACCTGTTCTGCAAGGAAGTTTGGTTCTGCAAGAGGTTGAACCACGGTATCTTAGGCTGCAAATGCAAGACATAGCTGGAGGTGTTGTATTCTATTGCCATTTGTTAGAGGTGGGGCAGTTACTTTCTGTTAATTGGGCAGTTTTTATTTATCTATTCCACAACCCACCCTCCCTCTGGGAAATATCTTCTGTTAATGGGCCATGGAGTGTCACTGCATGACTGATAAATGCTTGGCTCCTCCCCTTGGGTTGAGCATCATCCCATTGGGAGATGCTCCACCCAGGGGGAGGAGCCAAGCATTCCAACCTGGATATGATCTGAGGTTTGGAGCGCTACAGGCAGCGTTTTCCCACTGGATTGCCAGAGGAAGACCAGGCCCTTCTACACCACCACTGGATCTTCAAGAGGAAAACTCTACCCTTCTACAGGATCCCTGCTCCAGCAGAACCAAACCTGGCACTGCAGGAGGGCTGCAGCCACCATGTAATGGGACTGATACCAGCACCCTGACCAACAGGGTGTCAGGTTGTATTCTGACTCTCTGTCAGTGTTGGTTTGTATTACTGCATTTTTATTTTTCCTAATAAAGAACTGTTATTCCTACTCCCAAATATTTTCCTGAGAGACCCCTTAATTTCAAATTTATAACAATTCAGAGGGAGGGGGTTTCCATTTTCCATTTCAAGGGAGGCTCCTGCCTTCCTTAGCAGATACCTGTCTTTTCCTGTGGCTCAGGAGCACTGCATTCAGCTGTGCACCTTGAAGACTGATTCTACAGCCCAAACATTTCACTTAAGGGAAGTTTCTACTCTACACACAGCTGTTTAGACTTCTGCACATTAAACTTAATGAAATGAAAGCAAATAGATGGCCTTCATTAAAATCTGGTACAAGCAGTAGCATACCAAGTCTTGATTGCTCATTTGGGGCATGAAATGAATGCAGTAGAAAGCACAGACTAGAAGAATAATACCAGTCAGGATGGATTTGAACTGGAAAGTAGCAGTGAAGAGCATGATGACACTCACCCAGAAGAGAAAAAGTGACCTAAAGGAGATCCACAAACACGCATCTCACTCACCAGTGTTTCAGTGGTACAGTAAGTAATTCAGGAATTAGTCTCCTCCTTTCATTCAACAAAGGCTTCAAATACCTCATGGTGGAAGGAATACAAGACAGATCTCTAATGCCAGGAGCAAGCAGGCACATGTAAATCATCTTGTCTTCCCTGTGATTGGCAAAACAAGGGAATGGATACTCACCTGTTCCCAGGATTCTCCAGGGTTATGCTGCACAATTATTAATCTTTTGAGCATCTATTAAAAATCCACAAATCACAGAAAATTCATACAGGAGCAGGGATCTCACTCAGCTATTCCTAATTATTAGAAACATGAAGAATAAATAAAAGCTAAACAAACATTCCTTTGATTCAGACTTTACACACAAATAAAAGGCAATTCAATCAAGATTCTGTGGCATCAAAACCAGAAATTTAATGGTAGTCATGAGATGTGGGTCTTATTAAAAAACACAGGACTGTTACCTCTTTCTGGACATGATCACATGCCTATGTTGGTACATTCCATATGACAATAGATGGAATAGGAGTTGAATAACTGGCAGGTCTCTAAAAACCATAATTGATTATAGAGTGTAAATGCATTATTAGCAAAGTCCAGTAAGGATAAATCTACCATCCAAAATTACTGAGTCATTTTATCAGCAGTCTGTGTGATGCCTAGTGATGTCTGTAGGTAGTGTGAAGGTTTCAGTATAGTAAGTAACAATAATAAAAACAAAAAGATCTGCTACACAAAGGTATAAATTCACTGATGGAGATGTTGTTGGAGAAGCATTGCGTATTAATATGGCAAAATACAAGAAAATTCACTTGGTCATAAGGAACAAAGATTTTACCCTGCAGAGCAGCAGAGTTTGCTCCAGAAAACACCAACCAAAGAAAGGCTACTGAGTTTTTGCAGGCAGCAACTTTGACTTGAGCTCTAGCATCAGTGATGCAGGTAAAGGGATTAGTTATTGGCTAATTTGGAACTTGCTGGAAAACTGCAGCACATGTGTATTGTTTGGGAATTGCCTAACGCATTCATGTTTGGAAATCTCACAGCCTACACAGAACTTTTTATAAGTGGGGCCTGTGGATTTGTAGTCTACAGACAGATTTCATATTTTAGCCATGAGATTACTCTGTATCTTTTTTAAATTATGCACTGTGTGTTCCCCTGGAAAATGCCTCATATTTCTGTACATGTGATGGCTATTGTGGCTTCCTGCATTCATCCTATGACCCACTTCCATATGAAGGCTGGAACCCTCCATTTAGAATTGGCTGACACATGCCTGAAAATCCTGGCCAAAAGAACAAGTTCTCAAAATTGACAGGACAAGATGTCCAGGTGGAAAGAGAATATAGAACTGGAGAAACAAAATGAAAATCAATACCGAGCCTCCTTGCACCCAATAAGCTGTAGATCTTGGAGGCATAAAAAAGTGAAACAAAATTAGGAATGTGTTTTTCCCTCTGGGAACAAGGTGTCTACAGGTGGCAGAAGGATAACATGTACCACCACTTGGTACTCATGCTTCAGGGAGAGATTTTAGTGGAGCTTTAAGAAGATCCCCAGAATAACTCAGAGAGTCATGCCAAAAATGCAATCTGGTTTGTTTGCTATGGAGAAAATAATGCCAAAACTTACCAGGGTATGCAGCGTACTTATACTTTAAAGTAACCTGAAAATGTGCAGTATCAGAATTCACTCACAATACATGAGCTGAAGAAGCTAAAAATTTAGTAAATCCAGCATCCAAATAAGGAGCAGTTTCCATGTATTTAGAGCTAATAATTTAGCCTGGAAGACAGCAGACTCACTCTTGCTTGGAGTACTTAAGAAGATTCAGTATACTTTAATGTATGTTTTGAAGATGGCTGTGTGGTATGTGTATAAGGAAGCTCAGACTGCTAACAATTTTATTGGATTAAATAATTTAACTAGCATGCAATATGAACCATGCAGTATCATAGGACCAAATTCAGAACTTTCCTGATAAAAAGCTGTGCTTTCAGTAATAACTTCTTTGTTGTGTTCTTAATATTCGAAGCATCCTGTGGCAGAAGAAAATCTAAGCCAACCCTGAATTTAAAGGCAAAGTCACACTTGAATTGCCCCAGTAGATCTGGCAGTTCTCAAGGTTGTTAACCATTCTCATTTTCATGACCATGATATTACAAAATCAAACACCCTCATAGCTGACAAGTTAAAAGAGTGAATGGTAATAAACCATGGTGCTGCTCAAAATGATGAGCTGGTTCTTCCACTGCAATAAATCAACATTATTTCCTTGGCAAATGAAGCCTTAGATTTATGCCACGTAAAGGTCTGACCAGCATGTAGTGTTTTGAAATCTGGAGAAACCATTTTTCTTGGTTGCAATGTGCCTCTTTGATCATAAAAGCACAGTAAAACATTCAGAAAGGTTACTTAATACATTGTCAAGGTAAATGAATCTCTGTAAATAGAGTCAGCGTGGTTATGTCTCTGGTGATACCAGAGTTGCTAAGGTAACTACTAATTTCCACCCTAGAGTAAATATTACATAAATCTGACAGCTTATTCAATTTTATATATTATACTTTGGGGCAGAGCATGGCTTTTATTTCCTCCTGTGATATTGACCCCGCTTCACTTGTGCACCCTCTTGGCTGCTGAAAATCTTTTATCCTTTAACCTTTATCATCCACCAAAAAAAGTATCAAGGTAACAGCCAGCAAATCTGATCCCTCTGGTCTGCTGCTTTTTCACATGCTTTGCTTTTTATTTCATGTCAGGTTATGAGTCAAATTTCTTGACTTGTACCCTGAAGCTTAGAAACAGCATCTCTAAAATACCTTGCAGCCGGCTTCTAAGTAAAGACATACTGCTGCTATCAACCCAGTTTTCCCCACTTAATTTGGATCTCTGATAAGGAAACCAACTTGCCTTTCCTTTTTACACTTTTTGGTGTCTTTGGTGGGCAGCTGTTCGCATCTTGTTGAACAAACACACAGCAATACTTATGCGTTTGTAGGAACTCCTCTAAAGAGATAATTTCAAATGCAAAGTGTTTAGTGGCAATGGCACCTTAAATAAATATTCTTTCCCTTGTCTTGTGGTGAACTTTGCTTTCTACTATGCTGGCACAATCATTTGCTACTCTGTGCTAAAGCTCTGATTAGGATTCTCTCTTAAAATTGAAAAAAAGCTTCTCTGACTGCCTTTTTTATTAGCCCAAATCAATTCCCTGATTGGGTTGAAGGAAAGCGCTATAAACAGGCATCCTAACATAACTGAGGATGTTTATCTGCATGGCAACAGGAAAATGGGGATGTGAGGGGAGAAGGGCAAGGAAAATGAAACCTAAAATTTCGGTTTTCTTACATTCATACTTAGGCATTCCAAATCCACAGTAAGTATTTTTGAATTCTACACTTACCATTTTCTTCCTCACTAAAGAAGATGCTGGACTCCAGCTTTCTTATTTAGGTCTTGCCTCAGCTTTTGATGACATGGTCTGAATACACCCAGAACACACACCCAGAATGTGCTATTCTGATATAATGCAGCTGTAACTAGATTCAAGCATATCCTTTGAATTTCACTGAGTGACATTGATTTACACCAGCAGGGAAACTAACTTTAGAAGATGCAACTGAACAGGGCAAGCACCACCTGCACACCTGTCAGGCCTGCTCAAAGAAATGCTGAATAGCCACTGGCCTGTAGCTGCTACAGGAAATTACTTTAGAATATAATCAGTTTATAAGAGGTTTAATTTCCCTTGGAAATGCAGTGCAATGGAAAAAAAACCTCAACTCCATGTTTACAATAAAACCCCTTCCTGTCTTTTGCAAAAAGAAGTTTACTTTATAAAATACCCACAAATTTGCACACACAATGAGAAATAAGGGAAAAAAAAACCTCTTCTTTTTTGTTTCTATTACTAGAAAATGAAATAAAAGAAGATAATTTTCCAGCTATGGAAATAAGCTGGCCTAAATTCCTGAATTTCGTACCTTTTTCAAGGCTGCATGAAGGAAGGCTTGAACTAGTTATTTATATGCTCACATCCATACATTCATCACATTTATGCTGCTTATTTTGAGAACAAAAGAACATAGGACATGTACTAAAAGATATGGCTTTGACAGCTTGCCAGATGTTTTGTTTTCCTCTGAAACAGGGAGCTAATCACTGCCTCACACTGAAGATGCAATCCTATAAACATTAAACTGCAACAGTGGGAACGTGGGACTGAAAATCTTCTTCGCAAGCTTCAGAAAATGTTTAAGTTCTATATCAGAAAATTATTGCTTTTGTGAGAGACAGATCCCCAAATCCAACCTCAGTGATTGAATGCAACATCTTTATATTTGTGAGGAAATATCATGGACTGTCTCAAGGAAAACAGCCAGGCAAACTGCCTTTGGTTTGCTTATCATTCCAGAGTGGCTGAGGTCTAGGAATCAATTAAGGATTCCAGAAAGCTCCTGGGAGGAGCGCAGGCTGTGTGTGTTTATTTGCACAACCCCTCTGCACTCCTGGGTTTTTTGTCTGAATGCTTGTTTTCTATGCCTGTTTAGTCTTTGAAATCCAAAGCAATAAGAGAGATGATTTTATTAAGCGGACAGATGCCCTTAGCGAGCCAGGCTGGAATCATCGTTGCCTTCGACGTAAATTTATGGAGCAGTTGTCTGATGGTAATGACTTTCAGTCATCACCATGTCTGAATCTGAGGCTGTGAATTGGATAATAATAGACTTGGGGTTGCATTACCAGTTTCCTGAGCCATGCAGTGCCCTGCATCCATCTTGGAAAGAACAGATCTCAATGTTCCTAACAAAATGTTAGAAAATTAAGATTCACTTTTCAATGTCCATCTAACGTGAACAGACTGAAGGATCAATTAAGATTCTTGCAGTCATGCTTGACTTTTAAAGAGAGACTTTCGACATAAATTCTCCTTCTTTGGTAATTTTTGTGATTATCACAGCCAAAACATCCCTCTGGAACAAAACCAAAATTAAAAAGAATTCCCAAAGTTTAGACCAATGATTTTCATCTCTTCAAAGTGAGCAGACTCAAGGTCAAAAAAAGTCATTTATGGTTTCCTTAGGCTTAAGGCTGTACTGTCACAAGAAAATGGACATAGATATCTGCATCTTGTGCTGAGTTTCTCAAAAATTATTCAAATGAATAGATTTTTCCTGCTTGAAGACAATAAATTAAAAAGAACATATTTTAATCTAACTTTATTTCATAGTGCAAGCTAGTGTATATACAGCCCACAATTTTATGCAGATTGACTTAGAATTCTTGTTTATTGACATAAACAAGAAATTATTAATTTAATGCCTTTTAAATTAACCTATTTTGCAAGTGCGCCTTAGTGTTCATGTCTCATGACACATCTTTAAGAGTGATGCTGAGGGACAAATGACCATAAATACCAAAATTACAATGATCTTCAGGGAGTTTGTCACAGCATGAAACAAAACTATCAGAATGCTTACAAATACATCCTAAATTCTTTGAAATTATTAAATCTTTCCTCTTTACTTAGGATCACTGTAGTTTTGCTAACAACTGAAACAGGTCTTAAAACTCTGAATTTCTTACAGCAGTCTGCGACAAGAAAACCTTCATTAATGATGTGAGTAGCATATAGGAGATCAGCATTAAGCTGGTTAGGAGATTAATGTGCATGAAAAGGTCAAAACTAAAATAGAGTTAGTCAAATGTAAGAAACTGCTTTTATCTGATCTAAGTCAGTAGGACTACATATTGGTTAATTACTCTACAGAACAGGAGTTGCTCCATTTTATCTCTAGGGAAAACTCCAACCCTTAAAAGAAAGTATTTTAGAAAGTATTTGGGAACACTTTCTTGTGTTCCAGGATGGAAAATTTGAGAAGTTTCTACCACAGGAGTCATACATAAACTAGTGCAGTTTTCAGTAAATGAGTGGCTAATACTTCCTACCCAAGTCCTTCCAAAAGTCTGGACTCTGTTTTACCAGCAGTACATAAATCAGGCTGAGCTCCATTCTCAGTTACCCTGCAAACAAAGCTCAGCTGTATGTGTGGTGTGCTGCCTTGCTGCAATTTCTTTCAGAGACCAAAAGACTTTCTACAACATTTTGTGGAGCACAGCAATTGTGGTAGGTCCTGTCCTAAATTCACACAAACAGGAGAGTGTGTCCAAAACCTCCTTTGTACCTGTATCAAACAATTATCTCTTTTTTCCTCTTAGTAAATAAGAGATGTGACCACCTAACAGGCCTTTTATAACGTTATAAACTTGAGTCCTGGAATCTGTGATCACCAGTTGTCCTGTTGCCATTGAATGAGTGAAGTTAAAAAGACTTTGGGAGTTGTCTGTATCCAGCTCCCATCTCACTGGAGGGATAACTTAAATTTAGCTGTCTCTGGAAATGGAGAATCCAAAACTCTCTGGGCAACCAGGTCTGGTGTTCAGCCATCCTCACAGCGAGGAATTTTTTTATCTTAGATCTAATTACATTTTTCCTTCCTGCAGCCTCTCTTCACTGCCTCTTGCCCTTTTGCTGTGAAATTCTGACAGAAGTCTAGCTCCATCTTCTCTATAAATCCCTTTTAAGAAGTTGAAAGTGACATTTAGATGTTCCCCTAGCCTTATGTTCCTCAGTCTGCCACTATTGAGCTCCATGACATTTCTGTCAGCCCATTTCTTGGGGTTACTGAATTATCTCTGAGTGACAGTCCTTCCCTCCAACTTATTTGTTGGTCCCAGCACTGGTGTCATCTGCAAACTTGATGAGGATTTATCATCATTCCCACCACTCTGCTCATTAATAGAGACATTAATCAGTATTTGCCCCTGCATCAGCTGCTGAGGAATGCCACTAATAATCACACGCCAGTTGGGCTCCACACCACTGATCGTATTTGGCAGCCTAGCAAGTTTTCCATCTGCCCAGCCTATTTTTACCTCTTTGGCTGCAGAAATCCCACTATGAGAGACCATGCCCAAAGCTCTGCTGCCATCAGAATAAACAGCATCCTGTGCTCTCTCCTCATCCACCAAGCCATTCGTGTTATCTCCAAAGGCAATCAGAGCTTCGTAAGACAAAACTTTCCCTCAGGGAAGGCAAAGTGGATAAGTCTTGGGGGTATTTTGTGTCCCTACATACAGCAAATCAGTAGAATTTGCTCCACAGCCTTATTCAAGGCCAAAGGTTGACTGACTGGCCTATAATTATCTGAATATTTACCCTTTCTTTTAATTAGTGTAGATTGATTTGCCATTTTCTCATAATTTGTGACGTTCTCGAATGGCCACAGACTTTGCAAGATGACAGAAAGAAGCCTTGCAATGACTTCAGACTGCTCCCTCATCATCCTTGACCATTTCCAGTCCCATAAATTTATGCTTCTCCCTTTTCCTTAAGCTATCCCTTTCCTGGTCCCCCTTTGCCATTATTAGCCTACATTTCCAGGGACTGACACAGGACTTGGGACATGTCAGGGGCATGAAAGCCAACAATGCCACAGTAAAGACTAAACTAAACAAGGCAGGGATTCTTTCCATTGCCTTTGTGATTACCTTGCCTATCTCAGGTCACTTGTTCATTCTTTATCTTCTAATAAATTGAGAGGAAAACAATTATGTTATTTGTTAATATATATAGCCAAATATCATAAACATTTTTATTGTATTTACACGCCAGCTGTGAGGGAATCTGAATTGCTGTAGTAAACAACTTCACTGTGCAATTCTCATATATGTAGTTTTTCAACAAATAGAATTAAACTTTTTTTTTTTATTTCTTGCTTACTCTTTGCAACCTTGCAAAATAACCCTCTGCCTCTGGTAATTTAGTAAGATAGCCATTTTTGATTCACTATGACTTTCAAATGTTTCATTCCTTTGCATAAATTTTTTATCCTACACATTTACTGCTCAGGCTTAGCTAGAAACAAAACAAATTGCTCCAGGATTACTTAAACAGAAAGTTCTTAAGCTAAAGAGATCTATCCAGACAGCCAATCAACCCATGATAAAATAGCAATTTTCTTATTCAGGTAGGTCAGTAATTTTGTGTGTACTGTGAGGCTGGGAATAACAGCTTCATAGCAGGCATTAACCTTAGGTCTCTTTACCAAGTTTTCTTCAAAGATCTCTAAGGCTAGCTGTTATAGTCAGAAAGTGTACTTATGAATCAGCACAGACACAATTATACTGAGTGAAAGCAAAATTACCCTATTAAAGAATATTAACATTTAAAAATCAAACCTTAAAACAAACAAAAACAAAAACCCATACCAAACAAACAAACATAGGGGTAAAAAACACTAAGCCCCACCAATCAAACCAAAAGCAACCCAGAAAATGCCATTTGAAGTTACTTTGGGAACTTTAAATGGAAACTTTCAAGTATGCTTTGGCTATGCTTACAGGCTGGCTTTAATGCTGTGATTTTCCTTTTCCCCACAAAACCAGTGCCATTCAGAGCACACAATAGACACTTTACTCTCAGCAACACCTAGTCAATACTTTCTTCACATCTCCTAAGGATACATCCCTTTGTTCAGGCTTTATTTACTATGCACTCTATAAATCTGCTCTGATTAGCATCACACAAGGACTCTGTAAGAGCAGGAGGAAGAGAAATGCATTCTCTCTGGCACCTCTCAATAGCTTCAAAATGCAAGTCCTGCAAATACAAATCTTTTCACAAAACATCTTCCAAATTATCCACATCAATGACACTGGAATACATAATTCCCTCCATACACAACCTTCCTTTCAAAAACTAGTATATTTCCAGAACAAAAAAATTCCACATTTTAATCTCTGAAAAGAGGGACGGCAGGTGGTGGGAGGTAAGCAAGAGCACACAACCATTTTGTTCAACAAGGATAAAGAAAAAGGCAAAACAAAATGTCAAGTGGCTCCTGAGCACAGTTATTTTGTTCACCTGAATCCAGGTATGCAATCATGCCATCTCCACCTTGCACATCAGCTGTGAGCCATCACATTCTCCTTGCCAGCAAAGGCACATCTTGCAGCATGGAGGTTATTCACTTCAGCAAGCTTACAACTGAGGGAAAAGAACATGACATATTCTCCAACCCCATGCTCAAAAAGGCTGAAATCTTCATGTTTCCTTGCTTGCAAAACCCTCAGCCTGAAGATGACATGCTATAAGGTTATTTTTGTATTGCATGAGAACAGGGGAGGGAACGAAGTGCTATAGCTCCTGCCTTAGTCTCACCAGGCAGGTAACATGTAGCACATAACGTTTTGGTGTAAGCTCTGATCCCACTGGAGTGGGAGTTTTGTCATTGACAGGAACAAAGAAGAGAATTTCCCTACCTCTAGGCCAAAATTAAAAGATACAGATTGGTCTAGAACATGCAATTGCCAGGAAAGGAATTTGACCTTTTGTCTGTGTTTAGATATTGTGTCAAACATTTTGGCATGAAAAGTGGAAAGCACCACAAGTAATAAATTATTAATTATAAAGCATCTGCCCTTTATTTCTTAATGTAATCATAACTATATAATATAAATATATAATACAGTTTATCTACATAGATGCATATTACTTTATATGTATCATGTATTTATATGTGCATATACTTAGGTTATACATGCTCTATGTATACAACTACAGTCTACAAGAACATTATTACATTATTTTCTTATAAGTTTCTGTCAGTTCTTTTCATTATTTTCCCACTCCTTCCTGGTCTCTAAATACAAGGTAGGTCTCAGCAATCTGGAATTCTGTCTTATTCTTCAAGACTTTGGAGGGAGGGGGAAATAATTTTTGTTTCTTCAGCTCAAACCACTTATGGGACGAAGTTGGTATCAGTCTTTGTAACACAAGGTGTCCTTTAGCCCATCTTACTGTTGGGGGAAATGGAATCACTCCCTGTGATATGTAGTGAAAATTGTTGCATTCCCAGGGCAAGAAAGTCAAGATGTCCTCACGTTGTCTGGGAAGGAACTAGCAAATGAAATTTCCCTGTGGCCAGAATCACAGGTTGCAACAGAAGTTAGAATTTGAGCCACATATTCCTGAAGTACAACCTGACATTTGACCCAAGAGCTGCCCTGAGAAGGTTCCAAAAGCCTAAAACATCAGACCCCTGCTGTCATGCTGCAAGGGCAATGGGTGGAAGTAAATAAATTCCTTTTCTGCTACCTGTGTTGCTTGGTCTTTGTGAGCCTCATTAATGCAAACAGGGGCTTTTTGCCTCCTGACAATCCATCACACATGAAGACTGGCCAGGAGAATGATTTTTTTACTGATCAAGGAACATAAAGATCAGAGAGCTACCAAGATATGAGAAAACAACTCAGCCATTGGAGGAAAGCGAGAGCAGTTGTGAGATGCTGTGGACCAACTCAGTCATTCCATTATGAAAGAGTTCAAAAGAGAGAAAAAAGGTAATAGAGCAGTGATCACGCACCCTCTAAAGCATCAACTGTGCATTCATTTTCAGCACCTTAGTTCTTCTATTTTCATCAGAATTCTCCAATTATTACAAGTGAGTTTACCAGGTGTATCTTCCAGTCTGTATGGACAGAGCTGCACAAGGCAGTCTATGAGCCACATCATCTGGGGATCTCTCTATTGCATCAAGATAATCCAGGAATAGAAAAGGGCTTGCAAATTCCCTGACAGATATTCAGGTAAATAAGCAGAGGATCTTTTTGGTCTACATCACCATTACAGGCCTGCAAGGTGCGCTGTATGGGAAAAAAAAACTTAAGGGGGAAAAAAAAAATATTGCCTGAAAATATTGCTTTCCTTTCACATGTTGCTGGTTTTAGATACAGCAAGTGATATTGATCTGGTTGATAAATAATTTGTTCCATTCATCCATGCTTGGAAACATTCAATCTATTTATAGCCTCTAGTGGAGACAGAGGTGTCTCAAAATTCTACTTATTTTAGCTCACCCAGTATTATTAAGGTACTTCTACTCACAATATTAAAAGAATTATTAAAAAAAAAAAACCTCAGAAATAATTTTTTACAAAAAAGATACATTCAAAAGAACATCTCTTTAAATGAGTACAGCTAGTTTCCAAGCTCATTCATTATTAAAATGAAGGAAGAATATTTTCTTTGATCCAAATTTTGAGATATTTATTTCCCCAGGCCTGAACATAGAAGGTGGTTAAGTCAATTTTCATTATGTAGTGCAAATATTGACTTGTTCACTTGTTACTTAAAATGTGATACCTGTCTGACATTTTCTTTCTGCTCTGGTTTTATTATAAAATAAAACATAATTCTTTTCCATTTTTCTTCAAATGTTCTGTGTTGGAGTTAACAGTGGACTTATTACCATTACAGATTTTAGGAAGTGTCTCTATCTGATTCTCCTGTTTCATGAACTCTTTTAATTAGTTTTTTTAAGAAAACAAGATAAAGTACATTACAGGATATTTGACAATATGACCTTTGTGAGCTACAGGATTTTTAAAGATTTCTAATGGTACATTGTCTCAATTAATATAAAATCTTTTTATTCATTGTAGAAATTAAAAAGTATATTAAAAGATCAACATAAACTTAACAATTCCACGCGACACAATGGAATTATTGCTTTTAATTAAATGAATTTTAATTGGAACTGGATTACCATCTATATTTTTACTAATATTAAAGTCAAGTTATTGATAGATGAAAATAATCAAAACCTATGGTATTTGAAAACCCAGATTGTTAGTGATTAGTAAAAATTAGTTCCCTAAACACTTTGGACAGACTGTCAACAATGGGATTAGAATTTTTTCCCCTCCTAATTATGATACATTTGAGCTTCCAAAATTTAAAAGTTCTCCTTTGTCATACCTGTGCTATATTCAGGAAATGTTAATCCTATATTTTGATCTCACAGATGATTTTCTTCTTAATCAACTAAAGGAAATATAACCCTGAAGCAATGAACTTCAAGAGCTTTAAAACTGCAGACATTATCAGCAATGAACTGTTACTTAGATAAAGGGATTAATATATTTTTTTTCATATATGAACAAAAATACAGATGTGATACATATATAATGAGCATCTGATAGAACCTTTTTTTGTAGGAAGGTTTTCCTGGAGGATCTAAAGGAATTGGAAACAGAGGCAACCTGGACATTGCTGGAGAAGGGGTGAAAAGTGCATTAAATGTCATGCTGCCTGCCAGAGATAAAGGTCTACAAGCTGGCCAAAGGCCACCAAGAGTCCTAATGGAAATGAGTTTGCTGATGAGTTTGTATATTTAGATTAAAAAAAAAAATTATTATTTTGTTGGCATGACTCAAAGATGGCTGTGCCAGGTGAAGGACTGAAATACATTATGCTGAGTGGATAATGTAAAGTGATATTTTACACCCATAGATGAAGATCAAGACATAGAATACAAAAATAATTTGGAATATTTTGAAATACTCCACCAGCAGAAGACAGAGATTATTCAAAAGAGAGACTTACTTGAGTATACAGGTACTGCACTTGTTTAAGGATCAAGATAAATTAAACCCAGATAAATTAATAAATTTATAATAAACCTAAATAAATTAAACTCAAAGGTGAGTTGTTTGAGATACACAGAGGTCGAGTTATAAAAACAATAGCTTTACATTTTGAGCTAAAATATTCTGAAGTTAAAAAAAAATAAACAGTAGGACTGATGATAATGAAATCTAAGATGTCTCTGAGTTTCTATAAGAGATCTGAAATACAGTATGAGAAACAAATGCTAGTTTTATAAAAAATGCATAATCATCTAGCAGTCATCTCATAATCATCTCTTTCTTTCAGCTCATGTGTGATGGTTCCTCTCCTTTGTCCCTGCTAATTTAAAGCAACCTCTGGTCCAAGGTGAAATATGCAATGACACATCTGTGTCCATACAGCAGGCAACATTTTTCCATAATGCGCATTTTATTTCACTGTTTCCATATCAAAATCCTGAGACCAGTTCTTAGGTCCTTCTGGTTTTCTTTCTGCTCATGATTTACCTACAGATCACCACATCCACCACCTCCTTTGACAACCTCCTTTTCTCCTTGGGATGAAAGGCCCAGGGGTTACATTCTTGATAGACCACTCACATTTCCCCCGGATTATGTTAATCATCATTTTCTCTCTCCTGTTTTGCCTTTCTGTGGCTGCCCAGCAGGCCAATGTGTATTTCGATTCTCCCTCCCAGGTTTCCATCCTAAGCTCTCCAACTAGGTGGCTTGACTAGTCCACCTCCTGTTTTTCTGCCTTCTCCTCCTCTCAAGCTGCACTAATTCTGGCACCACTCCACTCACAGCAAGTTAAAGTCATCACTAGTAATTTTTTTTATTTATTTTGCTGTCTAGGAGTCACCAGAGGAGTGAAGAAGATTGCAGGTTCCTCGCTTTTTAGATGCAGTTAATGAGGAATGAGGAAATCATTGCATATCCTCAATATCCTGGTGCTAGTACACATTGTTAATTCCTGTCTGTCAGCTTGAACACAAAAGGAAACAGAATTCCAGTCAGAAAATGTTACACAAGGCCAAGTCCCCAACTCCTCTCTTATTATTCTACCTGCATCACCCTGCACTGAGTGTATAGAAAGCCAGATACCCTTACCCATGTCCTGGGTAATTCTGAACACCCCAATGCCTGCCTGTTCCCACGGCTGTGACCTCTATGCCTCCCCTCTTACCCCCTTCCATGCTTTGGTGTGTGCTGTCAGACTTGATAAACAAAAAATGTAAAGCCCACTTTTCACAGACATCTCTTATGAAAAATCCTTTGTTTAGGATTTTTACTCTTGAAAAGCCGAGAGGCCTCAAGAACAAAACGTGAACAATGGTTATCTGCTGCTGTGGAATACAACGGGTGCATCTGTGATTGGCCCATGTTGGATGTTTCTAATTAATGGCCAATCAAAGTCAGCTGGCTTGGACAGAAAGCCCAAGCCACAAACTTTTGTTATTCATTCTTTCTTATGCTATTCTTAGCTAGCCTTCTGATGAAATACTTTCTGCTATTCTTTTAGTATAGTTTTAATGTAATATATATCATAAAATAATAAATCAAGCCTTCTGAAACATGGAGTCAGATTCTCGTCGCTTCTCTCAACCCAAGACCCCTGTGAACACCATCACACTCACTGGCTTTACTTTCCTCTGTCCATTTCCTCCCACACCCTTATCCATATATGCTTGTAAATCTGACAGAAAAATATGGCTCCACATAAGGCTTTGGAAAACATCTTCCTTGGTTTATAATTCTTCTCATTACAAGGTACGCAAAGATAGCAGCAAAATTCACAGAGGAGAAGGAAAGTAATTGTAATTCCATCAAGACTTCTAATTCAAACTGCTTCAAATGTTAATAGATTTCCAACGCAGCACCAGCTAATCCCACACTGTCAATTTTTATAGTGGGAGAATCACCTGCCCTGACATGTTTAATGTGCTTTTTGTAACCAAGCACCTCGAGCCGCGCTCTCATCTGTTCTCATTAAGCAAACGAAGCCCGTGGATGGGAATGCTATGGAGACAGCTCCCACCAGGAAATATGTGCAGCCAAAACCACCAAAATCCCACCAGAACAGCCCCTGCCATCCCCCTCAGCCCCATGTCCTGCCACAGACTGCCTGTGACAGCCAGCAAACCTCTGCCACAGCCAGCAAACCTCTGCTCTTCCCCCTCTGCTGTGCAGAGCAGATGTGGCAGTGGTGACATGCCATGGGAGGTGACACTGCTCCCTGTGGGTCCATATTAAACCAACAGTGCAGTGAGTGGCAGGAGGCACTCTGCTAATAGAGGTTTTGTCCTCGGGATGAGAAGTAAAACGTTCTGTGCCTCTTGGCCATTAAGAATCCCACGGCGCTTTCCAGCAGGCCGGGGTTTAGCACCGGTGTCCTGCTCACATTCCCACACAGGTAATTGCATTTCACCTGCTTGAATTCTGGTGCACCAGCTGAGCTCTCCTGTTCACCTCCTGAGCCGAAATTAGCAGCACCAGCAACACAAAGGTGGCTGCTACACCCTGCCCTGCTGATGGCTGTGTTTTAGCAAAGAGCATCGCTTCCTACATACAAAGCATCCCAAATCCTTTGCAGAGCATCTTGATGCATGTGAATGGTGCTCTATGTACACACAAAATAACCAGTCAGTAATGGGAAAATTGTGCAGTTCAAAATAAATTAGGCTACTTTCCCCACAAATCATTAGCTCCAAAAAAAACCAAAAAAAAAAAAAAAAATCACAAACACAGCATACAGAAATTAATATCTCGGTCAGGTAAAGAAGTAAACATTTCTCTAATATAACTGAGAGTACAGATATTGATTTCTGAGCAGATAGGGTACTGCAGCCTCTAGCAATCCTATGATTAAATCACTAGCTTCAGCTCTGGCAGCACTGTTTCCTGCAGTTATAAAAAACCCCCCAAAAATTAAAATATATATGCAGAGGATATCTCCAGATTCCCAGAGCTGTTCCCCTGAGTAAACTCAGAGGAATAAATATTTCCCTGAGGGATTCTGATCTAGCGCAAGATTACTTGACTGAAGTTGATCATTTTAGCACTTCTTTGAACAGGAGGTACTTTCTGCCTTTCAGCCTTGATTTGTTAAAGCTCTGAATGGAAATAGATTAAAAACTGCAACCAGCCTCTCTGACAGGGCTTTCTGAGCCCTCTGTGGGCAAACAGATGTGGTGTTCTCACATGCTGTGACCCGAGTGTCCAGGAAGTTAACACCACTCTTTCTTTGCTTTTACTGGACTTAAACCAAGGCTTCCCACTTGGAGGCAGCAGGCACTGCTGAGATACAATGCTCCTGCTGCCAGAAATAGAGGGTTTCATATAACCCAGCAGCAGTAGCCACAACTGTGAAAAAGCAAAGGTCTTTTAAACCCTGTAACTTAGCACAAGAGCAATCTGTGCCATAAACAGTGAAAGCAGAGATCTGATTTAAAAAAAAAACCACTGAAATTGGTGGGCTGGGTTAATTTAGAGGAAAGTAAAACCTAGAGATGCCTTGGCAAAACAAAATTTTATTATTGATCATCATATTTATTGCTGATTCAAGATTCGGTTCAAGAAAGTTTATCATCTTACTTGCCTTTTCCTTTTTATGTGATGGAAGAACACAGAAAAAGTTTTATAACAAGATTTCTTTAAAGGTCCTTAAATTTCTCAAATACTCAGTGGTATACAAAGGGATCTATTTTTCCATTTTAATTTAAAACAATGAGAAGCTAGAACATTAAACTGATAGAATTTTTTCATATTTAAATTAAATGAGGAACTTAAATGACAAGGCCAAGAATGAAGCACCATTGAAGCAGCAGCCCCAAGCAGAATGGTCTGCTAAAAAGGGTTAGACAAGAAATTCTCTAAATATTAATAAAAAAGAGGAGTTACTGGAAATTGCGTGTCTTAATTGAACGCCATTTATTCCTTATAAATATTTTCTATTTAAGGCCTAATGTGCATTAAATATTTATGAACTCTTTATTAAAGGAATTTCACAGCGGTGCAATAATTTTTGAATTGCTGAAACAATAGGGCAAAGAATTCCTAAGTTGGCAGATTTAATTTCCAGGGTTTAACAGTTCATAGCGGGTTCCTCCCAGACCTATGGACCCAAATTATTTATGCCCCATGGCCACTCCTGACCAGGGGAGAGCTGCACTCTGGGAACATGGGCAAGGTCACAGATGATGCTGCCAGGAGCTGCCTGTGTGTGTGATTCCTGCCAAGACACTTTTGGTCACTCCAGGAAACCAAAACCTGTTAGTGCAATTATGAGGAGCACCGTGCTATAGAAAACAGGCTGTAGAATAAAAAATGTACACTATAGGGAGCTTGTGCTACATCAAGACTCTCTTCCTGCAATAATATTTCATCAGGAAAATATTGTTTGTACCACCTCTCTCTCTTTGCTTCACTTGAGGAGGTAGCTATAGTTATGAAATGTGTAAATGTGCTTTTATTTTACATCTTTCTCTTTGTTCCTTCCACTTCCCCATCCTTCCTTACATGTTTTTATATCTCTTCATGAAAGTGATACGGTCCCAAAGGGAGCATGTTTTACTAGTGTTTGTTTTTGTCACTATCAGTATGTTCAACCAATCGTTTTATGTAAACTCTTTTTCTTCAACTTGGGAGTAATTTTTTTTCAAACAATGAAAAAAATGTATACTATTATTCTTATACAAGCATTACGGTAAAATTAAGTAAATTATTTACATTTTTTTCTGAGCTTTAATAATGTTTAATAACGATTTATTCTGTTTCAAAGCTCATAGAATGGTTTTGTTACTCCTAAATACCTGTAAGCACTTCTAAACATCTTTCGAGCAAACATGAAATCATAGCCAGCAAAGTGGTGGAAAGAATGTCAAATTTGGTGTTTTCAGAGAGACACAAGCAGAATAATGTGGCTCAGTATATATTAGTGTGTTTTTGTCTTGCAGATTTTGCAGTGGAATAACGCAACAGATCTTAGCAAATGCTTAAATCACTTCTGCTATTGACCTTGCCCTGCTATCATCCATCACAGGGAGAGTTTTCTTTTGATGTACATATCATGAGCTTGCCTTCAATTTTCAGAAATACATTGAGAAAATGAAGGAAAGAGCAGTAACAACAAACGCAACAGTATTATTTTTTCCCCTTTTGAAATTTCCTGAACTGCACTTTTCTTTCAAAGCACCAACCTATCCGGGCATATTTTTAGAAAACACTAGAAGATGCATACTCATAGCTTCAGGAACAGTTTTTCTGGCTTTGTGCTGGTGATACAAATGCCAGGGCAGGGTTTTGTCCTCACTCAGCAATCCCCTTTCTCTCTCCTGGCGATGCGCGGGATTCCGTAACTCGCGCGCGGCGGGAGCGGATCCCGCACGGATGAGGGAGCATTCTGCTGCAGCTATTGGCTTGAAGTGTGTTTTGTCCTGCCTAGTTGACACTGCCCCGCGTGTCACAGCATTTCAGTTTGAGGAAAGGAGGTGAACCTCACCGGCTCTGCTCTCATTTCTTACAATTTCTCCTCTCAGGAAGAAAGAAGATATTCACTGAATTTAGCTGTTTGTAACTAGCAGTGACAATAATTCTCCTGACACTGTCAAAGTCTTTCTGAAAGCAAGAGCTGCTCTTCTTCTGACCCAAAGAATCTCCACACTTCAGGCAAAACCCACGTTTAGTATTACAGAGTAGAATTTTAAATTTCAACAAACTATTTTTCAGTCCTTAGGCTCTCATCTCCATGGCAACCAGGGACATTTGGGAAAATCTTGAAACTATGGAGTAGACACACACTTTATATTTTATTAATGCAGTAGATCCTAATGGAAAGTCCAGGTGAATTCCTTCTTTTCTCTATACCTAACTTGGCCTTATTTTTTAATGTTTTCTTGTTCTCTTGGAGAGCCCAGTTCTCCTACAACCTCAGCACAATTCAAATAGAGCCCTCACACTTTTCCTTCCCCAGGTATCTTTCTGTTAGTCTGGTCTCAGAGTCAGGAAAACCTTAACTTTTCTCCAACTGAGTTACACAATTTATAATCTTTTATTTTAGCTGTCCATCCATTTAATCTCATGCAATATAATCCAAATCTTGAAGGTTCTTGAGGCACTTGAGGCGCCTGGAATGAGAAGAAAAATGAGTGTTCATCCAAGTCTTTATTCTCGTGTGTCTCAGCTGCTGCAGTTTCCACCCCTGTGGCCTAAATGCCATATGTCTTCACTTCTATCCGCTCAAAATTTCCTGCTAAAATAACTGTTTTGGCTCATAGATTTCTGGCATCAACTCCCTCATTTATCTCAGCAAGCTCCTTTCTGACTACAAGATATTTTATGGGTTTGCCATTTTATAGCTACTATAGTCAGCAGCACCAGTTCTGAAGGCTGGGTGGTAAAAGTGACTATCTGAATAATATGAAGGAGAACACCAGCACCATTTTTTAATGCACTCAACCATATTCACTATTGCCCTTGCTGTTTTGCTCAGAATCAAGATGGAGCTGCAAGTGGTGCTTTCACCCTTTTCAGACCTGTGGACACCTCAAAGATATAAAGCAGATTACATGCTATTGACCCAGATTAAAATCCTTTTTTTTTCAGAATTAACTCCCAATTTACTCTTCCTTCCTTTTTTAGAAATATCAATTACCTCTCACAGTATCTAAATTGGAAGCTCTGCAGAGCAGAGCTTCTGTTCTATATATATTCTTTCTATACTTTTGTAGGATAATTGAACAGAACATGACACAGCAGTAAAGCTTGAACCCTTAGGTGCTAATACAAGACAAATCTAATAGAAGACATCTCTAACCAAGAGAAAAGGGATATTTGCATCACTTAGGACTTGTGCTAGGAAAATGATGCAGTCAGAACAAGGCAGATGAGCAGAGATGGATCCCACAAGATAAAATTTTGGATCATTTATCCTGTTGCTCCCTAGTGTTCCAGAGACCCCAGAATAGCTCTTGGTTCTTGACAGATATTCTAATTCTTTGAGGTTTTGTTTTGGTTTTATTTTCCCTCCTCTGTATATTTGATTTCCTTACTGAGGACAAGGAATCACGGCTAGGAATGCATATTCTGCTTTTTTAACCCATTATGATACAACAGGTGAAAAGGAAAATTGAAAAAAATCACTTAGAGATAAAGCAAATTGCAGCAACACTGGAACATAACCATCCTATCTTTTCATAATATATTACATTCAAACTTAGACTGCACCTTGGCAATACTGCTTGGGGCTTTCAGTATTAACTGATGCTTCATGTGATTGCATTAGTTATCTTTTTTTTTTTTTTTAATAAAGTTTAATATATTTTTGTTAGTGCACCATCAGATAGCTAATAGGGTATAAAAAATGTCATTAGCTTAACCTCAGAAAGGTGTCTTAACTAGTGAACTGTAAAATTCTGAGCTCTTTTAAGCATCACCTGGAGAACCGGGAGGCATCTTGTCTCTCCTTAATTCACAAATCTGAAATTAAATATCCTGCAATACTTGAATAAGCAAATAATGAGTGCTGCTTATGCAGTTAGCTCACAGATATGGTCACTGCCAGAAAGGGCAAGAAAGAAGAAGCTGATGTGAGAAAAAAAGTCAAAATATATTAATGAGATTTCAAATGCAAAGGGAAAAGTCGTCATGCACTTAAAGTAAAACTAAGGATTTGGAGTTTTTTATTTCTCTTTTTTCATCTAAAATTACTTTATCTAAGCAACTGTGTCATCTCATTAGATAACTCCAGCCAAGAAATTTGACCTGCACAGCTGAACAAGGGACTTCCAAGCAAACCCATGGGATTTCATTGAGGTTTTGCAAGAAGAAAGTTACATGACAACTTAATTAGGTTTAGGTTACATTCTGTACAGATTAATAATTAATACTGGTTATTACATCTCTCTATCTCTACATACAGGTCCATACACAGCCATACAGATAAAGGCTGGTCCTTCGTAATGGTTCTTCGTTAAATATTGAAAAAAATCAAATTTTAAGAGCAAGCACAGAGTTACAGTGCTTTGAATACAGCTTGATTTCAGCAGAAGAAGCTTGCTCCAAAAAACACCAAGAATCAAGAGTCCACTCTCTGCAGTGCAACTTAGACTTATTTTGTTTAGTATTAACCACCCTATGAAAAGTTACAGGGATAGCCAGTGGATGAACAATAAATTGCAAGCTAACAAACCTTTAGACACAGCTGACATTAAAATATAAAGTAAAAATGTATTTTCAAAACTTTGACTACCAATCTAGTCAATCAGAATTTCAAGTTTATTAAAAAATATGGAATAAATAATGCAAGATGGGGATTAATCTTTGCTTAAATTTGGCCCTGTGTTTTTCTATCTCCATCTCTATAATTAGCAACAATTCTTTCTTCATTATTTAGGCAAAGATATATCAGAGATGGGGGGAAAAGGTGTATAAAATCTTTTGTCACCTTTACTACAGCAAATTTGTATCATATTTAACAGCCTTTATACAAAAATTGGCAAGTTTCTTCTACTTCTTAAATAAGAGTAGGAATAAGGCCAGCTCTTTTACTTCCTCTGTTCCTCAATAATCCATTGCTTTCTTTTCCCTTTTAACATTATATCTCAGGTGAAATCTCTATTTTTTCTTCATGCTCCTAACTCATTTTTGCCATTGCAATTATCTCTCTAAGCACATTATATGTACAAGAAAAGCTATTTGGGGAGTGAATTCTTATGAAAAGATGACACAAGAAAAAAACATACTTTAATCCTTGAGCCAGATCCTCTAGAGCTACCTCACAGCAGAGATGTGGAATTAAATAACAGCAATGCTGTAAAAGTGGCAGCACAGTTTCACCTTTCCCCTTTCCTTATGTTTTCATCAACAGAACCATCAGCAAGGATATCATAAGTAGCTTTTATAAAAACTAAAAAAACCTTCCAACCCTACATAAATCATTAGAATCAGATACATATTTAAGAAAAAACAATCAAAACCAACCCTCTCTGTATATGGATACAGTTACACAAGTTATTTTTACTTCTGGCTTTGGACACAGTCACACATTCTATGCACTCCTTGCTGTCTGATCACAGGCACAAAGTGACTTAAAAGGGAAAGATGCACTTAAACTCTGACTTCACAGCCCTAGGTGCATGTTGGAATATAAGCAGACAGCCCCAGTCCCACATCTTTTGGCTTTTCTGCTTTTCACAGGTTTACTTCACTTGACCATCACATCTTGATGAATTGCATTTCAGCTTCCTGAATCTCAGATGGGGTAAGAACCATCTTTTTTATTTCTGGAATCTCAGCTTAGTATTTGAATACCTTAAGATCAATGCACTAAGTGCTGATGCTTTTTATCAATCCCAGCTAAGAAAGAGTTCATATGAAGAAACCCTTCTGCTGTAAGAAGGGATGTTAGGTGTTGTGATTGAGACACAAAACAAAACACCTCTACTCTCTGTGGTAGGGACTAGCAGGCTGCCATATCAACAAGGTGGAAAAAGGAGAAATAAAAGCCTTCTGTTCATAAAAAGATTGTGGGACTCCACTTTTCTGTCTTTGGCAAAAGCATCCTGGTGTGAATTTGCTGTGCTTGATGATGAGAACCTGGCCATGCCACCTGCTTGAGAACTGACTCCAGCCAAGCACAGACCTATGCAGGTGAAGAATGTGAGCAGCTGATCCATCCAGCCACAGTGAGCAGTGCTGCAAAGCCATCTGCTGGAATTTTGCTACAGACCTGGATGTCTGAATCTACCCCATGTAGAGGTTGGTTTTGCTCCCCACAGGGAGCCCAGGGACCTCTTGTCTTTGCTGCAAGAGAGCACCGTCAGGACATGGTCAAGCTGGTGTTCACCAGTGACCCCTGGTCCTCTTCTGACCATCTGATTTTCCTCCAGCCAGCCCTCTTATTTGCTTATTCTTGTTTAGGTGGGGCACTCGGAATTTCCTTTGGGTTGAAATTTTCCTCCCACTTCCTTCACATGTAGTAAACTATTAAATTTATTTTTTGCCTCAAAGACCTGTGCACAAATGATGAGCTGAGCATAAGAAGCAGCATCACAGCAATGCAGGAGGAAAAGGAAAGAAATTTTGGAATAGCTTTGCAAAATGATGGCCAAGAATGTGTTAATGCTACTCAAAACCAGTGGCAGAATATTTTTCATTCAGCTTGTAACCTCCTATCCTAAAATGATGCATGTGCTAAAGGAATTGCAGGACACAGGCCTGGAATATTCCTTTAACTTTGCACACTTCATCCTTGGAGAACACTCAGATTTAAAAAACAAAAAAGGTACTTATAAAATGTTCACTTCACCAAGTAAGTATTCATTCATGTATTACATGAATAGTAAGCAGAGCTGACAAGAGCAGCTAGAAGTAGAATCTGTGAGTCACTTCCTGTGACAGGACTCTCTCTTCAGCTGACTCTAGTTACATGACTTTTTAGCCCCAAGGCTCAACTTTTTTCTTTAATTTTTTATTTCTTTCCTATGTCACTTAACATATTTCTGCCTCTTACAAGAAATAAACTGATTTTGACAAAGGTTTCACCTTGATATGAGAGTACTCAAGTTCTTCTCTAAAAGAATATCCTCCTAATCTGCTAAATTTCCAGCTTCAAGAATCCCAGTTCACACATGTACAGTAGCAATGTGCTAGAATTTGGATAATCTCCAGCATTAGATACTGCTCAAAGATATTCCCTGATATTAATCCTCTTAGGTCTGATGACTCCTTTGCTACAGACTCTCAGAAGTGAGAACAGGGACAATGGCAATGCAGAAGAGAGAATGTAACCATTTTCTGGAGTATAACAAAAAAAAAAAAACAAACATTTTATCCCAGACATCATCCCTTAATCATGTAAATTTAGAAAGAGTCCTCCTTCCTGTCTTTATATCAGAAGTAGGCAGATAAAAGATATCTGCAGTCATTAAAGAGGTATTTTGCCCCTTTGCTGTAGCCACTTCACACCTTTGGGCATTTAAGTGTATTCTGGGATAAATCAGAATGAATGCCCCTTGACACCAAGCTCTACAGAGTAAGGTCCATTACAGGAAATAAAGAATCCCATAGTGACTTCAGGTACAAAAGCAGAATCACCAGCAACTGCTTTATAAGACAATTATCCAGACAGTAAATATAGAAATGCCAAGCATTGCCAGGTCAACATGAAACTTACCCACACAGAAACATACAGGGATTTTAAAAGAGTAGCAAAAAACAAAAACAAAACAAACCTAAAAATAATATCAACAATTTTTTTTTCAGATTCTCTTCTGAATATCTACAAAACATTTACCCTTCAGAAAGTTTCAGTCCTAAATACTCAAAGATTTTGGCCCATACTGGGTTCCAGCAAGCACTGAACTTCTTAATGGATCAAGCTAGTAGAGAATTCCATTATGGCAACCAATCCCATTGACAAGCTGGAAGGAGACAGAGAATCACAGCAAATTCAGTGTATGTACCCTTTTAGGACAATTTCACTAATTTCCTTTGTGATTAGAAGGCAATAAGAGAGATGAGATAGAATTATAGCTAGAGGTTCAAGTGTTTGCCCTTTTAGTGCCAGCTGACTTAAAAATAAAAATATTGATCAAAAATAATCCACAGGAATCATGCTGAATTTATAATGCACATGAAGGAAAGGCAAGTAGCAACTTTAACATAGTCAAAGTGCCCAACTATCTGTAGGGGAATTTAAATTAAAAGATTCTACCTAAAATGTAGGAGTGGCTCTCTAAATCAATCCCAGTTCCACACAACACACAGTGACATGGTCAATACGTCTCAATAAATTTCCTGATGATTTAAAAGAGACTGCAGCATGTGTTTCAGTAGGCACAAAACCAACGTTGTAGATTTAGGGTGCTCCATACAGTATTTCCCTCTAAACTCCCTCCCTGCATTTCCCTCTAAACTCTACAATGCTCTGTATTAAATATTTAGGCTGTTGGTGGCTCAGAGCATCTGGACAAACGATGGCACAAGTCTTAATGTGAACCATGACCTACCAACCAAAGCAACCCCCAAATTCATGAGGTGTAAAATGTAATTCACTAGAGAAGGAGGCATATTTTCAAAAAGCAGTGTTAAGATTTTAAAAGAAACAGAATCGTCATTAAAATCAATCAGAACAAAATAATTCGACAATTGAATTTTCTTCTCTGTTTTGCTGTTCTTTTCATCTTTAGCTTAGTTTTCCTAATAGTTGTTTTGCCAGTAAAATACAATGATTCCTTCTGTCTGGCACAGATTAGGAAATTGTTAACCTAGAAGAAAGGGTGATATCCTGTGAAACTCACAGGATTTCCAATGATACTTTCACTACATTCAGCGAAGCCATTCCTTGTGTTCTCTTTTCTGTCCTTTCTTCTCAATCATCTTCAGTCTAAGAATTTCCTGGGCAACATAATCTTGAAATTTATTGAAAGCATACAGAAAGAAGTTTCTTGTCAGAACCCTTTTCAAAGTACTACAGTTGTGAAGAATGAAACACCATCTCAAGTGAGTCAAGATATGAAGCCAAAAGCAGTTTTCAGCCACAGAAAAAAAAAAAAAGGCACAATAAGCAATGAAATGCAGCAAATAGTTGGAATAGAAGAAATAGTGATGAAAAAAATCCATCCACCTAGATGCCTAATGCAACTGAAGCATCTGGAAAAAAGCAGTTTTGCCTGAGAAGGGAGAGGGAGCTTTTCTGGTAAGAACCTTTCATATAATGGACAGCAACAACTTATCTTCAGTTCAAGCAGCAGAGAAAGCTTTGATCTCTGCTAAAGTCTGAGTTTTGGCTTTTCGACAGTGAGTATGTTGGCACAAGCAAAAACAAGGATTTTTTATTGTAAGAGACTGTTGAGGGGCCTTGAAGGGCATCATGCTGAGGTACCAGAATGGCTGAACAAGCAGAACAAGCCTGGGGACTGATTCCTTCTTGGGATCTGGAAATGGGAGCTAAGGGGATCCATGGATCACAGACCATGATGTGGATATCAAAACAAATATTTTTCTATCTAGGCACCCATTCCGAGGTCCCAACGACTTAGCAAAAACTACTTCAGCTCCAAGAACCTCATGGACCATAGCAGCAAAGGGAATTAATACTTCCAAATTCATAGGAATGATCTAAAATTTCTAGGAAAATCGCATAATTCCAGAATTGGCCTCTGAGCAATTTTAAATATGGTAGATAAGGGCAGAGGAAATACTTTAGTGATTGAAATGCCCCAGAAAGATCAAAATCTAAAAGGTGTACATATGAACGATTGAAAAGGTACAGCCATAAAAAAAGTTATATTTTAATTTACACTCTTTGCTACAATAAGTCTAATTTATCTGCTGAGTTGCAAAGTTTTATAGACCAAAGATGTGAGATGCCAAAGAAATCAAGAAGAGCTTCAGGTTTGGCTTATTTGTGGCCAGAATTTCACTAACCATTGTTGCAAGGAGGAATTTCCAGAATGTTCTGTAGTGTAACTAAGTCAGGCAGCCACATCTTCCCAGTCTTCTGCCACTCATTTCTTACATTATCACTGATATTTCCACTAAAAGTTTTCCTGAGTCAAAGTTTCCTCTAAAAACATGACCCTTCTTGAGTATGATACACATCTAAATAAGATGACATATTTAGATGGTAGGTAAATCCTTAATGCCAACACAAACAGCTTCAGAGAAGGGAAAATGTCGTTTTATTCTTGAAAGGAGACCAAAATACCAACTGATAAACTGGTCAAACAGGGCTGGATCACAATTTATTTCTGACCTTTTAACGCTTTCTGTTCTCAATGATTTTCTGTCATTTCTGCCTTGCTTGGACCCAAGACCTGTCCCAGGGGTGTTTAACTTTTTGTGGCTACTTAACTTTCAGCCTCCATTTTCAAGATTGGAAGATAAGTAACTAATTGTTGCTGAGATACCCTCGGGTTTATCGGCTGTCCAGATCTACCAGGTTGGAGAAAGCCCTAAATGTGGAAATTTTGTTGTACTCATTCTGCATGAGACAGAGTTTTATATGACAACTTGGTTAGAGCCTCCTGCTGTTGGTGTCATCACCAAAGGCCAGGAAGAAACCCTGCCTGGTGTTCTGCTCGGCAGCCATCAAATCACTTTCATTTTAAACATAACCACTCTGTCTTGAAATGAAGCAGAATAGACTCATTTAAAAATCCACTCATTTAAAAATACACAAGTACAAACTTCCATATTATTACATTCCTCTAAGAGTTTGGCTGGTTGCTATCTGAGAAACATCCTGTTCCTGTGTGCCCACCTAGTGCACAAACAGCGCTGGTAGTGTGTGGAAAATTCCTCCACTGATGTTTATGCTGCCAAGTGTTTTATCTCGTATCACTTTCCTTTTTTATTTTTCTATATAACATCTGAGCAGCTGACAAAGCACAGATGCTGCAGGAAGGTAAAAAGAGCTATTTGAATCAGAATTCTGCATTTTTATGTGCTTTAAAACAGCCATTTATAGGGAAGCATTAAACACTGCTAAGAAAAATGCCTCTTTGAAAGACAGACTGAAGCCCATACAGGTACAGGTGTGTACAAGGATTACATCAAGATAACAACAAACTGCTTCAACAGTATGCTCATAGTTTAGAAAGAAGAAAAAAAAGACAAAACCCACACATCCATCAAGTCTGTTGTTTATCCAAAGCAGTTATTGCCCTTGAGTTACATTTCTAGACCTTATTGAAGAACAAGCGATACATTGTTAACGTCTGGATCAATAAACAATTATTGTTCTTTGTGAGATGCTGAAAGGGGATTTAGAGACTTTACAGGTAAGAGGCATAATTTACCAGAGGCTGTCAAACAACTGCAGCACGTTCTTTCTCCTTCTCTCTTTGTCTTGCTCTGATCAGAGGCAAAACTGGTCTGATCCCAGCCAGCTCCCTGCCCCGTGGTGTGAATTCCCATAGGATCAGCAGGAGCCTCAGCTCCTTCCAATGGCAAGTTTGGCTGTGGCAAGGACTTTAAATGGCTTTTTCCTGCAGCTCCCCAACAGCCATAATTCACCTCAACTATTGCTTCACCAGTTTGTAATGATTACAGCTCTTAAATTAAATAAGGAAACCAACTGACAAGTTTGCTTCTTTGCAAACGCATGAATAATGCTGCATAGTAAAGAGCTTCTTCTCAACTGAAAAGCAGAACAAGCCCTCCACTTTCTTTGGAAGTGAAGTGATTAACGCTGCCAGCCACAAGCATTTTGTAAATAATGAATGGCCTGAAATCCCAAACACTGTGGCTGTTTCCCCTATGCATCCCCACAAGCTCCCATTTTCACTCTCCCACTTACAATGGTGTTTGTACTAAAAGCTCCCAGAGTGGGACAATTTAGCCTTTGCTAACAATAAGGCTATTGATCAGCTGGGTTTACTAACCAGCATAGTGGCATACTGTTCCTTTCTCCTCATTTTCTCACTTGCTAAAGAATCCTAAAATCCATCCCCTCCCTCTGCCTTGTCACTGCCTTCACAGGGCTCCGTTTGATCAATTGCATCAGGAATGAAGCTTAGACTCATGAGCGTGGTAGAATCTATAAAATAGATCATAAATTGTTTCTGAGGGAGCTTAGTAATAGTTTGCTAACACCTGCTACTACTAAATACTCTCCTGTCTGATTTTTAGAGCCACAAGAACAACTGAATCCCAGAAAACCTTAATAACAATGTGTCACCAAAACCAGTTATTGTGAACTGAGTGGAGTATGAGACTAATTGATGCCCTCTACAGATCACTGGTGCTATTAAGGTAGCAGCCAGTGCCCTCAGACTAGATTCTGCTTCCCCTTGTGATGCATCTCTTTGGTTGTACTCAGGTGCTCCAGGGCCAGTTCATGCAAATAAATCAGTATCTTGTAAAGACGCAGCAAATTTCACTTGAAACTCTGGCATCAAAGTGCTATACAAGCATTAAAAGCCCAGTAAATAGTGTGTTGTGTGAATAAAGGAGCACAAGAGCAGGAAGCTCATGTTTTTTTGCAAACATCTTGGACAAAAACCAAGATACCCTCAATAATATGACCCCAACCTCTGAACATGGAGTGACAACTGCTACAAACCTCATTGCTAGCTAAGAATTATTCACCTTGCATCAGTCAAAATACATGAATGTGTTCTCTCTTATGCCCCATCTTGTGAAATTAAACACATTTCCTGTGTGCTGTATATGTGTAGGTAACTCTGGACTCTTTCTTCCTCAGTTTGTTTCATGGGCAGTGAAGTGTGGACCTGCCGGATCTGCCATATCAATATGCTTATATCTTTCACAGAAATGTACATTACACAGTAAAGTGCAGCACACTCTTTGCAAACACAAAAAATCAATTCCTGTGGTAGGAATTATCTCAATAAATAAATATGGAGAAGAATATGAACAGAATTTCCCCCCCATACATTTTTAAAATATCACAGGTTAACATCAACTGCCTCTTCTCTCTATTGCTGTCTGACAACAATCAGTTAGACTGACAAGATTAAAAGAAATTAAAAAAATAAAGATGTAATCAATTTGACATTGGGGCTTTAGAACTCTTCCTTGGATCATTTTAGAGGTTCAGGGGGAAAAAAGTGATTAAATGATTCAATTTAAAGTACTTAAATGATTCAATTTCTCTAATGCTCATGAGTGCTTCACATGCAATCTCTGGAACTGACAAGTGAGGTTAAATAAAACAAAACCAAAAAATCCACAAGAAGTGTTTTCAGATTTGAAAAGAGATCTCAGATGTTACTAACACCACACCACAGAGCTCTCTCTGAGCAGCCTACAGCTGCTCAAACCACAATAACATAGATTTGAAATTATATTGGTGATGTGTAGACTGGGAAGAGACCCAACCTGACTTTGTTGCTAAACCACACATGCACCAACCTTCTGTAGGGGTGTCTTTCCCTAGCAAGAATGCACCAGAAAATTGGGGATCAAAGAGCAGCTTTCATTCCTCTCCTATTTGCTCTGAGTCATCAGCTTTCCAATCCACACCTCTTCCATAGGAGAGAAGAGCCAGAGTTATTTGGGAAATGCTCTTGTGGTGGATTCAAAGAAAGGAGCAAGGATAAACCAAGGTACATTACCTGAAAAATTCTGAAAATAATCTCAGTAGTGCAGTTACCCCACACAATTACTCAAATCGACTCAGGATAGCATTATGAAATAAAGGAAGCCAAAAAAAAAAAGAAAATAAAATTAAAAAAAATTAAGATATAATACAGAGGAGACCTGCATACTATTCTCTGAGGCAGTATGCTTTTACTTCATAATTTACCTATGATTTTTTTTAAAAAATACTTTCTACATTTCCGTAGAAATGCAGAAAATCCTTGCACTTTGTCATCTTATCTTCCCTACTGAAATTTTTCCTTCCTAATTGATCTGCAATAATCACTTCAGAACACCTTGATAAGTGATAACCCATCACCCAGACATCAATTCTTTTGATATATCATTATTAAATTCTAAGATGCTTTTTGAAGCATGAAAGTAACCCAAATGGGAAAATGATCACTGAGAAGAACATTCAGCTCTTTAGGATATGACAAAGAATTTGTTTGTCGACAGTCACAGAGAAATTGTTTCCAAACAAGTCTGAGACTTGCAACATCTCCTGTAGACATCAGAAAACAACTGAACTGAAAGAGAGCATTTAGTTTGGGCAGATTAAAGGGTTCTTTTTCAGATTTTGGTGTGTGTTTCACACATGCTGTATGTGTCCCTCAGAGCAGATTTGGAAGTGCATTTCTGCTTGTACTAGGTAATCCTTTAAAACTTTTAACAGCCATGTTTGCTGCTGTGACTGCTGTCAAGTATTTGGTTTTCTGTCAGCTAAGCAGAGCATCAAGTCAAGTTTCCTTGCTTCACAAGGCTCTGTATCATTTATACTCCATTTAATGTCTTTTCTACTTGTCAATACAATAAGTGGGACAAGAATGAATGCATGAGAGTGTGTGTCTGACTTCTTTGCAATGGATAATTCAGAGTATCTTAAACATTTTAGGTGCATCAAGTGTAGCTTGACACGCTGTAACACAGTTTTCTTAACAAAAGAGAAATCACCAACTCAAAATGCTTCACTAGTGTAAAAATACCCATGACTTCTAAATGGTAAACTTGGTATTTTTGTATGACTGAATTTTGGAAACATATTCTTCAATCCTTTCCTTTTCTTTTTTCCATTTTAAGCAAGCTTAGGAAAGCATGACAGATTTATTATACTTTATCCACCATAGCTGATGGTACCATTTCCTCCTGCCTAAACAGAACTCCTATGGTATCAACTTCATATTCCCATTTTCAGGAAGAACAACTATTTCAAAATACAGACTTTGAACTTAGTATTTTTTTGGGTTGCTAGGCTAATTTAACATGAGAACTGTTAGAAAAATAATCACTAAACAGTTTCTGCACGTTGCTTTACCATGGAAAATTTACTGCAAGCATTTTTTAATTACCTTCTTCTCTAACTTTGGACTGAGCTCCTTTCCAGCTGCCACCTGCCTGTGATGTGTCACCAGCAGGGGACACCGGAGGGAGAGCAAAATGCCAGCTCTGCTGAAATCGCTGCCATCAGCTCTAACAAGGGTGTAACATAAGGTCGTCCCCAATAGCTGTCACAGCTGCCCTTTTCCTACTCACGGGCACGTGTAAGGGCATGAACTGTCCTGATAAAAACCCTGCTGCTTCAAATGAGTGAGGGAATGTAAGTTTATACCAACTTAACCAAGAAATTCTTTTAGTTGAGGTCTTTGAAAAGGACAAGCAGCAAACCATTCTCGTTTCTCCAACTTCTTCCCTTATAGAGACACTCATTGTAGCAAAACCCTGACACCATTACAGCTGCCAAGAGGTCTGTGAAGTTTCCTTTGTCTCTGCTGGGCTGAGTTAGGGAATCTTCAAGGTCATTTTCATGATAAACCTGATCTTCACCTACTTATCATTAACAGGGATGATAATTGGTTGTGACGGCAAGGTGTCTGTGACAACCTCTTCAAGATAAAATGCCCACTTTTTACATTTCTTGATGGTATGACATCAGAAAGATAGCCCTACAATGAAATGTGAATTATTAAATTTATGTAATACTTACTTTATCTACTCTCTGTTTAGGTGAATGTCACACATTATAAGTTTGTTTAAATATCAGAGGCAGGATTCCCAAAAGAAATGCTTATACATTATACTCATAGAAAACTCTATCTGTTCTTCTCTTTTGCTGTTTCTCATTTTGAAAGGAAAAATAGGTTTAATTGTAGTTGTGAAAATATCCACTGTTTACAATGCCTATAGTTCATGAGAGGTCCATTTTTCTGACTTGGATAATTCTGTGTTTCACTTGGTGGTTGTTTCCATTGCAGGTGCACAGTTGTGCATTCATCAGTGGAACCATCACACCTTTATTTCATGGAGCAGTGGAGACACACTCCCCTGACCTTAAACCTAAAGAAATGGTGCATTTCTCCTTGCGCACTGAGATTAGGCAAGAAGATAAGAGAAAAGCATAAAAATGTCTATCAATGCAGTGAGAAAAGTACTGGAATAAGATTGAGTTCCCAAGGTTTAGGCCTGTTCTCGTTTCACCTCAAATTGATAAAAGGCTTTTCAAAGAAATCAGAACTGCTGCTAGAAAAAGTATTTCTCTCTTTAAGGGAAAAGATAGGAATTCAGACAGATGCTTTGACATTTTCTTAAAAATCAATGGTAGCCTCCCAGACCAGGCAGGTTTCTTTACAGCTACACACTGGCAGAAGTCTTCTGAATAGTAGAAATCTAAATCAAGTGACAATGTGTTCTATTATGACTAATACAAATGTAATGACAGCCTATGGCACAAGAAAAATACATAAAATCGTTTTCTCCAGGTGAATAAAATGCTCACTTTCCCCCCCAGCCTTTTGCAATGTGCATTTGAGCTCTTCATCTGGAATTTCTTTAAAGGAAATTGCAAGATCGAGGGATGTGATTGACCTTGACTTAGGGTAGGCATCTAAAATAAATCAGACTAATCACAGTCTGCTTCTCTTTGGCACCCAAATAGGCAATCAAGGCAACTAGCTAACAGAATTAAGTGATATATTTCAAGCAATTCAAAAGAAAGTGATTTCACTGAGTCCTGGGAGTACAGCCTTTTCAACTCAGTGGTTGTATCAGTCACAGTTTGGGCAGACATTCAAACATATTTCTCAACTTCTTGTGCCTGGAAACAGGAAAACAGGCATGAGAAGCCTCAAGTCTCTACTGTAAAACAAAATTAAATACTGAAATTAATATCTGACTGTTTTGAGCCCTTCTTAAGAGAACACAGGCTAAGTGTGCTAACTGATAAATTGAATCTGCTGCAAAACAAAATATTTCGTTTTCACTGAAAAAATTAATGGTTATTCCTAATTTAACATTGATTTTCAACAGCACTCAGTGAAACAGTCAGCAGCCATGCAATGGCTCACAACATCTAAAGGTTGGTATATTCTCCCTGACACACAGAACTATTAAATGCTCAGGGTTAGAAGGGACTTTAACATCATCTACTTCCAGGCCCTTACCTTCTACCAAAACAACAGAGTGGCTGAAACTTGCTCTAAGCTTAAAAGTGAGTCTCAGAAGACAAACAGGACTCCTTGGCAGATAAAAATATGTGCTCATGTTATGGATGCTACACCTCATTTATTCAGTTTTTTCCACACTTCATTGTGGAGAGTCTGGTTCATGCATGGCTGAAAGAAAGAGGCCATGAAGGCATACAGTTGAGGGGAAAAGTAAAAGGTAGTTGTAAAAGGTAGTTGTAAAGCAATTCCCAGGCTTGATTCTAGAAATAATTAGGCTCTCTCAAGCACCACTTTATAAACAATAAGATTCTAAGTCTTCCCATAGCAGGCAAAACTCTGTCCTTGGGCTCTCTGGGAAAAGATAGCTGCTCTGGGAACAGATATGGAGGTTTTGGGAACTTTTCATATCACAGTGAGAACGCTGGTCCTGTTTTCAATAAACAAATCATAGGTATTGTAAAACAAAAGGAGGGGTTAGAGTTTTCTCTGTTAACCTATCATGAGCTTGGATTTTGCAATATGCATTAAGTTAATTAACACTGTTATATAAAGTGGTTGATTTAATCAATAAATCGAAGTCAATGCTGATCAACGACAAGGTGGGATGGCTTCCTTTGCTTTCAACACTCCATGAAGGAATTCTGATTTCTCTGAGTTCTCTGTGTCATCTATATCAGCTGCTTTTTCCTTCCGTATCCCACTTTTCAAAGTGTCTGGATACCACTTTTATAAAATAAAATCTGTATTTGGCCTCCATTTTGTTTTATTGCAAATTTTTTGGTTACATTACAGCAACAAGCTGGTGGGTTTACTAATTAATTCTTTATTAAAAAAATCACCTCCAGGGAAGCTCTGCCTGCTGCTGATGAGCTGCAGCTCACCTCCCCAGTACCACTAACTAATGAAGATACATACTAAAATCTCTCTTCCACTCTCCACATGAGAAATAACTGAGATGAAAAGTATAATTGCTCTGAACATTTAATGGCCTAAGGTGTGAAAAATTGCCCCCCAGTTTGAGAGTGCAAACCAATGGCTGACAGGCTCTGCTGGCTGAGCTGAACAGAGTTTATTTAGGCCCTGAGACAAGAAATCCTGGATGAAGAAAGGACTCTTTTTCCCTTGAAGCACAAAGTACATTTTTACGACCTTGAACATGCTAACAGAAATACAGACCAATGTGTGCAAATTAAAAAAAACCTGAGTCCCAATCAAAACATAACACTTCACTGCCCATACTTCTTCCTCTGAGGAGACAATGAGATAACAGACAGCATCTGACAGATACTCAGTCACATTGTGGGATGTGTAAAGAACAGCAGTAGAAAAGTACAGAAATAGGGGTGGTGTAAAAAGAGCAAGGTGGATATTTCCAGCTGTTTCTCTAAAATGGAAATCCAGGGGAAAAGAGTGAGGAAAGGGAAAGAAACTGCTTGCAATGAAAAGGTCTGTAAAATTACAGATTTTCTAAAAAATAAAGAATAATAATGCCTTTTAGCCTGCAGTCAGCAACAAAAAAAATGATTATATAACTTTGAAAATGTTATGCTTTTCTTTAGTGGACATTCTAACATAGCAAGACACTATAAAAGCAAAAGAAAGACCTACAAAATCAAAACAACCTCCCCAGATTATTTCCAAAATTACTTGCCCTTAAATAAACTTCAGCACTAAAAGGCTTTAAAGCTTTCATAAGCCTTTCTCTCTTGCATTTTTGTTTCTGCAAAATGGAGAAGCAAATTTGGGGTAAGATGTTGTTTCTCCACAACAGGAGTTTTCCCCAAATTACAGTTTGTTAATTGTACTCAGGTCTGTAAGATGGACACAAGACCAAAGATTGATTTATCTTTGTTAAGAGCTATTTTTACACTTCTCTCTCAATCCTAGACAATCACAGACACTGATATTTAAAATATATACAATATTAGGTACAAAGAAAGAAAAATTACAAAAATCCAGTACTCTTCCCAATAGTGTACAAACATGGAAGCAGAAAATTATTACTAAGGTTCTAAATACACTAAAATCACTAAAACTTGGCAAAGTGTCCAGCAAGGCTTCAGGCTTTTTTTAAAATTTTTTTTTGGGTGGAATTTGTATTATCGGAGTAGAATCATTTCCCATTCAATAAAAAATAATTAATGTTGAAGCCTTCCAACAAAGCTCACTTTAAACCTAAATTTTAATTTTTTTTTTTACTGAAATCTGCATTCTGGTCTATCTGTTCCTCAGGAAACATCCCAATTTACTACGGAGCACAAAGATACAGCCCAACCTTCCCTTCCCAGGCTGTTCTCCCCAGCTCAGCCCCAGTGTGAAGCAATTGTGTCTTCTGGCTGCACAAGTCATGTCACAGGTCAGTCACTTCTGATTCTTCAAAAGAGCCCCAAAACTTCCAAATTTTCAGGGCTTAAGCATTCCAGACTCATAATCTCCTCTGGACTTGGCAGAGTTCCTAGAAAATAAATGACATTGCCCCATGTAAGGCTGAGCTGACCAAGGCAGCAGGATAGATGGGATTTTTTGCAAGGGAGGATCCATTAAAAACGATCCTTCCCTTGCCTTGGCTGCTCCCTGCACACAGGGAACAGGGTTCTGTCCCAAAGGACAGGAGGTTCAATTGAACACCCATTTGAGGGGAAGGCAGGCAGGGGCAGGAGGGTACAAAGCAAGAGAAATTTCCTTCTCCCTCCCCTTCCTCATGGCCAGAAAGAAGAAATTATTTCTGGCAAGAAGGAAATCTGCTCTGACTGAGGTGTTCCCAGCACATGAGTGCTTGCAATGCAGATGAGAACAGTAAAATGCTCTGTTTGGACAGAGACTCCTTTCCCAGGTAAAATAATCTCATTTTTACTGCTAATTGCCAGAGTCATGGTGAACAGTGTGAAATTGCCCATCAATAGCCAGTTTTCCTCCCTCATGGTTTATTTTACTGCTACTGCACTGCAGTTTTATTAACACAATCCTTGTAATGCTGGACACATTATTGTCACAACATTTTAAGTCTGTGTTAAACAATCACACTGAAGACCTGTTGATGCAAAATGCAATCCAGCCATTAATTTGAGCTGAAAACTCAAAAGGACAAAACCCAATAAAATAATAATATATTTTTGAGGCAGGACCCATATTTCTGTTTTGTTGTACCAATAACAAGGATGAAGTTCTTATCTAGACTAAGTGAATTGAAATTCTGCAGCCTTTTGAATATGTGATTGTATTTTTGATCTTTCAAGACAAAAACATTCCTGTTACAAAGTGTCAGCTATAAAATGTATGAAGAAAAGTGACATGGCAAAATTCTGCCAGGAATTGCAGCACAGAGCCAAATGTCCTGTTTGACTTAAATGCTTTTAATTAGAAATAAGGTGGTGTGAAGTGTAGATGAATTCATAACTTGTAAAGCTAAAAATAAAGGGAAAAAAGAGAAAATTTCAGTTGCTTCTTTAGGGGAGCAGTCTGAATCTTTTCCAGTGGTGTATTTCATATTCAGTACAATGCTATGAAGCAGCTGAGCCTAGCAACTTACAGACAGCAGAAATTACTCTCCTCTATATTCAGTTTAAAAAAAAAAAGATTGCCCATATAAATGCTGCTCCTCATTATCATGAGGATGATAGCTATTTTAAAAACAAACTAAAAAAATCCCCATGTGGGCATCTTACATGCTTATTTAAAATATTCAGAATATAAGGTATTAAAGAAATCTCAGCGAGAACCACTAAAATTAAAAGATGAATATTACGTTCCAGAGCCAAGTGGTTTTGCAGGATTATTTTTTTGACACTTCAGTTTTGGCAAAGAATTTAGAAAACACGAATGCCCCTGAAACACCTTAATTTATGACAACCCCCTCATGGAATTAAACAAAGAATCCCTAGAAGTACCACTCCCATTTTCAGTGATACAGTAAACAATGAAAGCATAAACTGATTAACAAACTCTGTGCTTTCTCTTAGACAATGAGTACATATTATCTTTTTCTTGACCATGCAGCATGTCAGAAAGCACAACAGCAGCAAAAGAAAAAGAAAGAAATCTGTCATGGTGGCTGTAAGTCATGCAAGAGTAAAGCCAGATGGATGTGAGAGAGTCCCTTTGCAATGACCCTTCTTCAGACCCTTCTGCCACCACCACTGATGTAACTGTATTCTGTCCCAAGATAAATTATTGTCACTGATAAGATGAAGTAAATAGACAATCAGCTACCTGATTGAAATTCCCTCTACTTTTCTTTTTTTATTTTTTTTTTCCTGTTTGGTGGCACTGTTTAATCACTGATAGATTGACTGATTTGAAAGCAGGGTCAGTTTCTGTCTTTGCTCTGGGTTATCTTCCTGACAATGTGGGCTCAACCATAGCTGGAAGCATCCGAGATCTCCTGACCTGTATTAAGATTTGAGAGTCTTGCATTCCTGATTCTCATAGTAATGAGCTAGCTAGATACAAACAATGCTCATTTTCTATACAGATACATACACTCCACCCTCATTATAAAACTATTTTCAAAAGCCAAGCATATTGAATGCTGTAACAGCAATGCCAGTTCTCATGATTTAGTCATGAGGCACACGAGTTTTTTGTTTAAATTTGATGTTCTCATGATCTCAATATTTTTCATGCAAATCTTGTTATTTCTGCATCCTTTCACACTCCAGCTTAAATTGCTTGTCAATTGTATTGCTCTCCTTGAGTGCAGTGCTTCCGAGATTCAGTGGCATGATTTTATACATCTATTTATAACTATTACTTTAGCTTTTTAACTCTTAAAAAAGATGTAATACATCATCCAGAATCTCTTAGCCAAGCCAGATGAGTTGGAAGCAATATTTTGGCTTTGTTTTGGGGAACACTAATGCAGAAAGAGTTTAATTATCAGCATTGAAATTAGCCCAACTGCAGGGCTCAGAAGAACTGATAAAAGCAAACAGAACAGAGAGACAACACATAGGAAGTTAATAACAGTGCGGTGTTTCAAATATATCTCACTAGAAGGAGAGGAAAATGCATTTTTTTCTTTACTACACCTCAAAGCAGGAGGGTCTCTGGTGCTTAAATTAGCAGCAACTCCTCTTGCTCTTCCTTTTGGAAATTCTGTCTCCCTACCCACCCATCGTGCTGGGTTGGTTCCTTTACTCTGAAACACCACAGTCATTCATGCCTGTCAGAGTAAGACCACAGCCCATATACCTAAATCATGGCAATATTTTTCTCTCTCTGAGCAAAGAGTCATTAAAGGATTTTAAGAATCTGCATGTGTGTTCATATGCTCAGGCTGGGTCTAACTAAACCCTGTTAGCTAGAGCTGACCAGAATGGCTCCAAGAACTCCTTCTCGCAGGAAGGACTGGCAGTCAGCACAGCCCTAGATTAACAAAAATCTCACCAAAACAGAAGTTAGATCTATCCACACTCGTACACACAGAACTCCCAACAATAAATCATCCTCTCCCACAGAGTAAACAATTTTTTTTAAATAAAAGTGCTCTAAATGAATTAAATCATTGATGAAAAAGAGGACAGAGCAAAACTAAAAAGCAGTGAAATTGCTGAGTGTCAACAAGAGGTAAAAGATGACTTGCTTACATATGGGCCAGGACAATTATTCCACAAACTTCTTTTAGGCTTGTCTAAGCACATTCTTTGTACAGATAGAAGAAAAAGACAAATAGAATATTAAATCAAAGCACATATCATACTCCTGTTTAGGGGCAGATTGCCCACTGGATAAAGCTAGCAAAAGTTGAATACATCAGGAAAAATATTTGTCGTTCACTGCAGTTTTGAAAATAACGAAAGCTAGAAACTGTAAACCTAAAGCAGCCAGAGATCTGCTCAATTTGCTCCTGAGAGGTAGGAAAAGGCACAAAGTCTGAATATGTTAATCTTAGTTTGAATAAATTCCATCAAAATGATTTCTTTGGAATAAGGACACCAACGGCCCCTCCTCCAGGGCTTATCACAGGGGCAGGCAAAAATGATTTTTATTATGGCCCAGCCCAGGCTTGGGATAGGGCTTTTTCCCCAGAAGAAAAGGAGATTTAGAATGAAAGAGCAGAGAGTAACCAAAACACGGGAGAAAGCTTTTGAAGTGCCAGGACGTTTGCTCCTTCCACCACTGGAGCTGCAAAGGGCTAAGAGGGGAGATGGCTCCATCTCTCCTTTCCTTATCCCCACGCTTTGTGTCCATGCCAGCAGTGCCAGGAGCCCAAGGTGATGCTGTCCTGCCCTGTGACATCTTGGCTGGGGCAGGGGGATGGCCCTGGGTGTGTGGCTCTGCTGGAGGAGAAAGGGAGGTGAAAACCCAGCTGCCTTCATCATCCAGGAGAGAAACAGGACAAAAGCAGGGCAATGTGGCGTGACGAAGAGGGGGTGCCTGCTCACTGAGCTGGGACAAAGGCTTGTAGAAATCTGTCAGAAATATCATAAGGAAAAGTATAGAGTTATTACCATTTCTATAGCCCCTAGGATCCTCTGGTGGCAGAACACTCTCAGTGATTGTTTCTGTTTGGTGGAATCAATTATCTCCTGATAGATTCTCCTTCCAAGCTTAAGATTGCATTTAAAAACTCATCTGCTTTCTGAATTCTAATTGGATATGTTTTGAACTGTAGATTTTTGGGGTGAATATTTTGCTTATGAATCTCTTTATATTTCAAAGTGGTTGCCAAGCCCATTTACGTGCCTGCATGGTAAAAACTGTTCTACATGCAGTACATAATTTAACTTGGCTATCTGGTTTATTAAGCATGGTTTTCTATGCTATCAAAGCAAGAAACAAAAAGACAAAGCTGAGAAAAATGAAGATCATTAATGTTTACGTATTTTAAAGTCACACTTGTGCCTTGCAAGCTTGATTTATTATTTCAATAGACATTCAGACATGCTAGAAATAGTATTATTATAAATTTTTTTTTTCAGACAGCAAAGTGAATATGAAGAGGGAAAACTGGGCAATAAAGAATAAAATTGCCCTGTTTATTTTTTCATTGCTGAATCAAGCTGTCCTATATGTAGCTGATATGCGTGTAATACAATTCCTTCTGAAGAGCACTTAAATGCTTCATAAGATAAATATAAATCCCAAATGACATACTAATGCCTTCCTTACTCAAATAATTTTGAAAGTTAGGAAAAAAAACCCAGCTGATCAGGACCTCATTCTGGATGAGGACACCGGGCTTGTCCTGTTTGTGTGAATGTGGCTCACAGGAGATGCTGCCACACTGGAGCAAGGTGTGCCTGGCCTTGTCAAAGAGGCAATTTGGAGCCCAGGTGCAGCTGCAATTGTGGACAAAGCTTTCCCACCATCTTCAAGCAAACAAAAAAAAAGAGTTGATTGCCTTGTCCAGCTCTGTGGAATAGCTCTGCTGATTCCCAGAGAACAACAAGAGGTACATCTGTGTGAGCCTGCCTGGGAAGGCCTCCTTGGAGCTGGAGTGGGTTTAAGTTGATGCATTTAGAGAGTCTGTTGGATCATCTGCAAGGAATGTATTGTGGGGAACACTCTATCCTTAATTAATGCTGTGGGTGCATTTATTCTACAGCTGCTGAATTTGTGCAAGGAGGGAGGCACTTTCAAGTAGGGATGAAGCAGAAGTGAAAAATTAACATGAAGATGGAAAGCAAGCTTGGGGTTTTATGATAGGTAGCTGAGGACATAGTGTGGCTTAATTTTTCCATTTCTGATGATGCAGTTGTCCCCTGGGCCACCCGAGCTCATATTTTTCAGTGATGCATTACCAGTAAGCCTTTAGAAAGTTTCAGAAAGATCAGTCCTAGTTGCAATCACTGTTCTTCTCTGCAATTATGGGCATTGGTACCAATTCTGCTTCCAGGTCTTCCTCCCACTGGCATTTCCATGATGCTGCCTGTCCCCAGAAAGCCTCGTCCATCTTAGAAATCTTAGAGGATTTAGAGCACTCCAGCTCCTCCAGGGATCCTCTGCCCTCATGCAGGTGGAATTGATTCATTCCTACATGGGGCAACTTCCCCATTATTGTGTGAAGAGCCAATGCCTCTGCCTCAGCAGCACCACACTTCACCATCACCGCTCTCACACACATGCAGGCAGGAATGTGCAGTTAGATTAAAAAATATATAAATAATATAAAATAAATATAATATAAAATAAATATAATATAAAATAAATATAATATAAAATAAATATAATATAAAATAAATATAATATAAAATAAATATAATATAAAATAAATATAATATAAAATAAATATAATATAAAATAAATATAATAATGTATTATATATAATATATGCTAATTTATTATATTATTATGTTATAAAAATGTATAATTTTTGTTGCCTAAAGTTAGACAAAAAATACAGTCCCAACATTCAGAAACCATCTTCTTTTGCAAACTTGACTTTTTTTATAATAATATTTTCTCCATTCAAATATTAAGCTGTGAAGGACAGATTATGTGTAAAAAGCAAACGCAAAAAATGAAGAAACCATAGCTAAGCAAATTATTTAATATAGTTTTTCTCTGGAATGGCTTGTTGTTTTTCTTTCCAATACCTGTCTCTCTCACAGAAACCTTTCCACAGTCCATACTTCAGAATGTTATCACCTAATATAACTATTGCAACACTTTATAAAGGGGTAGGGTGGATAGTTTGGTTTTTTAAGTCTAGGATTTGAATTGGAAGATCTGTTAGCAAATTTGCCATAAGTGATGCACACTTCATAAGACTCCTAAGTGAAGTACACTTAGCAAAATTCCTGTAAACCAACGGCAGCTTTAACTTCAAAAACCCAACTGATACTATGAGAAAAAAATAAAAAAATTGGAAGAAAAGAAAATGCTCCCTATGTGGAACCCTAATCTGCTCTTATTTACCCATCTATAGCTGATTATGTGCTATGCACATTATACATTACTTCATCTCAAAATAACAAATAGCCTTGATGACACATTTGTTAGCAAACATCTGATGAAGGAAAAATAATAATTCTCTTCATACAACAAAGCACTATAATATTTCTGACTCAAAAAAAATCGTTAAAAATTAATGTCCTAAAACCCAAACTAATCAATATTCTGAGCATATCAGAAGGTCAGGAAATAGTTTTGCCATTTGAATGAAACCTCGGCCCTGCTGCTTTGGGTACCCAACTCCTCAGACCCAGGGAGATGCTCTCACTGCCTCCTCTGCAGTGCTCAGGACAAAATTACCCCTAAAGGAAATGGCAGTGCAGCTGTTTGCTGATTATGAAGTACTCTGGCACATCTCAAGATGAGATGAAAATCTTCCTGCCCACCTGAATAAGGGTTTTAGTATTTCCCAGGCTTCTCCTCTATAGCATAATGACAATAAAAGCTTCTGAGGTGCACTGATTTTACCTAAGATGACATAATGCAGGAAAAAAGCCCCTCTTTCTTCAACAAAGAACCCAAAGATTTCACAAAAAAACCCAGAAAAACATGTGAAAAGGAACTAATATTAGATAAAAGAAGCTATTTTCCTTGATCAAAAAAAACCCCAAAAAAATCTGAGATTGAGCCCACAACATATATCTGGTGAGATGTGGAACCTCTAAGGTTGTTCATTATTGGCATTTAAAGCTACTTACAAGCAACACCTGGACATGAGTAAGTGCCATGATCAATGTTAGCAGTTTTACAGAAAAAAACCCCAAACCAACAATTTAAAGCCACAAACTGCACTATCATCAAACAAGTAGCAATATCCTAAAGTACCCCAGTAGCAATGTCCTAAGTACCCCAAAATATTTATTATTAATAATCATTATTATTAATTCTAGAGCTCTTCTATAAGTGTCAAATGCTCATTCAGTCTAATTCCAGACACCATTTCTATTCTTTAATTTCCATATTATTAGCAGCTTTACCATTCATTATTCTTAGTAAGCTTTTCTATATGCTCCTCTTTGTCTTGAAGTATTTTTTAAAAAATGATCATACCAGCATTTTCTAAGAGTCACAATTTCCCTCTACTAATAATGTGAGTCCCAAGATGCAGTCATTTGTCTCATGCATTAAATTTGAGCATGAAACACTTTGTTTGCTTTCCCATTTGGATTACTCTTTGAAAAGCCTGAGTGTTCTGCAGTGTTACTGAGACTGTGAAGTCACTGCCAAAACTCAAAGAAGCTGTAAGGTTTTCTATTTCCCATGTAGTCAAAAATACCTGATAAGCCATTTATTCCCATATAGCTGTCATTATGCCCAGGAAGAACTTGCACTGATCTAATTAATATCACTGCTTCCAGATAGTGATGCTTAAACAGAGATTAAAATTGCTTAAAGATGAGTATGAACACTATTTCACAGATGGGGAAAAAAATTATTTGATTAATTGGTTCGCAGAAGACTTTGCAAAGAGAAGGAAAGATCAAATTTATCTGATTCAGATCCCAGTTATTTTTATATTACTATTATATTTTTGCCTGTAAATACATCTATGCATATGTATTACACACAGATATACACATGCATCTCTAAGGATCATTTAAGCTAAAAAATGTGTTCCAGGAAAATACTGTTCTTAAAGCAACTAATAGTCACATATATAGCCTGTGCCTCAAACTGTGGGAGTAACAAGTGTTATTTTGGAATCTAAATACCACAGAATGGCTTGGGTTGGAAGGGACCTTAAAGTTCACTCAGCTCCAACCTCCCTGCCATGGACAGGGACAGCTTTAACAAGGCCAGGTTGTTCAGACCCATCCAAGATCTCATGCAGTTCCAAGTGTTATCCCATGAGGAAAAAATAAGCTCATGGCAAAAAACAAATGCAGTCCCGTGTGCAAGTGACACACTCCCAACGCTCCCCATTCCACCAGCCTCAGATTCCTGTCATGCACCATGTATCTACACTGTATTTTCAAATACAGGCACACAGTAGGAGGAAAAGAAGGAAAAGGTGCAGTCCAAAATTACCTTTTCCAAGTCAGAAAACTGAAGGGCATCTTCAGGATGGAGACAAATTCCTCCAGAAGGAAGGAGGACAGTGCATGTGGCTATGTACACATAAACACTTATTTCTGCAAGTATCTGGAATGATAGAGGAGCCAGTTTAGTCATATTGGCATAGCCAGTTTGGGACCAGGGGTCACCTATTAATTGCTTTCATGCTTTATAAGGCAGTAGAAGAGCAGCAGCTTTGTGTGTGACCCACATTGACAAAACCCCAAAAACTTTCAGAAAACAGAACTAATAGCCAACATTTTTAGGGCCTTTCTTAATCCAACCAGAAGATGGGGACAAGCATAATTTGTGCGATATGGGGAAGGGTCTGGAGCACACATCTGATGATGAGCAGCTGAGGGTGTTTAGCCTGGAGAAAAGGAGGATTTTATAATTCTTTAATTTTATAATTCTCTAAACTCATTGTCAGGAGTTTGTAGTGAAGCAGGATAACAGGTAACTAAAGTCAAGACAAGAGGAAATGGCATCAAATGGCAGTAAGGGAAGGTTAGATTGGAGACTAGAGGAAAATATTGCACCAACAGGGTGTTCAGAGTTTGGAACAGGCTACCCAGTGTTTGAAAGATGTGAAGATGTGTTTCTTTGTGGGGGGCATGGTTTAATGGTGCGCTTGGCAGTGTCTGGCTGATGATCTTAGAGGCCTTTTCCAACCTAAGCAAGTCCATGATTCTCTCTGAAGCTGTCCAATATCTTTTTCATAGACAGAGTGCAAAGATAAACAACAAACAAAAAACTAACCTCTTACCAGTCCAAACATCTTAACATATAGAATGCAGTCCAACAGGTAAGAAATACAGATGAAAAACAAATAAAAAAATCCACAAACATAAACAAACAAACCCAAACAACAATAACAAAATGCTGAGTAGCTCCAGAGGAAAGATTTAATTTCCCATCTACGTGACTCCTGAGCTGATGCATCTTTTACTCTCACGTAACTCTTTGTTTGCTCATAGTTTCCAAATCTCACCTCATTTTTTAGTCAACTCCTCAACTTGGGTCAGGTTCAGACATAAATCTGTGTCTTATACCCACAGTGCTAATATGCTTAAAGGAAATTAATCAATGTTGCACTTCCAGGTAAATACAATGACTACAAAACCCCACAAAACATCTGGATGTGTGCGTACTTGATGAGAAAATGTTCTGAGCCACAATAATCTTTCCTGTTAGTAACTTATTCCACAAACCTACTGAATTTTGAGTTGTCCTTATATTTCAGTGTCTTCCCATGTGTTATGCACAGAGAATTCCACACTTGAATTCCAGATGGACATCCAAATCATCTGATACAGTTAAGCCATAATTTTTAGTTTCTTAAACAAGCTGTTCCTTGCTACGAAGTTTTTGACAGCATTACTTGAGCCTTGCAATAAACTCCAGGACAGATTTTCTAAATTCAGAATTTAAGTTGGTCTCACAGAATGTTCTTGTAAAACTCAGCATACACAAAATAAATTTGCGTACGACACACCAAAGGGAGAAGTGTGCCTGGACACTTTTGTCTTGTTTTACCAAAATGCTTTGATTCAGTGCAGTGATGAACTAAAGGAGTCATTACTTTTGAATAAGACTATCTGGCCCTTAAAAAGACAGAGAAATGGGTGTGGATGGCAAATCTACCTCCTGCTAAGCAAAACAGATTTTAGAGATTCATCTACAACACGTAGTCTGAGGTTCTGTTTTTTGTGTTCCCAGTTCAACATGAGAGAGTCTCAGACTCTGCCAAAGTCTGCTTCTTCTGCCACCATCAGAACAGTGCACTAAAGAGCTTTGCTCTCTGTGAAGGAGTTGATTTCTGTCCCTACAGATCTTCAGCCTCTCTCCACTCTGGTAGTGAACTGGAACCTGTAACAGTCTCAACAGATGCTGCATAGCAAGACTGAGCAAGAAGCAATGGCTGCAGCCACCAGGGATTTAGAGGAAGGTTAAATACTACACTGGGATTAAACTGCAATTTTTAAGTAAAAATGTCAGAGATAAATGATAGGATAAATTGAACATCAAGAAATAAAACAAAACCAAAAAAAAACCCCTTTATTTTCCCCTCCAATTTTGTTTTAAAGAGAGAAACAAAGAAATCCTCATTTGTCATCTACTCCTTCACTTGAGTCATAAATAAATTGCATCTTAGACTGAAACCATGCCTTTGGTACTCTTTGGAGCAAATATTTCCCAAAATGGTGTCTGGTGGTTTGTTCCATGTATCTCTAGAATACAAAAATTCCTCAAGTCCTTACTTCAGTCAGATTGGAAATGTCAATCTTTTACTTTAGCATGCTATTTAAATACACACTCCCTTTGTCATTTATATAAACGCCTCTTTTCCTAACATGAATCCACAGAAAAAGCACAAAAACAGCCAAACATAAAAATACCATCAAGACATGAAAATCATTGCTTGCTTTGCTCCTACACATCCTACCTCTTAATTGCTCCTCTGGCACCTTACTTGAAACTCCGTGGGATCAGATCAGATGTTGATTTTGTATTTGTGCTCTGCTTGGCACCATTGGGTTCAATTGCTCATTTTGCACTAATATGATCTCCCAGTGGCTGAAAGACCTGTAAACTCAGCATAACAAAACCCAGAGATGCAATCACTAATCTTCTCCATTGCAACACTGGTTTTCTGCATCTGGAGTCAGGTATTGCCCTTACCCACCTTATGAATCCTTCATCTTTTCAAGCACAGGACAGAAAGTCAATGTCACTGCTGCTTTGGTCCTTTGATGTAAGAGGGCTCAGAAAATATTTTCACTACTGTTATCCCCATATTTAATTTGAGGACACCCACAGCTGCTGAGTGATCTGGATAAGTCTCAGAAAAAGCACACCATGTACTTATGCCCTGAACTTATATTAGATTAGATATATAAATGCCTGATGGAAGACTTGTTTGGTTGTCATCTTTCAGAAAGACATCCACAGGCTTTTCTTCCTTTGCTGCTTATCTATGTAGAGCTTTGCTTCTAACATTGCAATGAAAACCTGAATACTCTCTTAGGTGTGCAGAAATCCACTAGAACCAAGTGACTGCAGTACTTGCAGAAATAGAAACAGGAATGGCATTGGTACATGGTCTCCTTTTCAGAGACCACTTTGGAAAAGGCACTCATTACAATTTCTAGCATAAACAAAGGCTCTACAACACAAAACCAAACCAGTTAATGTTGTCATTATAGGGCAAGAGTTCTATTGTCATTACATTGCAAAGGTTCCATATTGCCAGAGTTTCATACCTCCTTGGTGTTTCTTGTAGGCAGCTCCTCTGGGCACTGACTCTTCCTTGTCCTCACAGCAGCCAACTGACTCCAGTTCCCACCAACCCACTCTTCTGTAACACTCTTCTTATTGCCTACACCTGTGGCTTGTTAACATTAGGCCTGCTCCTAATCTTTAACAATTAACCCAGCTGCAACTCTTTGGGGGGAAAGATTACTTTCTAGACTTTACTTTCTCATATTGCATCCCCCTACAATTTAAATCCTTAGGCAGCAAGGTGTGCTGTTGAAGCTTTGTTGTGTCCATCACTTACAATCAGGATGTTAGGTTATCAACCTGATCCATGAACGAGAATGGGAACTGTTGAATCTGATTACATTCCTGTCTTGTGCTGTTAAAAACATCCATTACAGAACAGCATCTGAGAGTTTTCATACTGACATAAAGACTGTAGAGTACAAGGAAAACTTTCCATTACATCACCTGTACACATACAGCAACATTGATAATCTGACCATCATTCTACAATTCATGAGTCTTTCCCAATTAACTGTTTACACACATTGCCATAGCTGTGTCTGGTGTTTCAAGAACAAATGCTACAATTCTTAGTGACACTGTCTATCCAGAAAATCTTGTGCAAAACAACTGTAAAGCATTTTTAAAAGGGAATGGTATATTGATAGCCTTTCTGTAAGAAATAGCAAGACACAAAGCATTGGAACACCTAGCAGAGTTTTGTTTTTGCTGCTCTGGAAAATATCAGCCAAGTGTTTCCAAGTCAGCAACATGCTGACTAGTAACAGGAAACCCGAGCTGGAAGAGGGGCCTCATTGTTTTCTTTCAGATTATAACGCTAATTAGAATTTCATGTTATTAATTTACATTGATTAGTTATGCACATGTATTATAGGCAACAAACTTTTTCAAACTAAGTACTCTGCAAGCACTTACTGACTAAAGGTAACTTGAAAAGACTGTCAAGTTGGACAAATTATTTTGCTGAGACAAGAAAAAGATGAGGAAGATGCCAAAGGCAGGAAGAAAAGATCTGAGAGAAGTGAGAGAGAGGGAACAAAAGAATGGTGACAGCTGGAAAAGAGGAGAAAGAAAACAGCAGTCAGGATGAGAAAGAGAAGGAGGAACAAGAAAATAAAGTACAAAAGTTCCTCGCAGCATTAGGAGAGCAACAGTGAAAGAAGGGAAGATTTGTGCATTTGAGTTAAGCACTTCTAGTCTGAAGCCTCATTTTTCCTCAGTGACTCTAGGGGCACCAGAGACTTAAATGTCATGCCCAGAGGAGCTCTGGCATAAAGAAAATGTAAAAATGGTGCACTGCTCCAGCGCCCTGCAAAGTGAGCAGCCACTTAACTGCAATGATTCTGCTGACTGAGACACTACTCCTAAATAAATCAATAAATAAACAAGTTATTCTATTTTGTTTTTAAAATTGTCCCCAAATTACCAGCCCTGTACATGGCTAGTTGAAATATCTTCATGGGTCAAGTCCTTAAATGACCTTTTGAGAGAAAAGTGGCAACAGCAAGGCATGATGTTTAAACATCTGCTGCATTCCACATAATTATACTGATGATGCCATGAAAACCTAGTCTCTTATTCTCCCTCCAAAGTTTCTCTTGCCTTTGGCTGATTTGGTCTCTGTTCAGCTGGAGCATGAGACGGACCATTACAAAGATCTTTCCTGTAGGGCTCTTCAAAGCACAGCAAAATGTTTTTGTCTTTATGAGTTACCTCTCAAAGAATCATGAGTTTTCTGCAATTCTTTTAAATATAGAATTTTTCCTCCGTAAAAATTATGTATAAAACAATTGTTTTCTTTTTCCCCTCCCCAAATGATATCTTCAGTTTTCTTCCATAAAGTAATGTCATTTCGCACTTAAATACAGTGTTCTCTAAAGCCAGTTGTAGATTTGGTAGGAAGCCTGCCAATTCAATTTTTCTAGAAACTCAAACCAGCAGTGAATATTGCAATAAGAGTAAAAAAATTTTGCAGTAAGCACATCCATTCTTGTCAGACCAATTCTGCCCTTCCTTTCCCTTTCCCCTGACAATTACCAGTTTACACTTGACAAGTTTGCAGCAAGAGCAGATGCACAATCAGCTGAATAGATCATTCTACCACCAGACAAGGCAGGGTAACATGCTAAAAGACTACCTATGGCAACCAAAATATTATAATCTATCCTGCTCAGATATTTTACAAACGTTTCACTGCAGTTGCTTAGAAGCCAAGAATAACTTGCAGAAGGCTGTGGCTAAACTGGTCTTCTTGTTTTCTTCTGCAGGTGAATATTCCACACGGACCACAGAGGGACCAAAAAATGTGCACAAACCAATATCTAATATAGTTTGTCCTATGAGAACTGAAGAAATTTTCTCAGTGTGTTTTATACCTGTGACATCTCACATCGTGCACTCATGATCCTCATCCTAGTCTCAACAAGAAAGCTGAGATATTGCAAGCTGGGCTGATACCGAAACTTCATTTCTCAAGCAGCTGGATATATCTGATGTTTCTAAAGGCTGCGTTGAAGACAGTGTTATAATCCTGAAAATGTTCCTGAACTCCAGTTCCAATTTACATTCCACAGATAATAGGAACAGCTCCTCTCCTCTTAACATTAGTAACATCTCTGTTTTCTAACAAGAGCTCACCCAAGCAAAGCTTTGTGCTTCTGGGGCTGGGAGCTTCAAGTGAGCTCTGATGTTTCTCAGATTAGGTCATGCTAAGGGGCACAAATTTGCAGAGCTGGAGTTACAAAGGAAAGTCAGGAAAAACAGGAGATGGATACAGTTCAGGAAACATAAAATACGACAAAGAAAACCCATAGACAGTATTAATAGCAGTTTTCTCCTTACAGCCTTGAAAGTATCAGCACATGGCAAAAAACACACAGTCATGGTATATTTTATACTGATGCTTTGGAAATAAGAAAAAAACCACCTAAATACTATGCCCCTCTCCCAATTGCTACAGAAATATCTGCAAAACATAAAGTGATATAACTATTTCCAAGTAGTACATACATTAAATGGCTTTCACAATGCCTGAGTTATTTTTCTATACCAGTCTTACTACTGCCATCTTTGCTCTACTGGTAATCATCAGTAAGGTTGCCTTCTATTTATTCTGGCAATGTTGCCACCTCTTTATCCCACCAATGCTGAGCAGCTACTCCCCATCTCCTCTTCCTTTTACTGGCACACTTTGATAGCAGCTACTCCTGTCTTTACTGATGATATCAGGAATAGTGGTGTTAGCAAGCTGTCTATGAGTTAGAGAGGCAGAAATAATACCCTTAATGCCAGCAGTTTATTCACTGCTATCCCTGACATGCAACATCAGTATGTTGGGTTGACATGTGGACAGGGCCACAATCCCATAAAATAAAGCAGTGGCTAAACACACAAAAGGAACAGAAGAAACAAAAAATGACAGTTCACTGTCTGGAGGTGAGTGCTGGATCTTAGTGTTTCAGGCTGCTCCAGATGGGGAGACCTCTGCCTTTTAAAAGTCGCATCACTGCAATGATTCTCCAAATATATGCCCTTGACAGGTGTAGCTTAACAATTTATTTATCTAGTCTGGAGTGTTTTTATTAATGACCATAGAGAATTCCAAGAGAAACACTCTTTCTTTACCATTGTGCCAGGAAAGCAATAGACTCCAGCTTAAACCACATGGCCACATTGCAGAAAAGGACCATGCACTGCAAAATCTGTCACCTATTTTATAGACAGAGTCTGTAAAGTACCCATTGCAAAAAAGGATGAAAAACAACCACAACCTACTCTTTTACGGCTCTTAATCCTTGTTTGAGTTCATTGCTACAGGCCTGCCTCACACTAATGGGGACTTCTACAAATGAGCAGATTCTCTGAATTCAAGAGTAATTAATCTAATGGGACTACTAGTGCTGGTGTTAGAGCAGCAGCAATACAAGATTTGCACATAAGCCGTACATTTCCCTGCCATTCTGCGAGCTACTTGTTCCCAAATGAAAACTCTTGGTAGTCTGTGTTTATTTTTGTTTTGAAGTACTTCATAATTTGTTTCATTACTGACACAAAAGCTTCCCTAGAAAGCAAAAACATTTGTTTATTTTAATTGACCCTGCCTTGAAATCATCATAGGATTTGTTTGTTGGCCAAAAACATTTCAACAATGAGTCTGATTACAAAGCTAGCTGAAAACATGGATCTGAGAGCTTTTTCTCCAAGGAAACTACTTTTATTTTAAAAGGCAAATTCCTATCCTCCATTTTCCAAGGTTAAGCTCTTTGAAAAATTTATTTGGGCCCCCAAAATTGTTGCTAAAAGCAAACTGTTTACCTCATGGTGCACACAGTAGTTTTCCAATATTAAGAATTATATCATTCACATGGAGAGTACACGTGCCTGTTACAGGTGTGGAAGTGAGAAACAAAACAGATAAAACCCACATCTTACCAAATCAAATCCACCAGATAGACTCATCACTCTTAATTGGCTCTGCTGCGCATGGAGCAAGCAATGCAGCCCTGTGCTACTGCTCTGTGAGGGCTATTTGTGTGCTGAAATACTGAAATACTCTGCTGAAAAAAGTACAAGTCTATAAAAGCAGCAAAGCCCAGTCTCAGCAGCCAGCTCTTGTCTGCCTGTGTTAGCATCAGGCAGCTCTAAGAAGGACCGACACCTTTATGTGATGCAGAGAATTAGCACCAAAACGATCCTTCTACCACCTGACATGGTTTTACACTCTGAAGTACATTGACCCTTTTAAATTTGTTTACCATTTTGACCTTTCTAAATTAAGCCCCTGCTATTCTTTTTTTTCCTGCAGACAGTAAAGCATGGAAAAAAAAGTGAACTAGGTACAAATTGATCAAAGATTCATTAAGAGCAAGACAAATAACATATCAAGTTAAATGCACTGTACCATTAGAGGATTTAAACAGCTGCTCCAGTAAATTGTGCTGCACACTGCAAAAGTAAGGCTTAATAGATAGAACCACCTCCCTAAGAAGTCAGAGCAAGCCAGGTTTTATAGAGCTGATATTTCTGCATTTGAGACATTTCATACTTCGGTAATGCTTTAATATCTAAAATGCACAATGCCACTTTAAAGCTATAGAAAAAAAAAGGTAAAGAGGGAGACATTTGTTTTAGAGAGTCAATAAAGGTCAGAGGTGTTTAATATTGTTACTAATCACCATTTTATCCATGTAAAATATGCAGAAATAAATTCATAGTTTGACAAAACATAGCTACTCCACAGTCAGTGCAGATCAGAAAGAAATGACTGTTATCTATCCTGTTTTTCCTGTTTTAGGAAATGAGAAGATAGGTGCCAGTATTAGCTTCCTGCACTCTGTATGCATAGATGGAAGCAATCAGGAATCACAAATTAGATTTCAATTAATTTAGCAAACCGAAAGCAGGACTATAAAGTCCAAGAAGGATCCCACCATCTGTTTGCCAATGTAAAGCCGAAGACCTATTCAGTAGTAAAGGCACCATCTCAAGACCATTGTTTCCAGCTCCCTACACCAATATTTAAATTGCAAAACTTGAACAGCCCCAGTTCTGGGATATCCTCATCAGAAAAACCAACACAGAGCACACAGTTCCCCAAGACACCATTTACTGAAATGCAATCAAGGAGGTACAAAATGCAATGAGATAAATCCAGTAAAGCAGGAACTGTAGCACAAAGCTTTGACAGACAATTTGAAAAAAAAATCTTTACAATGCTTACATCCTGAGAGTTTTTAATACAAAAAATGATGGAAACAGCACTTCTTAATGAGATGGACAATGACAATTTCAATGGGCTTTGCATTCATGAGTCAACGATTATGGTATGTCTGAGACTCCCATGGCTTATCTGATTATTCTTGTTTCTATCAATACGATTTTTCCTCATGACTCTGTGCAGGAATGACAACAATTTGGTGACAAATGGGCTTGAAGCAGGAGGGTCACACTGCTTTCCTCCCTGCCAGGACAACCTCAAAAAGAGCCTTGCACTTGCCTATGAAATTTGCCTGTGCTGGATTTGCCAGCAGAGGATCATACTCCCTAAATTTCCTGTCAGTGCTTTTTTGATAATGTGGCGATTGCCAGCATACCCCCATGGTCATGAATTTCTCAGTGTAGCACATTTCCAACAGCTTTCTGGATCCTCACAGTGCAAAGGCTCAGCCAGTCCTTAGTACACAGGCTGTGCATCTGAGTGGTCACAGAGTGCAGAAATGAAACTTTCCATGGCCAAGATGCTCTTGGAATTGAAAGAGGAAGCCCTGCTCAGAAGCAGAGCTTATTGAGCCAGGTGAAATGCCATTCCAGCATGGTTATCACACTTCCTGGACTGGAGCAGGTATTGCCACACACATTCCAAACCCTTGGAACCAGCCCAAAACTGTTTTTGCAGCTCTTTAGCACACACTGTAAAACCACTATAAGCCACTTCAGAAAAACATGATTTCTCAAGATGTTAACCTTTAACTTTTTAAATGTAATTCAATCACAGGAAAATATCAGCATGATATTTCACTAGTATAAATAAAAATATTATGAATGAAGGCACTGTTTCTTTTAAGAAAAGACTGACCAGAAAAGAAAATTCAAAAACTTGTAGCTGGCATGCAAATCACATTCTTTTGAATGAAATGTTGCTACCTGTGTTGGTATCAACATTTCTTTAACTAATAAGGATTCACTGTAGAGAGACAAACAATACCACTTATGTCATCCTAGATTTAAGAAGTTATGAAATCAACATCAATGAAAGAAAAAGAGTTTCTAGTAACATTACTCAGAGTGAGACCTTTACAAAAGTGATGTCCATCAGGAGATAGTAACTGCAGTTAGAGCAGAAGGAAGAAAAAAAAGAAGAAATCTGACTGAAGTGAGGAAGACATGAAATTTGTGGATGTCTTTTTGAAAGAGGAGGCACCAGAACAGCTTGCCAAGACAAACTGTAGATTCTCTATCCCTGGAAGTTTTCAAGTTCAGGTTGGACTGGGCTTTGAGCAACCTGGTCTAGTAGAAGGTGTCCCTGCCTGTGGAAATGAGATTATCCTTAATGTGCCTTCCAACCCAAACCTTTCTGTGATTCTGTGGTTCTCCTGCAGCTGCCTAATCCACTTGCTCCACTGTGACCACTCACTGATAGAATCACTGTAGTCACTATTCCAATGGCAGCAGCAGCTTTGGTGGATGTGCCAGTCAAGTGTCATGAGGACAAATAGCAAGATGGATGTGCAAAAATGTCAACCAGAGAACTGTAGAGCCAAGTTTTTTATCCCTCAGTGTGCATTAATAATAACAAATGCATATTGCCAATGCATTCAGCACTTTAAAATCGCTTTTAAGCATTTATTAGAATTTTAAACCTCTATAATTTAGAAGACTGTTTTCCAAAAGGGAGTCTCAGAATTGAAATGTCAGGCTTATAGTAAAAGAGTGCACTAAGATATAGTCAAGAAAAAGAGGAATTTTATATATGTACAGAAAAAGTAGAACTGCTTTATCCACATGGACTTCACAATGCACCTCACTGAAGCATTAGAACCATGGGGAAAGAAAAATAGATATCAGTTGCCTCACTCTGAGGCTGGCAGGATAAAATAAAAAGAATATGAATGTTTATTTTCAGTTTGTCCAGAACTGGCTTAATTTGGTCACCAGATGTTGCCTTAGGCACTTTTAATCAATGTGAAATATCTAACCTGGCATGCACACCCATGTACTTTCTTGCTTCTAAAAGGTTTCTAAAAAAACTCAAGACACTAAGTAAGATCAAACATCCCTATTTAAGAATTGGAAACATCGACAGCTCTTCCGTTGTAGCAAATGAACAATAGCAATGAAGACAATAGCAATGAAGAATGCTAAATTAATATAAGATATAAAAAAGTTGAAAACATCTGTCAATTTCCATCCTGGATTATCATCTGTGTTCTGAGTTATGTTAATTCTACCCCCTGTATTGTGATTCATAGCAGTCCATCCCAACCATATGTGGGATCAAGCAATACATTGGGGTGGAAATCCTTAAAACCACTGTACATGTTATTTATTTGTAATGAGAAATACTTGGTTTTCATTGTGGTGTCAGGGTTATGTCAGGAGCAAATTCCCATTAATTTTTTGATTTTGAGCCTTTTCGAACACAGGAGACCTTCACTTAGAATTGCAGTAGTTTCTATGTACTAAATACTGCAAGAATCATAATGGCCTTGGCTCATATTTTGTTAGCAAGGGCAAATTTCCTTTAAAGAAAGAACTAATTACTTCTGTTTCAGATTCCAAACTCCCTCCAGGTTGCATTGTGATGAGATTCAAAAGACATGCCAGAAGTGAGTCGAAAGCACATTTGGCATTTTTAAATATGCATTCAGATAAACTCAATAAATCTGTTGATACACTGTTATCTATTGCTCTATACAATACCCTGACATGTTATTCTTTCTAAAAAAATTCTGCCATTAAACACTCTGCATTTTTAGTAAACAAATGCAAAGTGTTCATCAGGGACTAACGATATATGAATGTGGAGAAGCTTTTTCTCCACAGCAAAAGAAAAGTAAAATAAAGAGCAAAAGTACAAAAGGCAGTTAAAAAAACCCAACAAATTCAAATGAAAATGCAAAACAGGCAATAAGTGATGACTTCCATATTGCATGGATTGAAGCCTCACCTGTTGTGAGGATGTGACAGTATTAAAAGCTAGATTTAAAAGAGGAAAGAAAGTCAAACATTCTTAGAGAAGCATTGAGGCTCTCTTGGTTGTATAAATGTGTACTTTATGCTGAAAGCTCTCTTTGTGGCAGTGGCATCTTGATATTCAGCAGGATTGCATCGCCATTCACATCACACAGAGTGTTTTACTGGATTTTGTTCTCATTAGCTCTGTGCAACAACTGAACTCGGAGTGAGAACGCTGAATCCCATTCTTTCTTGAGCATTGTTTACCAGATCTCTCACTAACTTCCAATCAGTTCCACCTCTGCAATTTTATTGAAGGCAATGAGTTTCCACAGGTATTGTCATATACCATAATTAGAAAGCAGTCTCAGTTCAGTGAGGCTTTATTGGCTTTACAAGCCATACAGAGCTTATAAGTGTGTAAGAGGAGAGAGAACATTGCCAGCTCTGTCAGAAATCAAGTAACATCCATCTAGGAGAAAGTGACTTTTTGAGCCTGAGCTTTGAACTCCTGCGCTGTCTGTCAATATCTGCAGTGCATGGGAATTAGACAACCTCCCTTCGTATGTTTGTGATCATTTAGAAAGTTTTGGTTATGTTGCAGGTCCCAGCTGAAAGAGGTGCCATATAAGTTCTGTTTTCATATTCCTTAAGCACATTTTTTTCCTAGGCAACAGTGTGAATTCTATTCTCTATCATTCTTTTGTTGCTTTGTAATAACCCTTATGAGTGGTGATAACACACACACAAAATTGTTGTTCTGCTTCTTTGTATTTTGGTTAGCAAAGCAGATAATCTCAGCAACCTGCCTGAACATTTTCTGTTGCACTCCAGTACTCCCCTAATGCCAATGACAAGCCTGGGGCTCTTGGACGGAAAATTAACATCTCAGTTAGATTGTCTGCAGGGATTTTCTAAGAGCTTCTCAGTACCAAGGATCTCTTTCCTATTTTTAAGGAAACTTCGTAGAGAGATCATTCACAAGGCTCTGCACCAGCCACACTCCCAGTGTCACAGACTGTCACTGCTGGGGCTGTCACCCCTTCACTGGGATGGCTCCAATGACCTGACAGGTCTCTGCCTGATCCCTGCACACCCACTCACAGTCAGACCAGGTTTCCTCACTGGCTCAATCCCAGGATTTGCATAGCAGAAGCTGAAATGTCTCATTACACAGAGCTGGTGCCTCCAAGGGGGGACCCTGGGCTCTTATCTCCTCAAACTCCAAGCAAGCCAAAATCTCTCTCCTCCTCCCCAGCCATCAGCTCCTGCCGTGTCTCAGTGTCCCTACCCTGGTTGTGTCACAGCTCCCTGGGCCCTTTGCTGCGCACAGGGTGGCAGCTCACAGCCCCTTCTCTCAGGCTCCCACCCAAAGCTACCTCACATGGTGCTCCCTGTTGTCATTATATTACAAGAGGTCTATTGTCATTATATTGCAAAGGTTCCACATTGCTAGAGTTTCATACCTCCTTGGTGTTCCTTGTAGGCAGCTCCTCCAGGCACCGACTCTTCCTTGTCCTCACAGCAGCCAACTGACTCCAGTTCCCACCAATCCACTCTTTTATAACACTCTGCTTATTGCCTACACCTGTGGCCTGTTAAAATCAGGCCTGCTCCTAATCCTTAATAATTGGCCCAGCTGCAACTCTTTAGGGGGTAAGATTACTTTCTAGACTACCTTTATTTACTCATGTTCTATCCCCCTACAGTTCCCTACACAGTGAAGTCCTGCCCTTGCTATTACAGTTGTCCCACTTATTTTTGACTGATTTTGATCCTTCTGGGAATGTGGATTCCATCAACAGTTCCTTGATGAGACTTGGCAATGGCATCATTGTGAAACGTGTTGCCACTTACATCCATATTTTACTCACTTTTGCTATTGACATACGTCTCCCTGTACCCACTTTCCATACAAAATAAATTCAGATTAAAGTAATTCCAGTCCCATGCTTCCTACCTTGTTGAATTATATCCATGAAATATTTTTTCATGATCTATAATAGAATGATAATGAAATACCATACATTATAACCTTCCAGCTATATTCTTGTTGTCCCACTGCACTCTTTACCTCTTGGGCAGCCTTGTGGACAGTTACCTTCTAAATCCTTTAAGTAACTCAGCCACTCCTTCCCACAGGTACTTCTGACCTTGTAATCAAATGGAAAGACCATAATCTCCTTCCTCACATTTGCTCATTCAGCTGCCTAAAATTAAGTTCTTTTGTCAATTTACTCCTACATAGCATAGTTGCCTCAAGTAGCCTCCTTGCTCCCATACTTTCTTCTGACTAAATTAATCCCTTATCAGTGTTTTCACCTTTGCCACCATCTTTGCAGCTTCTTTATTTTTTTTTTTCTCCAGCTGCAATAACCTCCAGCTGATTAGCTTTAGTTACAGCTATGTCAAAAGTTGTGTTTTGCTACTGTTACATGCATTTATTACATTCATTTGTATTCAATTAAAAACACATATGCATTAAACCCTGGAGACTTGCTTTGTAGAAAACAGGTTATACCTCAGATATTATGGCTCTGCATCAAAATATTGGCACAGAGGCCTCCACTAGGCTTCAGAGAACTCTGAATTTCTTAGAGTCATACTCAACTACATGAAATCATTAATTAACACTAGACCCTTTGTCAATGGACAATGGAGACACTGACTTTCAGCAAGGTGAACTTTATTTTTAGAGCTAGGTAGAGCTGGAATAGTTTCTGGTTCAGTGCTCATGAATTCAAATGCAGCCTTCAATAGTTACCTCTCTAAAGGAAAGTAATTTTACCTGTTTATTTCTTTATGAGACTATTACTCCATTTTTGTACTGAAAAAATTAGCTGTTTTAAAACATGCCCTTTCCATGGAAATACCTTATTTCTAGAAAATGATGGTGTAAAATCTCTCCCCTCTTTCTTCTTCTGCCCCTTCTCCAAAATCTCCAATCCCCCTACAGAATCAAAACGCAGGAGAAAAGCGAATGGGTGTGGAGAGATGCACCAGTCTGTCAAAACAGAAGCCAAGAAAGAAACAGTTGAGCAGGTAACTTTCCCTTATAGAAAAAAACAAAACAAACAAACAAACAAAAAACCTCAAGATCATGAATAATTCGACAAAAAGCCCCAAAATCTCCTTTTCCATAGGGAATATATTCACGAAACTTTTAACAAAAAATCAAAGTTATTGCCTACAAGTTCGCCTCATCAGGAAAAAAAAAAAAAAAAAAAAAAAAAAAGGTAGTTCATTAATACATAAATCCAGAAAAGACAACCTCACCTCCTTCCACTTGCAAGTTTGCTGAGCCATCCAGCTGCCAATCCGTGTGAACACCCAGAGCTGTGGGACCCTCGTGCATCCCAGGAAGCAGCTGAAACCTGGCAGCTCTGAGGGAAGCAGCCCCTGATAAAACCCTTTCCCACTTCAACAGCTGCTGCCAGTCATCTCATCACAGGCCTGTCAGCAATGGAAAGCATCAGCTCAGCTTGCCCCTTAGAGGTATAAATAAAGCGTTCGCAAAGTTCTCTGTAAGAATTTTCTCACTGTAATTTTTCAGATGATGTTAAAAGTTTCTTTCAAATTAAATGGAGTGCAGGATTTAAAAAGATGAAGAATAATGCTTGGTCAAATTTATAAAAGAAATGAACAGAGAAGTGGTGTTTCTTTCATGAAATGACAGAAAGTTGATGGTGTTCCTCTAGCTCTTCACTTTTATTTTTCTTCAAAATGGGTTGAGGCGCAGAAATAACAAAAAATTATGTAAGATGAAAACCAGAGGAAATTCTTTTCACAAAGATCTAGTAATTTCCTATCATCTTCCCACTTAAGAACCTGAACTTTGTTTTGTATAGAACTTTATTTCCCCAAATAACTTTTTCTCCTTATAAAAGTCAATCACTTCTCTAATGTAAAATATGCTTAGGTACAGCAGATTTTTGCATAAAGTAACAGTGAGTAAGCCAATATATTACATTGGTTATCTAGAATTTTCTGCTGAAATTTACAGAAAAAATAGCGTTGGTAACCTGAAAACCCTTAGATACATATTCTGAAATCCCAAATTTTAGAGCAATTCAGATCTGGGACTTCAGCTTTTCATCCCTCATTAAGCTTCCTGTGTATTGAAAGACGACCTGTTCTCCACTGATCCTGGGAAAAATTATGCACATGCTAAAGTTAGTATGCTGTAAGCAATCATTGCAATGACCCTTAGTGCATGTAAAATTAAGCAGGCATGTATACCCTAGTAAGATTTAGGCCACAATTTATTTTAGCACACAATTTATATTTTAGTCACTTTGTTTAGACTGTTAAGGAAGAATGGTAAGAGAGGCCTTTGTGAAACTTGGAGAAATCAGAGACAACAAGAAATTGTGTGAGTCACCAGCACAGCCTGCCTCTTTCTACAATGTCTAGGCAAAAAGTGATTATTAAGATATCTTACAATTCTAAATAAATTGTTATGATGGCTAAAATGCTGCAGTGAGAAGTGTCTCTGGCTATTTTTTCATTAAAAGAATTCTCCAGGCTGAGTCCTTTGTGCTTCATCAGGAACTCACCAAACTCCGTCAGTCTCTGCCAACACAGGCATATCCTCGCATGGAACTCATTGCACACAGCCTGAGCAGGACCCTTGGAAGAAAAATGGATCTGTCTCTCCTTGTAACTTCAGCAGAAAAAGACCTGAAGGCTTGGCTTCAGGATCTTGAGATATATGGCAGCCAAGAGAGCAGCTTGCAGCTTTCTGGGTTTGTGAGAGTATTTGGAAGCTTGGATCCTGCCAGAAGGGAGATGCATCACAGGGAATTCTATGGTGCTCTGCAGCACAAACACTTTCAGCAGAAGATCTTATGTGTCAGGAATGCAAATTAAAATACCTATTCTCTACAAGAGCTCTCAGGTAACAAAAAAATAGTGTTATAAAGAAAAAATATGTGACAAAGAACAAGAGCAAGGAAAGTTTCCCGGAAACTTTTGTAAAGAAGAAATAAACAATGCCATTCCCCACTCACTGAATGATATAATGGTGATTGGAGAGACTGAGACACAACAAGGAACAAAAAGGAAGAGAAAAGAAGCAATGAAAAGGAGTTACAAACTTAGTTTTCCAGTTTTGAAAGGCATTGAAGTGTGGCCCTTTTGGCTTATTTGCAAAGCATGTAGCAAACACAAGAGAACAGTGTGGAAGTTCAGCTGTGACTCACTGTGAATGTGGATTGCACAAGGACTTGATCTTCTTGAAACAGCAAAGTAAAAAGCAACATTTCTATGAAAACAGGTAGCTTTGCATCTGTATCATTTTACTTAAGTATCCATTCAAGCCTTCCATAAATTTGTGCAAACAGAATAGACACTGTAAATAATACCAGACATCAGAATTGAGTGTCAGTTTTTGAAATGAAGAAAATTCTTAAAATCAGGGTTCATGAAAAGCAAGACTCTCAAAGGCTTCTTAAAGACTCAAGTATTTCTTACAGTTCAAACAGGAAAAAAAATTCTTCTCCATTTTCTTTTCCTTTAGCCTTTAGAACTAAGAAAAACTGCCTCCCTCCAAAGTTATCTATGCCTTGTTTTTAACAACTTATATTTCTGTGCCTAGCAAGTCTGACCTCCCCATCTTAGGATCCTCACCTTCCTCATTTTCCCCAAGGCAAGCCCCTTTTTATAGGGAGTAAATAGTTAATGACACTTCCCTGTCTCTTCCTCACAGCCTCCTTTGTCATCCAAAGCCTTGGAAGCATCTCCTGCATGTGGCAGCAGCTAAGTATGGTCTAATTTAATGTGTGAATTTCAGCTCATTCTTATTCAACAACAGCATCTGAGCATATGTGAGCATTTCAGCTTGTGGGTAGGTTCTACTGAAGTCAGCAGGGTTGCAAACACAACTTTTATGTCTTGCTGGATCATATTGACTTCAGAGTGATCTCCTCAGTGTCTGGCCATGGTGTGAGCAACAGGAGTCAGCTCAGTTCTGAGCAGCCATTCCCCTCATGCACTGAACAGGAAATCACACAGATATGCACAAATGCCTGTGTATTCACATGCACAGCTACAGATACATGGATATTCGGGATGCACACACATCCCACACACATTGCTTCTGACAAGATATGAACAGTGCAGCTCTTCTAAATCCCAGCTAGTTTTATATTATATCATCACACTGATTCCTGTGACTGTGTTCACAGGGGTTTTTAGATGAGGGAAGAGACGAGGATCTGACTCCATTTTTCAGAAGGCTTGATTTATTATTTTACGATATATATTATATTAAAACTATACTAAAAGAATAGAAGAAAGGATTTCATGAGAAGGCTAGCTAAGAATAGAAAAAGAAAGAAAGACAAAAGCTCGTGTCTCAGACAGAGAGTCCGAGCCAGCTGACTGTGACTGGCCATTAATTAGAAACCTCCAACATGGGCCAATCACAGATGCACCTGTTGCATCCCACAGCAGCAGATAATCATTGTTTACATTTTGTTCCCGAGGCCTCTCAGGTTCTCAGGAAAAAAAAATCCTAAGAAAAGGATTTTCCATAAAAGATGTCTATGAAAAAAGCCCATGAAGGAACAGGTGCCACCAGGTACCCCAGATCCCTGCCACCCACCACGTGTCACAGAGGTGCCATAAGGTCTGGTTTACCTCTGCCAAAGCCTGCCCAAGCCCTGCCCTGAGTTCAGCCTGTCCCTGAGGCCTTGGGCAGCCCTGTGCCAGCAGCCACTGCTGCTCATGCTCTAGCAGGTGCTGTGCAGTGGCGGCCCTGGGCTCTTCCAAGCAGCTCTGCTGTCGCAGCCATCTTTTATGGAAAGTACTTTCCTTAGGATTTTTCCTCCTGAGAAGCTGAGAGGCCTCAGGAACAAAATGCAAACAATGATTATCTGCTGCTGTGGAATGCAACAGGTGCATCTGTGATTGGCCCATGTTGGAGGTTTCTAATTAATGGCCAATCACAGTCAGCTGGCTCGGACAGAAAGCCAAGCCACAAGCCTTTGTTACCATTCTTTGCTATTCTACTCTTAGCCAGCCATCTGATGAAATCCTTTCTTCCATTCTTTTAGTACAGTTTTAATGTAATATATATCATAAAATAATAAATCAAGCCTTCTGAAACATGGAGTCAGATCCTCATCTCTTCCCTCATCAAAGAACCCCTGTGAACACCGTCACACTCCGCCACCTGCCCTTGGTCTCCAGCAGGTGCTGAGCTATTCCTGCTCACCTCTGCCTCCCCTGGGTCTCACCCTACAAGCTGGGTTAGAGTGAGGGACCCTCAGGCCCTCCACCCTTTGTCCACTCAGTGTCCCCAGTTCCTCTCTCAGGGATAAGGCAAAGCTGCTGCTGCTCACTTTGGCTGGGAATGATGAAAACCTCCACCTCTCACCACTGCTGCATTCCTCTTCTGCTTTCTTGCTCCCAGAAATGCCACGTCTCCCAGGTGTTCAGTCCATTCCTTCACATCCTTTGAGCACTTAGAAGGGCCAATCTGTCCAAGGAAGGGCAGTCACTGCTATTGCTCTGTGACATTTGTAGCTTCAACACCCTTGCCATCTTGCCAGATGTTGCAGAAATACGCAAACAGCTTCTAAAACAGTAAGAAAGAAACGTTGACAACTTTTAAATCTGTTCTACATGATCTCATGGCACCAGGGTTATTTATTCTAATAAACTGTACTTGTATTTAATGCCATGCAGAAATAGAATCTGCATGTTGAAATGCTGGGGGTGCTCTCTTGTTTCATAGTCAGTACAGGAAAGTGCTACAGTAATAACAGTAATAAATCCTTCTTTCTTAAGAGAAGATGTTTCTAACCCCAGAATCCCTAGAATCTGGATTCACCAGGTTTACCTATGCCCATGGTCCCTGGGAGATGAGAATTTCTCACTGTTCCCACTCTTCTCTTTCCCTGTGAAGGCTTCTGCAAACTTTTCCCTTGTGCCTCATCCCTGACACCCTGCACTGGAGAGCTAGAAGGAAGGATCTGCACTCAGCTGTTAACATTGCTTCTCAAATTTTTAACCTGAAGCAAATGTTTAATGAAATATGAAAGAGATGAAAGAGCAGAGGTTAATTCAAAATTAATTTGCCAAAAGAGGATCAGAGATGCCAGGCGTAACTATGAAGTTAGCCATGAAAAAAATAATTTTGAAATAAAATAAATCAACAAACTAAGGCAGGAGAAAGAGGTGTGTAGGAGAAGGAGGAAATAAGCTAAGAAAAAAATAAAAGGAGAGATATATTTGTCCTGAGTAGTCTTTTATCTGTTTCTATGATTTCTCAAGCTCTTGAGTTCTAAGCCAAGATCAATTGGGATTAATCAGTTGTATTGAAAACACTGAGAACTCATTGCAGGCTTTTAGAGTTTAAATTTGTTTATTGAGCACAATTTGGTTAGCATCAGGTGCTGAAGTTACAGACACCAACACTAGCATAGAAATTACTTTATTTAGCTCCCAGTTGGAAGTTTCTATAGCAACTGGGTCCTATAACAGAAAGCTGAGTTTCTGCCACACGAATACTGCTGCTGCTAGAGATTGTTAATACTGTATTTCTGGAGCACTCAGCTGCTCCTTAATTCTTTCTAAGCCCCAACCTCCTTTTTCCTGAGGTCTTTCTTCAGTGTAAATCTGCCTGCTTAGTCATACTTCCAATTGTACCATTTGCTCTTAACCTTTATTCTTTGGCTGCAACAAAAACTTTTTATTTCAGTGCAGATTCAGCTTCCTTGGAAGGGAAGCAGAGTTCCCTGTCGTGCATTATCAAGCTGGAGAGAGAGGATGCTGAAGTTCTCAGGAGTGTCCAGATTAAGATGCCTCTCCTGGATCTACTACTCCTAATGAATTTATACTTAGGGCAAATTCTGTGGATGTAACTCATGTCCCAAATTCAGAACACAATCACACCTCAACCAGCTCATGCTTTTAGGCAGGGTCAGAGTAAAGCTGTGACGCTTGGCTTGCAAAGATTGGAGACCTTGTTGCAATTCTTCCATGCATTGGAAACTCATGGCCGATATTGAATTCCAGCTCTCAGACTCCTCCATGCACTGTCTGACTTATCCCTACATTATTGAACTGTGCTTAAAAGCTGTGGGAGTACTCCATAATGAGAACTGTATTATAGCAGAGTGAACAGATATTTCTTTTACCTGTAAGACATCTTTATTTATACATCTTTCACAACTGTGAATCAATAGCCTTTCCTAGCTACTAGATTTATTTTGAGGGGACACAAACATTTGTATGAGGTGTTGGATGGAGATGTAAAACATTGTTGGGAACAGAAGTAGGTGTTTGGTTGGTTCAGCAGTTAAGAGTAATTTTGAGATTCCTTTCTTGGTATGTGGGTTGTGGTTTTGGGGTTTGTTTTTGGTTTTTTTGGGTTTTTCTTTGTCATTTATATGTTGTAATTTATAGATAAAACAATGGCAGTTTGAATCATTAGATCTTTATGCTCTCTAGGATGGTTTTTAACTTACCTGGTTTAATTTCTTCTACATCAAAGAGAAATATGTTCTCTGCTCAAAACCCTCCGGAGCTGTCCCTTATGCTGTCCTGGAGACCTCTGTCCCATGAGAAAAAGCACCAGCTATCTCAAAGCCTCAGAAAACAAAAGCTCATATCAACGAAATGCAAATTTAAATTTGGTGACTCAGGCACAGCACAGAACATATGTTTTGAATAACAATAGCTTCAAGCATCCCTAGGCAGGTGGCCACTGCAACCAGAATTAATTTGTGTGGCTCTTCACAGGTGGCAAAGCCTCACTCCACAGCTCAGGCAGCAGCTCCAAGAGGGCAGAGAAAGTGAACACTGCAGGATGACCTGGCTGTGCACTTTAGGAGAGCTGGGGGCTGTGTGGGCTTTGGGGGTATACTTTTGCAGAAGGAAGAAATGCAACACACCTGGAGTTCACTACTATCAGGTCCAGCCCTGGTCTGTGTTGGGGAAGTCTAGGTGGCTGGGATGTTGGCTTTTTGCTTCTGTTATCTTTCCAGTGCTGCTCACTCTGACTGTCCCTTATCATTCCTAATAGGGGCTTTTGATTTTCCACCTGACCTTAATAAAATGGGATCATCCTTGCTAAGGTTTATAGGATTGCTATTTTAAGTGCTGGCAGTTTGAGAATACGTGTCTGAAGAAGTGTTTTCCTTTCCCAGAGCCCTGAATTTTACTACCCAGTCCTGGGCTGGTTTCCCTGTTCTAGAATATTAACTTGAGGCCATGTGTGGGATGCTGCAGGGGTGTCCCATCAATCCAGGCACATTTTGTCTCTGGCAGCTGCAGTCATTTCATGTCTCTTGCAAACTATTCCAAGAAATTTACATCTTGTTCTCTAAATTCTTAACATCTCACTGCTGAGTTGCTGGGAGGGCCTGTTTTGGAAAAGGAAATCAGAATCCCAGAGAAACCTTTGTTTCCACACAGTGCTGAAGGCAACAAGGGTCTCTGGGAGACTGCTGGGAAGATTAAAATGCTGGAATCTGTTGCCTTGGAATCATTCTTCTTGTCTCCAGTGAGTCATCCAGCATCACAAGCAATCTCAGCATGCCCTCCTGGTGCCCAGAGAGCCACACAAATCCAGCAGAGGATGTGTTGCCACCATCTTTTGGCAAAACACCTCTCCCTGCAGCACTGAGGGTTTTCATTTCCTTCTGTTTTGCCGTCCCAGGTTTCTGGCTTCTCCCTTAACAACCTTTGAAGAGTTTTTTTTTTTTCAAAATGGCAGCTGCAAAGGTCACCTCTTTCTCTGTTTCTTGCTTGCCTGGAAACAGGAATCGTGCTTTAGAATAGAGATGCAAGGCAGCTTTCCAGAGCATGAAAATCCAATAACTTAACACATTGTCTACAGCCTGCAAAAAAACCCCAAACTGACCAAGAAAGAATAAAAAAAACCTCAAACAAAACAAACAAACAAAAAAAAAAAAAAACCACTAAAAAAATTGAACAGAAGGGACTGAAAAATTATGAGGCCATGTACAGAATTGACTTTTCTATGCACTGTTATTTTTTTCCTTCAACCTAAAGAGGAGTGTTAACTATATTTAAACTTTTCCATGTTAGATATAGTTATTGCAGTTATAATTTAAAAGACTAAAGGAGGTTCTCTTTAGAAGAGAAGGAAAGAAATAGTCATTGAATAGCTTCAGCAGTTTTTTAGACTTGCATAATTTTCGTTCATTCAATCAATCCACATTGATTCTTTTTGCCCATTTCAGGTCATACTTATGCTATGAAACATGTGGTTTCCCACATAATATACATCATGTAGAAAAAAAAGTAATTTACTAGATGTGTTAATTCCTTCATTTAAGTCCACTAGGAAAACACTTCAGTAATAGATCACAGATTAAAAGTGCATATTTTATGATAGTTTCCAAGAAAAATCATCACTGAAACACTGTGAAGTAAAGGATTTGCTTTATCTTAGGATACTGTGTGGCTCTACTTAGAGTAGGTAACTTCCAACTTTGTTGTCACATTGTGCACACAAAAGCACAATGGTTCTGGTTATTATCAGTCTTCTGATATTAGGCAAAAGCAATAATTCTTAATGTTTTAAATAGCTATTTGACTTAAAAATTGTGATAAAGATAAACATTGGAGTTAATTTCTTCTGAAAGATGTCATATTTTATTTATGAGAAGAGGCAGAATCTAGTTTTTGTAGCTATAACATTTTTGTAAAAACTTTACTGTGAGCATGTCACTTGATGGGAATGTAATGACACTCATCCAAAAAAAAGCCTTCAAAACTAAAAGAAGGATAAAAAAAATCATAAAAATTTTCTAAAAGGAGAAGTTGAAGATTAGAGAGATTATGTTATGTATTTTTCAATGAAAAACAAATTTTCTCTAAATTCATGTGCATCTAAAAAATTTGAAAGTTGCAATTGTCATAGTGTAACTTACCAAAACTGAACTAACACTAAACCAATCCTAATTTTAGCATTAATGCTTACAAAGATATTATCTTTGTAATGTGTATTACATTTTGGTACTCCGGGGTGGACTCAGCACGGCTCATTTTAAAAAAATCCTATTTTCTAGATCCCTAATATATATTAATAATATAATATTAATAATAATAAAATAAATACTGTATTTATCTATTAAGAAAACCAAAACCCTCAGCTGATTCTAGATTATGGGCACAGAAATTTTCAAGAACTAAATATGTAAAATAAAGATTTACAATGGCACTAAGAAAATATAAACCAGAAATAAAACCTGAATGTGGGAACAGCAATTTCACATTGAGTTGGAAATTAGTGAAGGCGAGGGACATATTGACAATATTAGAGTAGAAGAAGAAATTTTTTGAAGGCTCTAAAAGTACAAAATAATCAGAGTCTATTGACACTCACTGTCCTGCTTTAAGCATTACCAAATGTTACTTGAAATTAAACTGACTACATGGGCACGGCACTTTCAGTGCACTTTCTGTGTATTTTGAGTATTGTGGAATAACTGACAGCTAAAATATTTTGGAATTGTCCAATTTAGGCAAATCCTGTGCTGAAGATGTTGACCTTTTGAAAATTGATTCCTTCTGCACATTGGGTTTTACTTCCCCTATCTTGTTTTTCCTTTAGCAATTATTCATCTTTTATGGCTTCCTACAGCTAAAAGCCTCAGCAACAGGAACATTTATTCAGAATCGGAATGGAAGATCTGGTACTTTTCTGTACATTAGAGGAAAAGAAAGTTCAATTTTCCTTCTGAAAAGCACAAGAAAGGCCATTACATAAGATGTAAAGACAGAGAGAAAAAGGGGCTGAATTCCCAAAATATTTGATGGCAGAAGTAATAATAGCAATGAATGAGGCCACATAAATGATTCATGAGACTCATTTTTTTCCTATTGTTACTAAAAAGAGACTCATTATTACTCAGGAAAAAAATGCTTTGTTGGTAAAAAGAAATCAGTATTTGCTATCAATTACTTTCATTAACACCAGGCCTTTGTACACAGTTTTAGAAATATATTTTATAACAATATAATTTTGTAATTTCATCCCTACTGTGCTTTGAGCCTTCTGAGGCCCACAAATCTCTTTAATACCTCCACTCTTGCTGATAATAAAAAGTCTTGTGGGTGTAGTAACAGCTAAAAATACAATAATAAATGATTCATATATTCCCATTTCAGGGGTCAAAATGGGTAACAAAGAGACCACAAGCACATAAAATAAACATCCTACTCTAAAACAAAAGCAAGTTTTAGCTTCAGGATGATCGCTTTGAAGACATGTGCCTCCTTTAAGAACATTTTCTTCTTTAGTTTGAAGGCTGTTAGAAATATCTGAACATATGTTCTGAGGCAATGAAATTTCAATGGGATATTATTTCCTTTTAAATCCCAATCTTTAAAACACTGACTTGCAACATGAGACAGCAACAAAAAAGAGTCAAACTAAGAGTGCATATTTAGCAGAGAGATATAAGGAATAAATAGAGCTAAAACTGCTCTTTTTGATTTTGTAAACAATGTGTCATTAGAAACCAATGAAGACAATAAAGAATGGGATTACTATGCACCCATTTGAGAGATTTCTATCAATATTTAAATAGTTTTCAAGAATTTAATGTAAAACAGGGAGCTTTCTGAAATAAGCAATCAAACCAGCCCATTAAGGCTGTAATCACCATTATGCCCGGGTGTTGCTGTGCCTTAGAATAAACTTATTGAGGAAATACTGTTGAAGTGGTACCTCTGGCATTTACCTTTCTATTGTTTATGTGTTGTTTTTTGGTGGTTTTTTTTTGTTTTATTTAATTGCTGTATATTATCTTGTTTGCTCCTCAACTTCTAAATATAACAAATCCTTCCCAAATCTAGTTAACAGTAACTGAAGGGAAAAAAAAAAAAAACCAAAAAAAAAAACCAAAAAAAAAAAAACCACAGAAAAAATACATAATATTCTTGATAAGCTATAAATATGTAAAAGTGACTATGAGGCAAATGAGGTCAGCCTCACTGTTGAATACAGAGATTGTGCATCTGTGTGAATCATGTCTAATTACTAGTAGACTGTAGAGATTTGCTGTGAACAATCAGTCCTAATTTACCATAAAAACTTGTTATTGAACCTTCAGAAACAGGAGCTGGTATAGGACCCGTTTCCCATTTATGCCCTGCAGTTGAGACACTAAAAAAATGGGCATCTGAGTAATATGTGCTTTCAAATCATGCTGGGATAATAAACTAAACTGATGAGGTCCAGTGTTTCTGTATAAACTGCAGAATGGCATTGCAGACATTTGATGACAGGAAAGGAAAAGAAAGAAACATGAGAAATCTCTTTGCTTCTTTCAGAGAAGCCAGAAAGTTTAAGCAACCTGATTTTGATTAATCAGATGAAAGAAAGCACTTACAGGCTGAGAGACTGATGTGGGTCATACCCTCACAAGTTCCATGGAACATTTTGCACTGCTGTGTCATGAACGATTTTAGAGCTCTGCAACAAGAGATCCAGCACCGCTTTCATAGATTATCTGCATGTAAGAGAAATGCAAACCACAGTGAAAATAAAGGGTTTCTACAGTATTCATATTTATTTTGGGTTTTTTTTTATTTTCATGAGGGATGGGTTTTACCTGTTTTTTTTTTTTTTTTTTTTTAAGGCAGTGGATATACTGGGGAAGAGGGATGAAAAGAAATCAATAGATGGAAATCTTGCTTTGAAAGAAGCAAATAGGAGCAAAAACTATGTGCTGTTGTAATGCTAAGGGAAATGGTAAGCAGGTTTCAAAGCAGGAGAGAAATGCAAATTTGACATCTTACATAACTTCCTACTTTGCACATTAATAGTAAAACTTTATAACTGTGATGCAAACTACAACTACTGCTGCGAAGAGGCACTTCCTGTCAGGGATAAGTATATTGCAAAAACCCCTTCTTTTCTGCTCAGAAGTGGTCTTCATCCAAGCTAAGTCTTCAGTTCAGAGAGACTGAAATACATTTACATTTGCCTAAATTGCTGGACCACTGAAATCGTGGGTCTGACAGCTGCTTTTTCCACTATATGTGTTGAAAATCTTCCCAATTAATAGATTGTCCTACCCTGATGCCTTGATCCCTAAAATTTTGGGATAGCTCAAACATGCATTTGAAGTGAATATCAATTAAACATGGAGAAACAAATTCAAGATTAATGAGAAGTCACAGAAACTTTGACTAAATTGGAGATCACAGAAAAGTTTCAAATAAAAAAAAATGAAAATAGAAGGGGTGATTATAGAAAGGATAGAGTCAAGCACATATCACCAATTTTAGCTGACAATTGACATCCAGTCTACCATTTTAAACACACCACATATTAGGTTTTGGACTTCCACAGAGCCAAGATGTCAGGCAAATGTCAGGTTTAGTGCCTTGGAACCAGGTGCTGAGCTCTGTGTAACCATAATCCAATGCACAACAAAAAAAATGTGGCACTCAGCGTCTTCAAGGTTGATTATTGGCACTGAAATGTCACTGCTAGGAAAAGCTTGGAATCATAGAATGCCTTGAGTTGGAAGGGACCCACTCAGTTCACCTGATCCTGCACAAAACAGCCCCAAGAATCAAGTCATATGCTCAAGAGCATTGTACAAAGTTTGCTAAGGATGTGTTCCCTTGAAAAATAATAAAAAATTATTTAACGTAACAATTAACAATATTTTTGCAAGATGTGCTAGCCACAAAATGTGGTTTGTCTTTCCATTCTCTCCCTGCTAGGACTGCCTGGCGCAGGAAACACGATGATGCTTCCATTTGTTAAAGGAAGACCTCTAATTACATCTCAAGTAATTGGAGGAACTAAAGTAATACTTCTAATGGACTCTTTTACTTTGGATAAACAAAGTCAAACAGCATAAGCTTGCAGGGGGGGGGAGAGAAACAAATTTTTGTTTCTATAGCCAGTCCTTCATAAGAAGCAGCTGTTTTTAATGAACTCAAATCTAATCCTTTGTCTTGAAAACAATGAAGCTCATAGTTCTAGATCCTGTGACACAAATGTCCCAAATTTTATTGATTCATAAGGCCATTAAAAACCTGAGTCCCTTAATGGAGTAAATGGCATCTTTAATAGGATATCTCCTGTGTGTCTTACCAGAAAACTCCTGTGTAATGGCCTAAGTTATGCTGGACATAAAGGGCTGGGTAATTGAGTGTTGTATTGGGACATAAATATGTAACACAATTCCAAGAAATGACAGTCATGTCCATCCACATCCCGCTCCCATTCCTCACCCCACAGTTACTAGAAATTGCTCATGCTATGCAGCTAGAGTTGAAAATAAGAAATACATGGACATGACTGTTATTTATACCATCCTTGAGCATAATTTGAAATGTTATGGATTAGTGTTCAGTATCTACTGAACCGAACTTGGAAAACAGGAGGGTTTTGTAAAGACATAGAAAGCTGACCAAAAGTAGCAAAAAAGGAGAAAGTAGAAATTGCAGGGGATGATTCCATTTACAGCTTTAGGTAACTTACTGCACAGGTGTAAAAGGTAAGTGTCAGGCATTAGCTTTTATTGCTCATTTAAAAGAAGAAGGAATTTGGAAATGGAAAGAAATGGCAATTGTGAGTAATATAGTCAGTGTCAGAGCCAGCTAGCAAGCCCATGGTAGACAAAGAATGGTGTAACAAGATCAGATTAGAGTTTATGATTGAAAAAAACAGACATGAATTTGCAGCAGAAAAAAAAGACCAGAGACTGAATTAACTAATGCCAGGGAGGATTTTTTTATACTATTATTTGAAGTCATATTGATATATTTTCTGCTCAAGCTGGAATATAAATTTGGTAAGCATAATTCAACAATACAAAAGTAAAAGGAAGTACTACTTTAGCTATTGAACTTTAAGCCTAGAAAATTATTTAAAAAATCTAAAACCTCAGTTAAGACATCCCACGTCTGAAATACAAAAATCAAACAAATATTGCTGCTTTAAACAAAAGTTACAAATTCAAGATATTTCCTCTGCTAGAAGAACTGCTCTAGTTTACCAGGTTAGTTAATCAATTTACCAGTTAGAACTGACAATTCCTTCTTTCAGAGGAACTGAGCAAGACAATCATTGAAATCTAGCCATTGTTGCCTATTCTGAAACAAACTGAGCAGACATTGAGGCAGAATTTAATGGTCAATTGTTTGTTCACACTCTGATAACCACAATTATCATAATAGCGAACATTAAAAAAGCAATTTATTTTGAATAGCTCCTAAGTCATGACCATAAGTGACAGCAGTAGGACTAGCTATGAAATCAGTTAAAGAAAAACTCATGTTATGTAAGGTGATAACCCTTACGAAAATTTCAACTGATGTCAATGAAATTATTTGGAACATAAGTTATACATGACAGAATATAGCCTTTCATGGAAACATGAATAAAATTTTAAAATTTTGCCTTTTTCCCAGAAGAAAAAAAAAAATCAAACCCAAGGTAACACAAGGAAAAAACCTTAGGTGGTTTTACTACTAGAGTACTTCAAATTATAATAACATAATTTATTTTATATATTAGAATAATGCAACATAGTGATAATCCTGGCTACTAAAAGAGCAAGGCAATAGGAACTTTAAAAAATTAACCAATGTTTGCTTGATTTCTACTCTTGAGAAAAATCCTGTGGGTTTAAGGAAGAATGAGGCAAGCCTGCTCTTCCAAGAAGAAAAATATCTATCAATCTCCACAGAAAACCACTAAACATGTGGCTGAACATTTAAATGGTATCGTTATAGTCATGGATAATTGCCAGAAAAATGATGATTGCAGGAAAATCAGCATCTATTTTCAGGCAAAATTCAGGCCAAATTTGTCTCAAGACACTTTATGCCTCATTTCCCCCCTGCTTCCCCTTATCTTTCAGAAGTGCAGCAGCAAGTAGGGAGATGAAGAACAAGTATATGTTACACTTCTGAAAATACTGGGAATCTCCTGGGGGAAAAAAAAAAATCTCTTCTCATGAGACATCTCCAAAGAGCAAGACACTTTGTCTAAACTTCAGTGGTTTAATTAGGTTAATTTAAGTTTTAAGACTCAAGTCAAAGGTTCATTCCCAGCTGTGAAATGTTTTTTACCAACCCCCACTGAAAACATTCAAGTTGCTGCTTCCTTAATAGCAACATTTGTTCCTATCCAAGCACTGCCATGGTAGACTGTGAGAAATTACAGGATACAAGTGGGAATTAATATTGCAATTAAAGGTTTTGAGTTTAAGATTAAATAAACAGATTTAATCCACATTTTTCTTAATTGAAAACAATTAAAAAGCAGAAACAAAAATTAAGGCAAACACAATCTGCATTATTAAGAACTGATGGTAGCAAGAATTTGTCTCTCAAAGGGGACCAAGTACATGAAGAAAATTACTTTAAAAAATGAATTGAAAAAAGAAATAGATAAATTAGTAAATGGAGATGTGGGATAGAGGCAGAAAGAAACTGGGAACAAAAAATAACTCTTATTTGTTTTAGATGCAATAATTTAGATCATGGTTTCATTGCTTTTGTATCTGGAAAGGAAGCATTGTGCTCACTTTAAGTAAGACAGATTTGAATAAATGGACTAAGGAGCCTGGAATAAAGAGGCAACAATTTGTTGGCTGGTTTATGTTTTGCACCCCTGAGAGTAGCATGATCTTACCTTTTTACCAAAAATCACTTGTGTGGGGAGATTTGGAAGGCAAAATAGTCATGGGCAAAATTCTAGGCAGAAGAATAGGAACTGGTTAAGACCATCACCGAAGACTCAGAAGAAAATATAGTGTTCAATCAATCTGGCAGTCAAGCACCACTGTGTAAGGCCAAGGAAGGAACTGTATTCCAGGGAGAAAAAAGCCTCTCTGATTCCTACCAGAGAAGTAAAGGGAATGAAAATCTATTACCAACCAAACTGATTGCGAAACTGAAGTGTAGCAGAAATGTCACCAAAAGTACTTTCCATCTCCGTACCTTCCACTTTTAGAATTCTCTTACTGTGTCTGTTTTGTCATCCCGCTCTTGAGGTTATTTGCTAACTGTAACAGGGAGTCTGATGTAATGCCTGATGTGTTCACCCAGCTTATAACACATTGAAAATGTTTACCAAAACAGCAGTGCAACAATCCCTTCATGTGTCTGACTTGAGTGAACCTGATTAAAAACTGGCACATCCATTGTATAAAATCCTTAGCAGTGCTGAGGTTTGTATTGTATCAGGTGTGAGAAATAATGAAGCACAAATATAAAAAACTCCAGCCTCAACCATGTAATACCCTCCCAGGTAGAAAGTTAGAGGTGAGACAGATAACCAGGAATGCTGGCCCAGATGGGAGGCTGGGAGCAGGTTCAGTGCCCAGAACACAGGATCTGTTAAGTGTGGTATTTTCTGAGACCTTCATTGTTAGAAGAAATGATGAATTTGACTCTATGTCTTTAGAAGGTTATTATATTATATTATACTAAAGTAAACTACACTAAAAAATACAAAAAGATATAGACAAAATGTTAAAAGACATTAATGAAAAACTTGTGACTCTTTCTCCAGAGTCCAACACAGCTTGGCCGTCACTGGCCAATAGGAAAAACAATTTCCATGTTAAATAAACGTTCTCCAACCACATTCTAAAGCAGCAAAACACAGGAGAAACCAATGAGATAACATTGTTTTCCTTTTTCTCTAAAGCTTCTCAGCTTCCCAGGAGAAAAATCCTGGGAAAAAAAAAATTCAGAAAATATGACAGTAGCAGTTAAGCAACAGAGAAAAAGGACAGATTCTGTTAACAAGATAGGAGGAGGAGGAACAGCAGTACTGGGAAATGATAGTCACAGAAAAGTCCAATTGTCTTTCCTCGTGGCCTGTGAACACCTCTGTGATTTGAAACCATGTTGATTTAAGCACACATTCTAAACAGAAGAAATTCTGCAAAATGAATTAAAATCATGGAATGGTTTGGGTTGGGAGGTACCTTCCAAGCTCACTTAATTCAACCCTTTTGTCAGGGGCACCTTCCATTAGACCAGGTTGCTCAAAGCTCCATCCAACCTGGCCTTGAAAACTCAAAATAATGGGACATCTGCAACTTCTCTGTACATCCTGGGCCAACATCTCATCATCCTTATGGTAAAGAATTTTTTCCTGAAGACCTATTTATGGCTACTGTCTTTCAGCTTAAAATCATTGCTCTTCATCCTGTCATCACAGACCCTGGTAAAAGTCTCTCTTTGCCCTCTTATAAGCCCCATTTAGACATTCAAAGCCTAAAATGCTTCTACTTATGTACTTCAGGTGTACAGCCATGCTGTCTCACCAGAGATTTCCTTCAAATAATGTTCCACAGTCTGTCCAAATTTCACTTATAGAAAATTGAGTTGTGAGGGTCAGTGCTTCACAAGAAAATAGTACAGTGACTTATATTCCTTTTTAGCATTATTGATTTCTGCTAAGAGTTCTAAAGAGGTCTGATATGCATTTTTGATGTTTATGAGATCTCTTGGTTATCTCTTTTCTCTTTAGATCCCTGATTCTATTAGCATCCGTAATTATATAGTGTCATCAGGCTTTTTAAACTTTCCAACTATTGTTCTGTTAAAACTGCATTAAAATACTTATGCTGTTGATGTTTTTTTATTTGTTTATGGCAGAAAATATCTGTGAAACCTTTTAGCTTTGTTCTGCCTGCAGACTTACTTTCACTTAAAAGGAAAGTTTAAGATATATTTCAAAGTTTTAATTACAATCAGAAGTTTTCCATTCTACTTAGAAAAGCCATGAGAACGGGAGATAATGGCTACCTTAATTTTTCAATTAAATGTAGCAATGCCATATGCATACATAAATGCATAAGGAATACAGATGCTAGAAATACTAATTTATCTATTTTTTCCCCCAGTGGGAGACTTCAGCCTGTTGAAATTGAAGACTGAAATCAGGATGGGAAAAGGACACATGGAACCATCTTTCCTCTGCAAGGAGCAAAGGGAAACATCCTTTTTCAGTACCCAAGTTTGGTAAATTACTTTGGTTCATTCTTAGGTGTTACAATGCCAAGTTTCTGCTCCTCTTTCCGCCTAGTGAATCCCATTCATAACCACATGTTAATCCTCTTTAAAAGTCTGAAATATAGCATGACTAAGAAAAGCCTTTCCAATGGCTGGGTTGCAGCTCTCAAGGACTCTTATCTACTTCAGAACTTTTCTTTTGAAATCTTCATTTTGTCAAGGCCTCTCAGCAGAAATCTGGCAACGGAGTTCCTACCCCTGAAGCCTTGAAAAATGGCAAAAACTTCAAAACCCAAACACATTCAAAACATTGGCATACAAATTATTATTTTTAAAGCATAAAAAATTTCATAGTAACTTCTAATCATCTTTTACAACCAATTACAGTACAAAATGCCACCATAAAAGCATTGCTTGTGATCAGGCTAAATTTAGTGGAAAGTTTACTGTTAGGGCAGCCTAAAATCTCTGTCCATGTTTTTGGAACAAAAAAAAAAGTTCTTAACAGCAGAATTAAATTTCTCCCTGCCATAGAGCCTTTATTTCACTAATAATTCTGAATTCCCTAGATCAAAACTCCTAACTGTTCTGTAAGATGGAATGTAGTGTTATTACACTCCAGATGCAGCCACTATTGCAATAATTTGGAGATAAATTACATGGTGTGTATCCTGATGAAAAGTAAGGACCATTCCCTTGCAAAAGATAATGCATCTCCTTAAATATTTATCTTGATATCATACTTGGAGAGGAGAGATACAGAAACAAGCGTGGCGTATCCAAACCTCAATTAGACAGGCAGAGTTTGCTTTATTCTGTGACTAGATATTTCAATAATACAAAGCAAATAAAGTAAAAGGCAAACTCTGAAAGTGCCTTCCCTGGTCTGCAACCTTGGAAACTTCCACGTGGAGCCTCACATCTGGCTAGACTGAAAAACAGCAGATGATAAGCTCCTCAATATCCAGCTTGCTGGAGTTTGGGAAGAATAAGATGCTGTACAAAATTAAGTCAAATTTCCTTGCATCACAATAGAAAATATGCAACAGCCAAACTGCATCTCTCAGACAAGGCCCTGCCACAAACCATTCAACTGAAAAAGGAAGAGATGATTCTTAATTCTTTACCATATTGTGAGGAGGAGAGGAAGGCTGACTAAAACAGCCGAGCTTTTCAAGAGGACTGATGAGATTTACGCAGTTTTTCACTTCCACATGGGCCAGTGGGCTTTGGAAATCTGTGTTGCTTTAGCAGCTGGTGCAGAAAGCATGAGAGAACAGTTGACAACTGAAAATCATCTGAAATGAAGGATGCAGGAACACTGAGAGGGACAAGCTGACCCACAGCTGCTCTGAAGCTGATGTCTAGTTATTCCCAGGCCTCAGTCTGTCACCACCCGCACCATGTGTTACTTGTATAAATACCCTTTGCTTTGCCATTTGCTCTACTTGTTGACAAAATCCAAACATGCATCCAAGTTTCCCCACCCCAGGAGCTGCTAAATGGACAAGGCAATGGAACTATTCCAGGTTTGGCTCTTTCCACAACACATAACCCTCAGAAACTGTCTGATCAAGTTCTGCAATTTCAAGTACTTCCATATGCCATCACACCACCCTTGAGCACATATGACAGAGCTTTGTGGTATAGAACTGCACTCTGCTGAGCTGCAGCACACTCCTCATATTGTGGCAAACACTTTGAAAAGAAAAGAAAACAAAAGCAAAAGGCACACAGAGTTTAAGGTTGACTCTGGTGCTGAGAAATGGGGATTTAAACAACACTGCCCTACCTGGATGCAGTTAGCAGTTTCTGTGCTACCACAGGTTGGCAATCAGCATTGCAATGTACAGCACTGCAAGTCACACCAGACACCAATGTTATAGAGGCATCCTGTCATTTTAGGAACCAGAACTGCTTTTTTTCAGGATACCAATTCAGTGGTGATTAAATCTTTTCAGTCTGGCTCAGGGCTATTAGAGTGCCTGCTCTACTTTATGTCCTTCTTCAGAAAATTATTTCTGTACTTAACACAGACTTGCAGTCGTTAAGACTAATAAAGAAAAACAGCAGACAAGATCCAAAACACAGGAATTTCTGTGCAAAACTGCAGAATTTCATCCTATTCAAAAAAATTTTACCTTGATTTTGATGTCTCTGCTGATGAGGTCGTTGTAGCACTGACATCGCAGTGGTGTAAATCCCTATGCTGCCTGGGGTGGGTGGGTTGGACCCCTCAGTCAAACCCAGGTGAGATGAACCCTGCCTGTTCCACACATCCTTGGCAGCAATTCCAGCCAATCCTTCCTTAGATCACACAGGTGGGATGGGGCAGGGGAATCCTCAAACCATCTCTTAAATCTTGCCTTTTCCAATCGGTCAGAATCATGGGGAAAATCCCATCTTCAATAAATTCTGTAAAAACCAAAATTTGGGATGATTGTTCAAAGATCTATCATACCAAAACCAAGAAAATTATGTAGTTTACATTATTTTTATAATTAGAATAATTAATGCTCAATTATTTTCTAATGTCTTCATTGACTTCAGCAATTTTAGTGTCAAACAGAAAGAATTACAACCACAGTATTTGTTTGCAGCAATGCCAATATTACAGACCCTCCTCTGATTATTTTGCTTAATGAAAATTCTGATATGCGCATATTAAACAGATTTTTGTTTTTTTATTTCCTATTAAAAAAATGTCTGGCTTGATCAACTGGAGATAACAGATTGGCTGACTTTAAGAGCATCTAGAAATGTAAAGAGAAAATTCTGTGATGATCTTTGGTATTAAAAAAAAAGGAACACTCAATAAAGGATGAGAAAAAATAGTAATAGTTAGTATGAAAAAGTCAAATTCTTTCTTTCACCCACTGAAAATAATTATTTAAACCAAAAATACTGTGTCATTGAATATTTTAGAGCACAAATCTACAGAAGGAAGGTAAATCTGAAATAATTACTTTTAATAAGTTGAAACACCCAGAGACAAGAAAATGCACAAAAAACTGTCTCCCTGGGGATACTTTTATTAATATCAGCTTTTGTTGAGAATTCAGTGAACAGAATTTTCTTTTATAGTTTGTTCAGTTTTAGCTGATGTACCTAGAATTTTTTATTTGTATTCTAAAATGGAGCTACTTGAGCAAAACTACATATTGATGCTATCATATTTTGTAATGACTCTGTGGTCCCATGACCAGAATGAATTAAGAAAACAACCAAAATGTCATGTCCTTATTGTCTGAAACTTCCCTGGGAATTAGCAGCCCTGAATTTTTCAATAAATCCTTTAAGGAGCATGAAATTTACACACAAACACAAGCACACACAATTCTATTAACTCTGCACAATTTATCCAAACTTTCCTTAAATTCTTTTGGCAACTTATATGAATAAACTGATTTTTAAAATGAAAGAATGAGGAGGCAATGAGACTGAGAAAATGGAAAAGGAAAACCTATATGCATTTTCTTCCAAACCTTGGAGTTATATAGCATTTTAAATAATCATTCAAACACATGGGAAGGTGTTTCTCTATTCTAATGTACTGAAAAAAGTCTATCTATAACTAGGTAATATAAATTCCTATTGCAATGATACTGGAGTATGATGATTTCCTTCATGATTTTGTATAAATAATAAAGGACTGCTATGAGGGACAGTTTTCTTGCAACTAGCTCAAGCAAGAATAGCAAATAACACCATCTAATCTGGAGAGAAATATTTCTGTTCTGAGTAGGTGTTTAAATTTTTTTAAAGATCAGTTTGCTTTTATTATAGGATTCAATTTTTGTGCATTTTTTGAATATATTACTTCTTGGAAGACCAGAAAAAAACCTGATTTATATTTATAAGCTTTTCATCTGCACTAAAATCCACAGACACAAAGTTGTTATGCTTTTTGACTGAGGCAGGTTTTAAATCAGTTTATTCTGGATCCTAGCAGACAACGATTTATCAAGCAACACAGTGGGGCTGTTATAACCTGCAACTGTGCTGACAAACTCTGTACTGCCAAATACAACTCAATTATTTAATGTTTTCCAATTAAATTAAGATACTTGTTCTCATGGTGAAAAATACAGCAAACCCACCCAGATAATTTCTTCTGACCACAACTCCACTTCAGGTCTACCTATTAATTTGCTGGTCCCAAATCTTTTGGGCTTTACATTTAGTATAAGTGGAAAAAATGTGCATGTTTTCAACTGAACTAGCTTCTTCAAACCAGAGAAACATGAGGCCACCCACTTTTTATCACCTCACAAATGGTTCCACTGCTAAGTTAGGAAGAAAAATATTACATTAAATCATCCTAGTAAGTATAAGGCAGTTTTACTTTAATTTGATGATTACTGGCAATCTAGTTTTGCTCCCAGCATTTAGCATAAAACTACGAGAATTTATCTTTACCAGCATTTTGGCATGAACTAGATGCCTGAGTTTTTATGGGAATAAAATACAACTTCACTGAGTGGCCGATCTCCTTAATGTGTTTAATTTTAGCTAGTTGACCAATAAATAAGTGAAATCCAAAAACCGTGAGGGAGGAGGGAAAAAATATACACTTTATTTTGAGGTTTGAGGATGGGCAACATGGGGCAACATTATTAACACAGGTTTATATGTCAGCACTTATCAGGAGAGTGTTTACACTGATAAGGGCTTGCACCAAAGGGAGAGAGGAGAAAGAAGGAAGGAAAAAGAAGACATCAGTGCTGAAGATCTGTCAGGAAAAGAGCTGCTTGTGTGTAATTCGTTCTCCCCATTTTCAAAGGAAATTTGAGCCGAGTACATTCAGGTCATGAACAGCATTCAAACACACACATTTCATGGGCCAGAGGAAAGTGGTGATCCCACCCCAGATCTGCCCCAAAATTCCTCCAGAAAAGCTCTGGTTGGTGTGTGTAACCAAAGGTGCCTATCAAGCACAAAACTGCCAGCCCATTTCTGAGCTGCCTCTGTGACAACAAAGGAGAGCAGAGTGTTGATCAGCTTCCAGCACGAACTGTTTGAAGCCTCTAAATTTTGCCTACCTCCCATAAGCAGACATATGGCAGCCTGAATATTTAAGTGCATGCATTTCCTGTAAGCTTTTCCTGAAGAAGAAGAAGAAAAAAAAAAAGTTTTAGCATGATTTATTTATTTATTTACAAACTGTGGCATTGAAGTACCTGACTCCTACTGAGCCAGGCATTCCACATTATCAAAACTTTTCTTAGCCTTTAGGTATTGAGCATCACACTTATTTTCCATAAGACAGTTTTCTTCCCTCCTGTCCTACTTCCTGCAGAGCCTAAATAGGTATAACCATTCAAATGGCAAATAAAACTATATATTTATAAATAAATCGAATATCTTGCAAAATTCTAATATTATTTATAGAGGCCAATCAATAATTATTATTTGAAATTATATCTGGTCATTAAAAATATATCATGGAAGATATAAAGGTACAAGATTTCTGAATATTTAGGTTTAGCTGCTTCATTCATTAAGAAACAACTACAACATATATATATATATATATATATAAAACAAATATATATAAACAAATGTATGTGTTTTTCTCTATTAACAATAATGTAACCAGAAAATTAAAATATTAAGTAAATTACAATACAGCTGCAGTATATAATATACACATATAACAAAAAACTATATATATACACACACACACATACATATATATATATATATATAACATACATATATATATATATATATATATATAACATACATATATATTGGTCTGGGAGGTTTGAAAGAATCTGTATTTTTCCTCTTGTGCCTGCAGCTTGTGGTTGACTTCCTTGGCTTGTACTTTTGGTACTAAAATGCTGCTTCTGTTCGTCAGCAAGTACACCTGTCTTTCTCACTAAACACATGATCTCCATAGAATAGGAGATTAATGACCTCACTGGCCTCTCTACTGAATGCAAATATTACTGTCAACATTAACAGGAGCTAAGTGACAAATTAATTTCTGGTGTCATTATGGAGAAGGATATAAACCCCTAAAATTCGCTTTCAGAGCCTGTGGCCACATTCACGCCTGCACCCCTACTCCAACCTGCCCCTTGATCACCCCATCATTCTTTTTGATCCATAGAAGTAAGAACGTTTTTGTGGAAGGATCTACACTCTTATTCAGGTTTCTTCAAAGACACACTGGCATTGTCACCAGTCCTCTTTTGCCAATTTTTTAAGTCCCTAAGAAAAAGCTCCAGTGAGGAGGAGAATTTTTCTGTTCCCCATGTTAACTTTGATGACATTAATCACTCAAACTATTAAGGTCCACCACTTTGACCACGGTATTACAACGAAGCCCACAATTATCAACCAGAAAACAATTTTGGGAGTACATAAAATGTCACTGTCAAATGCAGAACACACATACCTACCTGTAGGCAATTTAATTGTCACTACCTGTAGTTAATTTAAAGCTTGGTGCATGAGTTATGTTAATACCTAGGCCACTCCTCTAACATGCTAGAACAATCTATAGGTTTCAATCTAGAATAATACAGAAATCTTTCTGCTTCTCTGTCCGTTTGCCATTTCTGTGTATGCAAGGAATATCTTCTTCTAGTCCCCTTCCTTTCCCTAGGAAGGGTTTAATGTCAAGAAATCCCGAGCAAGAACACATCCAAAGACTTTGCTGAAAGTGCTTAAACTTGCAGATAAAGACTGTAAGCTTGTATAATCAGAAACATTTCAATTAATAAAATTTCAATTTCTTTCTCTGTATCATCAGCAGATGGTTTACTTATTGTTGTTATAACATCTAGCAATCTGAGTCAAAGTAATTAACATCATATAAATTAATAAGTACTTAAATGAATTATCAGCATTTTCAAGCCCTAATTTTTCTGGTGAAAAATTGAACAGCTGACTTGTAATTCATGATAATTCACGATAGCAACTAAAAAAATATCAAATTTATGTGGTTATATAGCATTTTATTATTTAAAATATCATAGCTGAGGTAATGTAGCCATGATTTTACTATATTAATAGAATTATAGCTCTGATGCAGTTGTTGTTTGGTGTGCAATAGTGTGTGATAATAATCCTTGTTATTTTCTTATCTAAACAAGCAACATTTGATAATCATAACCAAACCATCCTAGTTTTTATTCCTCAATTTACTTTTCATTATAACTGAGATGATGAGTACTTACACTCACAAGCATATTACTAAAAACAAAACAAATTTTTAACAGACACATATTGCAGATATTTCTTTTCTAGACCTACTACATGTTGATTCTTATTTATTTCCCCTGAGTGCTACTGCATACACCAGAGGAAGATGACAGGTTAGGACATTTAGTTCCTACACCCTTAGCAATACCATTGCCCAAATTTCAGAATTTGTGCACTTAGGGTACATTGCACTCAGAGCTGGTGGGTGAAAGAGGAAAACAATTTCATTACTTGGAGATTTTCATCTGACTAAATCTATTTGAGAACTGATATCAGAACAGTAATTATACAGAGAAAAAACCAGCTTGTGTCCTTATTTTCTAAATGGGGTATCTGACACCAACAGTATATATTTAATGGAAAATGAAGGCCTAGTAATTAGATTTTGATTTCAGTTTTAATCTGTCATTTAATCAGACAGCTACACTAAATTGTACAGTGGATTTTAAAGCTTTACATCAATTTTATCTTGCATTCACAGCTGAAAAGGAACTTTATTCAGTATGCTATGATAAAAAGAATGGATGAATGGGCTCTGGATAAATACACATAGGCAGGCATTATAGACATAGATATGGAATATTTTTGGACACAGGTACCAAATATTGTTATCCCTAAGTCATTTTGTCAATATCAAAGCTTTTGTTAGTCATTGTGTGCCTGTGCTGCAGAGTGGCAGCTGCTTAGGCATCATTTCGGCTCCTCAATGACTAATAAAAAACATATTATAAAGATGCAAAGGGTTAAAGTTGGTTTTATTAGGAGAATCAGCATGTCTACCATATTTCATTAATCAGGCTTCTTAAGTCTGATAAATTTCTCCAAGTCCAAGGACCCAAATGGCTACACCACAACAGCAGTATTCTCCTGTGACAGAAACCTAGACATAGACATATTTTGCTTTTTACAGCTGTAACAGTCTTCCTCATTCACACTGCTGTGGTTTCCTATGAGCAGTAACATATAATTTTTTTTCCACTACAGATTGACCTTGTCTTATCAGTCCATTTATTAATCATTGAAATATTCCTCCGGTGCAGCAATGTACACACCCACACCCAGAGAGGAAACCCTGCAATGTATACACAAAAATGCAGCATCTACAGCTGCTCCTCTGAGAAGGGAGCTCAAAAGCCCTTGCAGGAGGTGTGGGAGCAGCTCCTGGTGCCATTGGATCTGTGCACACTGGATTCAGCCTCTGAAACTGCACGTGAGATTGGTCTGGAGCCACCAGGGCAGCAGCGTGGTTAGGGGGGATTTCAGGCATTAATTATGAACAGCTTCTCTTGTGCACAGTTGCACTGCTGAGAATTTGGGATTATGCAAGCCAGACAGGTCTAGCAGAAGCAGGGTTTCACACTGTGCATATTTAGCACATTTCATCAGTGTTTTAGTTAACATGGTCTTAAGGACTGTTCAAATTGAGCAGTAGAGAAAATAACAGGATACCTAGAAAGTTCTGGCAAGCAAACCCTCTCAGTCTCTTTCTCACCTTTAACCTCAGTAACTGCTCTCAAAAGCTAAATCCTTGAAGCTTCTCTATTGCACTAAGCCTTATGTGAATTCATAGAAGGCTTCACATATTCACAGAATTTAGATAGAGAATGACCATGTCACCTTGTCCTTCCTCTGCTCTCTGCTACTGACATACAGTCCAAGGCTCAATGACTAAGTCTGAACAAATAGGAATGGTTCTGTAGAGAAAAAAAAAATTGCTGTTTAAGGACCTGAAATACATTTATGACATGCATAGGGGAGTTTTAGTTCAGCATAACTGTAGTGTGAAGGCTCATGCACATTAATGCTTGGAGCAAATAGACATATTCCTGGACCGTGGCTTCTGGCCGTCTTTAACCCAAAAAGAATCTCATTTGCATGCCATCAGGCTGCTCTGTGATGAAACCAGAGCACAGAAGGAAGGGCAGCAAGGAGATGAACTTCAAATCCCATGCTAATGCAGGCATACCTGGTGAAACATTTAGCTGGGCTGAGCCGGAATGTAGGACACCCAAAATGTAATAAAGTCGCTTTTTGCTTTCCTCTTGACAGCCAATGTTCCTGGTTTCATCCTCTCCATCTGTGGCTCATCCCACACACTTCCTGCTGTTCAGTGTTTTGGAGTTTGACATATTCATAACCACATTCCCACAGATAGCATCAGATACCTGAGATTTACACTAAAAACTGGAGGGGAGGGAATGGACAGTTTGTGTTTTCAGTGCTTCATCCCTGGCCACTTCTGGAAATGCCCAGTACTGCTGGTCCATTCTCAAAAGCTTCAAGGGGAGACCTTGGGTAAATGAAACAATGAAACAATTATTTTTGCACATGATTTCAAGGCATAATTCAGTGTACAGTCAACATGTGATCCCAGCAAAAGTTCTTTTTCGTTCCCTTGATTATAGCAATTACCATTACAAACTTCTGTCTATCTCTGTCCAGGACCACTGATTCTATTGTTTTAAAACAGTTACCTTTTGATTCTCACATGGATTTTAGACACAGTATATTTAAAACTGTGTTACCTCAGAAACTCAAAATATTTACTAACAATTACCTCAGAAACTCAAAATATTTAATCACTAAAATTTCACTTACTACAAATTCCTTTGTATTTCTACACTTTTCTTACTTAGCTTGGTTTTAATTTGGTGTCCTTGAAAGCTAATTATTTGAGTTTTAGTCAGGACAGTGACTAATTACAAAAATACACAGAGGAGAAAAATATATTGGACCGTGTGCTGTAAGCTTGGAATAGCAGTTTCCAAACAAAATAAAGCTGCATCCTCTGAATTATTTTCCAGATTGTTTACTGACACTCTCAGTAAACTGTATTTGTTTAGGTCAATATTTGGTATTCACTGGGGTATTCATAGAAACAAAAATCTTAGAGAGTGTCTCCTATCTGTAAGAGAAATCTGTTTATTTTGCTGTACAACAAGAGCTTGCTTACATTTTTAAACAGAATTTCTGATAGTCAAAAGGAAAAAAAAAAAAAACAAAAACAAAAACTAGGGAAGGGTATTAGCCAAAATATCTGTCAGCTAAACAGAACTTGTAAATCCAGTCAAACAACTAAAGGGCATTGCACTGTCAAATCATCAGCTTGCAGATCCCTGCCCTGTGGTTTGCTGTCTTTTAGAGAAGGATGCAGACTGTTTAGCTTTCCCAATCCCTCCCCCCTTCCATCTGCCTACTGACCCATGCAGCTGCCTTAGCATTCGCACTCGCTCCACTGGAAATTTCATGCCTGCCTTGATAGAAGAAAGTAAAACGTTGCAGTGACAGCAGCTTCAATGGGACTGAGCAAAGAATGATGGAGAAGACTAAATGTGTTATATCTATGGGTAGCTGAGAATTGGATAAGAAAACTCCGTGAATCACTGTGCACCAGAACTGTCAGAACTGAACGTTTTAGGAGAAAAATGAAAAATACATGAAAGCCCCAAACCCAAAACTGCAGTTTGGATCTCCATTAGGAAGGGAAGGAAATATACGTAAAGAATATGCACAGAAATTTAAGTGCTCAAATGCAGAATGCAACCATAAGTGCCTAATCTGCTAAAAATCATATTAAATTCTACTGAGACCCATTTATAATAAAAGTTTTGCCTGTTCTTGACCATCATTTTCTTCACCCTGGCATTTAGTAAAAATGCACTCTAGAAGGTAATTGAGCATGCTTTCTTCCTCTGGGACCCATAAGCTTATTTACAAAGGAATATTTAAAGCAGTAACAATGTGATGGATCTCTACAGAATTATTTCCTTAAATATTCATGGAGGTAATCTTCGGAAGGGGCACACACTGGTTGATAAGCTTCCACAGGACTCACTGAGGCAGGATACCCTGTAGACAGGGTAAGCAAAAGGAATTGAACACCATTATACTTCACTAGAGTGCAAAGTAAGTTTAGTCTCAGTAAAAAAGAGCCTTCTCAGGAAAGACACTGCAGCAAAAAATGTCATTTCAGGTAACATTTTGAACAATTAATAAAACTTTTGGATGACACTGAAGACATTGCTTCTGATAGCCTGTTTTACAGCCTCTGTATTTTCTTGCATATAATATTTCTGTTTTTTCACTCCGTAGGCAACCCAGGCAAACTGCCAGACACAACATCTAGGGAGGTAAGGTTGAGACCACAAGATTTTAATACAGTTTACAGGCAGTGTTGCAATTAGCTATATCCAAATTTTAAAAAGCTATCCAAATACAAATCCTAGATTCATTTTAGCCTGAAGTAATACACTTTATTCCCTATTTTCAACATAGAAAGTTAGCTCTGTTTACTCCCACAAGCTATATCAACGGGCAAGAGAGATCAAGGGCTTCTCATTATTTTTTGTGAAACTCAAACTTTAAGAGAGATGACTACTGTACTCAATAATGCTAATCTCTTTAATCACAGTGAATTGAGTTCAGTAGTAAAATATTTACTGCTGATGTTTTAGAAAAATTTGAAGCCTTTGCTTTTGAAGACAATGATAATCATGGGGAAACTGGAGCCACTTTTATGAATAAATTTCACTATGCTGTACTGTACAATGCCATAGTTAAAAACCTGTGAACAATGAAATTATAAAGACTATTGGAAATTGTTGTAACAAAAACACTTGGTAATTGTTATCTGAGGAGAAAATTACCAGAGAAAGTCTCTGCATAGCACGTGGCATACCACATATAGCCAGCTTCTCTTTTGGAAACAACCACACACGTTCACTCTCTATGCATGACTATACAGAAACTTATGATTCTAATAAATGGAATTAAAGTACAGCAAACAAATCACTGAAAACAAAGCAATGTCAATCCTATTCCTTGTCCACACTATTCTGCCTGGGGAATTGTTCTTCTCCTTTTTCTCCCTGCGCGTGCATGTCATCTCCTGGGTCATTCGCAATTACGGTGATACCAATCCTGGCAGTTAAATGTTCCAATCTGTGAAGCCACCTCCTTTTCTTTTAGTCAGCCCATGAGATACACAGCATTTGTGCTCATCTCTTCAATTGCATTTCTACCTGGAACCTGCAATAACTCCTTTTAAACCACCAAATAACATTCTTCAATCACTGATATCCCAGTAAGATATCCCACGGATATTCCAGTTTGTCACCAATATCCCTGTAAGAGAGCTTGCTATTAAAGCTGGTAAGTACACACACATCTCACTTTGTAAGTGAACATCACATGGTTTCAGAGTTTCTACTTTCCTACTTAGGTAATTCCTCTTTTGGTTAAATATTTTCTCCTTTCTCTTGTTATTCTCCCCAAATTCTAGACACTCACCAGCATATTTACCCATAGCTTTCTCAACCCAGCAATGATGATTCACCTAACCTACATTATTGTAAATGGAATCTGCATGCATAATTTCCAGCTACCTCAATATACCATTTAGCATGATTGTGATAGTGTTTTAGATGGGAAAATTATCTGTAGAAATTTCTAGAGCAGTACTGACTTTTTTGTATGCAGTAAATAATTGATGAATTGCTGAAGAAAACTATCTTAAGGTTTATTACAGTACTTATTTGAATGCAACTACCCAATGAGTCACTCACAGGAATTATCTAGCTGCTCTTCATAGCCAATTGCACACATTATCTAAAAGCAACTGCCATACAAACAGAATTCCATTTCCAAATTGATGCAGTAGATATGGCCCACTGCTCAAGGTGCTGTATCTCAATTATCCTGAAGGACAATTTTAGCAAATGAACTTCATTAAGCTTAGGTTTTATCAGTCACAACCTTGGCTGGCCATCGCCATTTTCTGGATGTGAAGTTTGTTCGCAAACATTCACAGCATGGAAAAACCCAACACAACAGAAAAATATTCCCCATGCTAGAAAATATAATTTGCTTTTATCACTGAAAGTCTAAACGAAAACACTGTGGTGAAGCACTGCACAAAGAATTTGCTGAATCATGAGTAATGAGAAATTAACCTCAAGCAATACAGGAGATGGCTGTTTGCATAAATAAACAGTTAAAGCAGACTTCATTTCTCTCTATTTCCATATCCATTCTTCCTTAACAGAAGTTTGTGAATCCTTGGCACCCACTTCTGCTGGGTCCCTGAGCTGTGTTTCAATTACACCACAGTTCCTCTGACAAGAAATTCCCAGTTCTCAATAACTTACTGATATAACTGATTTCTCTATTTCTTTTCCCCTCTCCCATTTAAAAATAAACCAAGCACTATTTCTTCTCCCATTTACTGTTGTCAGGAAAGACTTTAAAAGTTCAGAAAATATTGATATTTGGGGAAAAAACAAGTGCCTGTAAATTCTTACAGTTTCTAACACTGATTTGAACTCTTTCAGTTTCACTAAAAATGAGTCAGAGGTGGCCAAAGATAAAGATTTCATTTTCTCCAGCCCAAAATCTAGAGAGACTCCTCATTTTCTTCTTCAGTGCTAGAAAGGATTAAGAAAACATAGTATTTTGCAATGTTAAGAACAAAAAGGGAGATCAGATTCTATTGATATTTCAGTCAAAATGACTCCACCAGCAATGTGAGAAACAATACAAACTCCTAATACTTGTGTTTTATCCAAACTGACTCAGCCATGCTTGGTCTTCAAACCAAAGCCTCAATCTTTGACCTCAGTTTCACAGTGAAAAATAATCTAAAGGAACTCCTTTCATTTCACTTGTTCCCAGATACTCATATTTTATACATTTGTGCCCACTGTTTTCTTGAAAAACAAGTGATCTGGAATTCAGTTAGTTACTCAAAGCTCCCTCTTTTCTTTCATCTGATGAAATACCTCAGACCACCAGGGTAATAGTACTATGCAGTGAGAAGCAAGGAGGCAAAGACCTGTGAACATCATCTGAGAAAACAGATTTCCCCTCTCTCCCGCCTTCAAATCTGCCAGTTCTCAATCTCTAAGTCACAGAAGACAGAATGGGAAGGGCTGTGATGAATAATTGCTGCTAGTAACTTCCTCCTGTTGCTTCATTCCCTTCTTGTTCCACGTTGCGGAATACTGGTGGATGTGAGGAGTAGCTCTCTAGGCAGAGATAGGTTTGGGCAGCTAAAATACCTCTGTGAGCTTCAACTGCTTGCATTACCTGTGGCTAGCTGGTAGCCTGCTGTGAAAGGATGAACCAAAGACCATGTGTAGGCATAAAAGATTTCTCGTATATCAAATTTTTACCCTTTAATCTAGGTTACTGTCACAGATCATGCACAAACCAATCCTTTTTTTTACCAATCAAATAAACATATGACTCTAGTTAATAATTTCATGGGTTCTAGTACCCAGAACTATGATAAAATTGATATTCTGAACACTATTGCAAAGACTAGGGAATAAATACATAAAAATTCTCTTCTGCTGTGATGTTTCCAGTTTGAATTTTTGAAGGCCAGTGTTTTGCTCTCAGTTGCATTTGATTCGCTGCTCCTTTTGCTGAATTGCCTAAAAAAAAAAAAAATAAAAAAAAAAAGGAAGCACAGCCCCAACATGAGAAAGGACTTTGGGATTGAGAAATTTTTTACTATTTCACATTAGTCCATAGTAAGCAGAATTTGCTACCTATTAGAACAACAAACTCTAGGGACAAAAGAAATCCCTTTACTCTTTTCTTCTGCTAAGGGATAAACTCTGCTTATCCTATTATTCCTGTGAATCATTTTGAATGCTCAGTTATGGGAGCAATTATCAGAGAAACTGCAAGTGTTGAAAATTGTTCATAAAGTAAGAAAAGTATTTTCAAAATAGAAAAGTTAAACATTAGGGATCATGAAACACTGGCATTCAAGAAAGCGAGCAGTGTTCTCTAGTGTAGCTTTTAGAAAGCAGTTGTTGATAACAGCATATACAACTTGCTATTTTCTGTGAGGATAATTAACATGAAGGCTTCTTACAAATGCCACTCAAAATGCAGAGCTGATGGTTTATGAGCTCAAAATATTTTGCTGCACAGAGCAACAAAAGGCAGCAGTTGGACTTCACTGAAGCTGTCACGCAGCGCACAGCTCTATCAGGCACACAAGGAAAGCTCCGAGGGGGTTAAAAGTCAATTGCAAGACCTGGGACCACTGCCAATAAAATTGTACCTGGCCAGGCTTAAATTGAATTTTAGCTGCCAACTGTACATTTTGAGATCTCCAGAGGAAGCTGGTTCCTCCGTGTGGATGAGGTAGACAGAGGCAGCTGTTGAAATGGAAACCATTGCATCAGACAACTTGGGAACTGATTGAATTTAAAATTGGACTTTCTTATGCCTTGGTTTTTGCCTCAGAATGCATTGAGGAGATGCAGGTGGCTGATAAACAGAAATGTATCACTCAGCCAAGAGGTTAAAAAACCCTTCCAGACAAACAAGAACTCTGTCTTTTGGGAAAGGAAAAAAAAACCCTCAACAAATTCAGCAATAAGGTACAGAACCAGGCTCTTATTAGGAATAAATCAGATTAGTTATTCTCCTCCACATAAACAGTATACTGATGCCCAGATTATTTAGTTAAACCAGTGTAAAATTAATTTAATAACACATTAATTTGAAAATAATTACATAAAAGTCTTACCCCAATATTATCACAAGTATATGATTAGAGCTGGACTTGAAATCATATATCCTGTAACACACATATGTGTCATACATGTGTCTGTGAGTATTCCCTAGTGGAAGGAATAAACTGTAATTTTTTTTTAACCTGTGAATAAACACAATAAAAAAAAAAAAAAAAGCTAATATTTACAACTCCAAAATTGCATAGTAAGAACTACTGGAATTAAATTGCTCCTGTATTATGAAGGAAGTGCTGGGTCACATCCTAATCTTTTCCCCTACAGGATTTCAGATAATTCTGCTGTGGGGTTCTCAGGTGGTGTGATTTCTTTCAGCATCAGTGGGAACTGCATTCCATTTACACCAGTGAAGGATCTAGTTTAGCATGTTCATTCAGCTGAGGCCAAGCTATAAATGTCCTGCTGAGTGCACCTTCCTTGTCATCCCTGATGGCCTTGGTGACTGCTTCTACCTCCTACACAGGAAAGTGAAAATCTATTTTTTATGTGACAATTTTTATTTTTAAAGCAATATAGAGAGACAAAATAAATAAGGAAACTATTTAATTCCTTCCAAAATAAGTAAAACCTGTGGTGTAACAAAGGTTTCTGTGACTCTTCCTTGTATATTAGTCATTCTTGGTGATGTGTGAAGAGTTGCTCAGTCTTTATCATAGCTGGAAGCAGGATGTTTAAGTGAGCTTAGCCTGATACGGTGTCATCAACCATAGTAAAAATAGAAATGCACATATAGGAAATTGCTTGTATTTCACTAAGTCCAAGCCCACAGGTATAATTTCTAAGTTTACTGTTTAATCATGGTTTCTAAAAAGTTTTCATAGTGAGAACTCTGTTGAATTTGTCATCAAAGTGAATGTGTTGAAGTGCTGTAAACCAAACTGATGACCCAAGGTCTTGAATGACTTTTTTTTTTGTGTAACATAATAAAACACTTGTTTTATATAAACCAGAAGCTGAAATCTACCTCTTTCTTCTTTTTTTGGTCCTTGAAATTTTTTTTCCACAAAATTTGAAACACAAATGGATGGAAGACGCAGGTTAAAATCTAGCCTCTCATTAAAATACCAAAACTACAGTATTTGTACAGTTCTAGCTATATTCAATTATATGTATGTACAATTTTGTAGCAGGATGCTACAAAAAAAATATTCTTTCCCCACCATAGGAAGGTGAAGATAGAAAAATTAAACAAAGGTTCTTGGCCACCATAACATTAATTTAGAAAGTATCATACACTGTTTTTCTCTAAATTATCAAAGAAAAAGGACTTACAGAAAGATGTTTGTCTTGGTGCTCTTTGTCTGTGTTATCACTGCTTTAAAAAAGGAGGAGGCATTACTGGGTCAGTTCAATTCCTATTGTACCTGTCTATCACAGCCCAGGTATGTAACTTCAGCCTGAGATCAAAAAAAGAATAGCACCAGTGAAAAAAATGAAATTAGAATAATAACTGACCTGGTATAACTTTAAGACCTCTTTGACTTTCAGATAAAAAAAAAAAAAAAAGAAAATCTTCGATAAAGTGAGCACTCACTTTTATATCAAGCTTATTTTTAGCCTCAGTAGAACAGTGATATACTGCTCTCTGAGGAATAAGAAACAAGCACCATGGCTAACTTAATAGGGAATTTGACTTTGAATTTATTTCCTATTCAAGCTTCAAGAATTTTTCACAAAGACTGGAGTATTTTTGACTATTTTTAAAGAACAAACAGAATTCTGCCTGCCCGTACTCTGTCTACAAACTAAAAAGCCCTCTCTGACAGCTGAATTAAATCCTGTTTGAGGTGAAAAAATGGAACCCCAAGTACAGTACCTTCCTGGTATAATATCATTGAGCAGTTCTAAGCCCTTTGTTCTTTCTAAGCCTACTTTGAAAAGGAAAAGAGCAAAGATGTGCATGTGATATAATGGGGAATTTTCTTAGGTTGAATATTTCTTTCTTCCTTTCTCTGTGATTTATGTGAGTGCATAGGAAAATTTGCAATGGTCAGAGACCAGAAAGTTCCCCTATTGTAATTCTCTCATTTCACTTCTTTTTCTTTTTTTCTTTCCTGACACATTCATCCTTTTTCCATCTCCAGATGCTTTCAAGCTTCTATTTAAACTACTGGTGGTTTTGTTTTTTTTTTTTTTCCCCCAGTGCCTTCATGATACTTTAAATGTTTTGTTCTCTGTAGATGCAAAGTAACAAGTTAAGAATGCAAGGTGACCTGTAGCATAAGCAAAACAAAACTAATAGAAACTCATTGTTCTGAAAATGGATATATAATTTCCAAATCTCAACAACATAAGTAGGTAACATTTCAAAGGGGAATACTTAACGTGTGTCTTCAAGACAAACTAATATACAGCTTCACCATTATCTAATTTGGTGCATATTTAATTTGCAGTTTACAACCATATATAAGCTTATCATTCATTATAACAAAGTGGGCATTTAATCAGCAAATCTACAAAGGGTGTACATATAGCAGATTAACCTCTTTTCAAGGCAAATTTAATTAAATTTCTGGTCCCACAGAAATAGACAGAAATATTCATACTTTGCAAAACAGGTCTAACTGTGGTAATTTATAAGGGATAATCATATTGCTCTATTCCTTCAAGTTCTGGTTTCATTATCTTGCACAATAGTTTGGAGTTATTTTGCATTTTAAAGTGGTGGTTTTCTACCTGGTAAAGTCACTGTTATTAATTTTGTTAATATGCCATACTACATGGTAAGACAAAGTGTTTTGGAGGTTTTTTTGAGTTATGTTTTTATCAGAGACCCACCATTTAGGATGCGATGCTGTAAATACAAATGATTGGACCAGTGTTTTACAGCTATGAGTTACTAGAGAAAAAAAATTCACTTTACAGTGATGTGTTTTCACTGGCATTTTAATAAAGCTGATTAACTAAAAATAGAATTCTAAAAAAGATTTGCCAGCTATATTTTCTGCTTTTCCCTCAATAATTTATCACAGTGCATCATTTCTTAAAGTGCAAGCAACATGCACGACCTAATTAATTTGCATTGGATTTGACATGAAAAATGCTAAAAATGGTAATTGATATACCATACTGGTAATCATAAAGCAAATAATAAAAATACATTGAATTAGATTTTTTATCTCTAAAGACAAGGCTTAAGTCTAAATTTATCTGGTATGTTAACAAATACCCACTAATATATTTATCCAAAATAAGAGACCTGGGAATAAACTGGCACAGTGAGTTTCACAGAGGAATCTGCTATGGATTAAAAGCAGGTCATCGGAATTCTGGACCAAACCTTTAATTCAAAGTATTTTTTTAAAACAAACTAACAAAAAAAATCCCCCCCCTCCCACCCCCCCACCCCCCCCCCCCAAATAAAAACCAACAAAACAAACCAAACAATTGCAAAACATCTCCCCTCCCTCCAATCCAGTTTTATTATTTGGTATCAAGGAGCAGAAGCAGTTATTTTAATAAAACCCATCACTCTTGGACTGCACTCAAAAATGTTTTATGTTTTCTTCTTGCTGTACATGTCATCTCATGCTAATTGAAATTCCAGCTTAGTAGACAACAGACATTGCAAAACCTACAAGAACAAAATGTCCCTTTGGGTCACGAGCAATTTATGGTAAAGCAGCACAAAAAGGTGAGTTTTGGAGAGAGAATTAGTTTGTAGCCCACCAATAACTGTTTCAAACCAGATTGCTGTGCTGCAATATATCACACTCACAGTATCTATAGGAGCTACTACTGTCTCTGAATTCCAAAATTTACTGCAGATCTGTGGTAGTTGGTTATGTATAAATTATTCCCTGTTACGGGAGCCTTTTCAGCACCATGGATAGCAGCAGGTCCTGCCTTCCCCAAGTCTTCCGGAGCAATTACTGTTCTTTCTAGTCCAAACCATGATATCATTTTAAATACATACATATGTATGATACATAGTAACAAATAGATGCCCTGAAGAGAATCCAAGGAAAAGCAGCAAGACTGATGACATTTGAGAAGGCATAATATAGGAGGAAATTTTAAACAAACAATTTAAGTTTGAAAATGAAAGAGAAAGTAATTGGTTTTTGAAAAGGAAACAAACATGCACAAAAAGGGACAAGGTACTTTTCACCATTTCTATCAGGTGTAGGGCAAGAACAATCAGTTTAATCTGCCATGAGTGTGATTTAAATGAAATATTAGCTGTAACAGCCTAACTGCAATCAAAGATATATTGCTTGGCAAAGATATCAAAATGATAATTAATCTGAGGTTTTAAGAGAGTGTTGGCAGCAATATATATGCACTAAGTATGTTACTTGAACTAATGGTAGTGGTATCCTTTAATATCCTTTTAATTCTAATTTTTTAATGTTAAAGTCTACTTTTTTTGGTAGTCAAGACTCAAGTGCTAATAATGCTCTGATTTCTAACATGTTGATCACATAACCCACTGTAATCAAAAGTACACATAATTATTTGGGTCACCTATCCGAAATGGAGTCACTCAGATTCATCTGTTGGTGTCTTGATCTTACAAGGGAAACCAAATCAGATAACTAAAAAGCCCCAGAAAATAGACCAAAACCCAGGGTTTGTCTACATTTATGTTTTTAAATCTAGATATTTACTGAGACTCGCCCATACGTATGGAGATTGCATTTGTTAACCCAAATCGTTTATGTTTTCCTTTATGAATTAAATAAAAGATAGTAAGTGTTAATAAAAAAAAAAAAGTTGAAGTTAAAACATATACTTCACTGCAGGACTAATAATTTGCCAGCGATTTTTACTGTTTACAATAAATCATACAGAGCAAAACATATTTCTATGTATATTTTATATTTCTATATTCAACGATTGAGAGTCAAAACCAGTAATGAGCAACTCTAATAGAATCTCAGTAACACCAAGTTACTTAGAATGAGTGATTTACATAGTAATTGACTAGGTTTTTCTAGCAGTTTAAATGGCAAGAGATAGTGCTTTCCCTAAACATTCCTCAAGAAGTTAATGACCCGAAAAAGAACCATGTAAAGCAGGTAATCACTTGTTAATTGACCTGCTACTAGTCCTGTATGAAACATTGAGCAATGCATCTGCTGTGGAACCTTGAGAATACATTTGCTGGTTGTGCTGTACCTTGGGATACGCTGCAAAGATGAGCACCCGAATATTTATTACAGAAACAGAAAGTGTTGACAGCTCATTAATGAGATAAATATATATTTTCTGTGAACCCAGAGGTACCTACACACTTTTCAAGATCTGTGAATATGGCAAAGACCCCACCAGATAATCTACTACAGTGCCCACTGTGCAGAGCTTGGTTTTTGCAAAGAGAAAAAAAAGAGTGCGTAGTGAGAACTAAAATTTCCTTCAACTGAAAAAAAAAAAAAATCTGTGATGAGAACAGGCATGAATGTGCTCAGAGGATGCAAATCACAACTTGCAGAAGGTTGGTTAAGTAGATTTTTTTCCTGTCCTCTCAGAGATTTCTTTGTTTTGTTGCAGTTGATAAAGGTCATTATAATACATTGTGCACGCTGGCACGTGTAATCTGCCCCTTTAATTTCTCAAGGCTCAGACCACACTCATTCCTGTAAAATGGCAGAAGAGCATAAAAGATGTATTTGGAAGCAGCATGCAAATGTTCATACTGTTCATTTCCACATCAATCTCTGACAGGTTTTTAAAACACACTTCTTCATAACTCAAACAGGATCTGAGCATGGGATGGTAAAGCGGGAAGAACAGGAGGAAAGAAATACTGAGTGGTTTGAGAGATGATCCAATGGTTTGGGTTTCTTCCTGTGCTTGGCAAATAAGAATCTCAGAGGCTTTTATGAATTTTAGTCTGTGCATAAGACCTTTCCTGGGTGATTGTGCAGGAGAAGTTTTGTTCTGAACAAATATTACAGCGACCTGAGTGGGTCGCTGCTGGTGAGAGAAAGATGGTGAATCTTGTTTCTTGATCAGAAGGCTTGATTTATTAAGATATGATATATAATACATTATGACTATACTAAATAGAATATAGAGAGAGGTTTGCAGAGCTGCTAGCTAAGCTAAGAATAGATAGAAAAGAATCCCAAACAAAGTTGTGTCCAGGGACTCCGTCCCCTAGCTTGCACTGGTGATTGACCCTTAATTATAAACATAGGAAATGAACCAATCAAGGTGTCCCTGTTGCATTCCACAGCAGCTGATAATAATTGTTTACCTTCTCTTCGGGGGCCTCTGGCCTCCCAAAGACGCAGAAATCCAAAAGAAAGGATTTCTGTGGAGAAATGTCTGCGACAAACAAACAAAAGGCACGTGGCACGAGAATGCTCTGGAATTTGAAAGAGATGGAAGGAATTGAAAAGGCAAAGACCCTGCAGGACTCAACCAACTCAGCCATTCTACATTCTTTAAACATAGCACACGAGAGCACATTAATCAAGCAGTGAAGAGGTGAAGATGACACCCTGAATAAATTTCTAGCCAGAATTGATGACTGTAGAAGAATTTGGGTTTATGGTCTACATTAGCAATAGTAAATAATTTCAACATTCAGGGACATATGATAGAATTTAGTGGTCTATCATTAACTTCATTTTCAATTAGATAAATTCTTTCCACATTTACAGTCTGAGCTGGAATACAAAATAAGGCTGCCAGATGCTGAATCTGATTTAAAGCAAATACAATGGAGAAGGTGCATTCACAGGGAAAATAGAAGAAGGCAATTACAATTTTCATATCAGTCTTGGGATATACCTGATCAGAGGTACCTGGTAAATGACACAGAAATGACTGTGATTGCCCCAGTAAAACAGGAGGAGAAATAAACTATCTTGAGTTACACTGCTGTGAACGGTGTGTGAAAAGAATCATGTTGTCATTACATGGCTGATAACCAAGTTACCTGATCTTGGCACACACATATCACAGCAGAAATCTGCATCATAAGAAAGACATAAAAAAAAAAAAATACAACCAAAACAAAATACCAAAACAACAGAAAGGTAAAAGATCGAGTAATACTTTTTTTTCCTTTTACCCCTGGGGGGCCAAAAGGAAAAAGAGTGAAATATTCAAAATGGAGAATACTAATGAAGAACCTGGTTTTTCAGATATAACATTAGAACACATTCATAGGACCATTGAAGCCCCTGGCCATTTTCGAAGTATACAGTAGGGAAGAAATCCATTTGATCTGAGGATATCCTTTATAGTTTGCCCTTGCTTTTGGACGCAGAAGTCACCAGACTCTTGGGGAGGCTTCAGTTCAAAACATGCAGCATATCTGTAGTCCCAATTACACAGGGAACGGGGACAGCAAAGATATCAGAACAAGAGCCTAGAATTTTTTCTCAGTGAGACATAAATGCATATTTAACTCCATCTCTATTAAAGAGAAAGTTCAGAGACTGAGGCTAAATTTTGAGCTCTCCATTAATGGAAATTTCTTCTTCTCCTTGACAATTACCTCCATGCTGAAATTTCACTTTTACTCCTTCCTTCAAAGACACTGGTGAATGAACTATATGCTGCCATCCATAGCTACCTCTGCCATCAGCTGCAGGCTGTTTTTCAATTTTGTTTTTCTCCCAGTTAATATTTCTTTGGACTTTTTCCATTATACTGAGTAATGTGTGGGCCAGGAGGATGCATGCGGCATGATGAGGCTACTACTCTGTATTTCACAGAGCTTTACTAATACTTTTTTTTCATTATATGATATTTTTTCTCCTTTTCATGGACTTCTACATAAAGCCTCCAAAATTGCCTTGTGTGGCAAAAGCTTAGCTGATTACTTTGAAAATGAGAGCAAAATCTATAGAGATACTGACAATATATACATTTTGCTGGCATGTGTAGATACCCATGTATTTCACTGTGCAGTTTAGAGAATGAGCTTAAAAATGTATTGTTAACAATATCTTGGTTAAGTGATGCAATTAGCTATTATTTAGAATGCACTGTACATGCACTATAGAATATTGAGGTAATGTTTTTTCTTATTAGGCTTTTCCAGACCTTGAATAAATACAATTTCCAGTTCTTCTTTTAATTTCCTTTCTACTGTTAAGTGGGAAACAGCCAACAGAATATGTCTCTCTACTTGTCTGAGAGAAAACATTTTCATCTACTCTGTCTTGACAGAAGAAAATATAAACACTTGAGTCTTTTCTAAACTCTGCCAATGGAAAATGTTAAGACAGAAACCATAAGAAAGCAAGCTGAAGACAGACCAGAACCATCTCTTTTTTACTGTATTCTTCATTATTACTCCTTGAAGGGACATCTTAATCTTAATCTAAAGATTGAGTCATATAGTAGACAGGATGATACAGAGGTAGAAAGGAAATTATTTAGCTTCTAAGTGAGTTGAAGAAATCTGGATGAAAGTAATGTTGCATTAATGTAAGGAGCCTACACTGGAGCAGCTTTCCTGGTAGGACCTGTGACCCTGCAAGGAACCCAGGCTGGAACAGGCTGTGCCTGAAGGAATGAGCCCTTGGAAGGGTGACCCACATTGCAGAAGTTCGTGGAGAACTGTTGCCTGTGGGAGGGATTTACAACTTGGAGAACTTCATGGAGAAGTGTCTCCTCTCTGAGGGACCTCACGCTGGAGAAAGAGAAGGACACCTCTCACTGAGCATCAATAGAAACAATGAGTGGGAACACATCATAATCCCCATTCCCTGGCTCCCTTTGCTCTTGGAGAGGAGGAGGTAGATCTGGGAAGAAGGAGGTGGTGGGGGAAGGGTTTTTAAGGTCTTATTTTACTTCTCACTGTCCTGCTCTGATTTTGCTATAAATATATTCAATTAATCCCTCCAATTCTAGTCTGTTTTGCTCATGACAGTATTTGCTGAGTGATCTCTCTCTCTGTCCTTATCTCTACCCATGAACTTTTTGTTATATTTCCCCTTCCCTCTCCACTTGCAGGGAATAATATGAGAGACTTTGGTGGGTGCCTGGCATCCAGCCAGGGCAAACCCACTCTGTGTCCCTACCTGAACAGGTTTGTCTGTGATCAAGGACTCCAGAGTACCATCCTACATCTGAAATCACAAGGGTTTGAAGGTACAGACATAGCATCTCTTATTCCTGGAAGCAATTTAAGCTCTACTATGCACAGAAAAAAACCAAACAACCAAGCAATGAGTAACATGAGCAGCAAATGCCTGAAGAGTATATATGACAAACTCACAAACTGACACTTGTTGAAGCCTCATGTTCATATTTTCAGAAATAGCTACCACACCTGCAGAAATTATACATTGAAAGAAAACAATCATATTAAAAATGTCAACATTTCTTTAATGCATCGTTCAAATTGTTCTGATGATCACATAAGCCACAGTCAACTTATAAAAAAATCCCATAAACTCTCCAGCTCCTTTCATTTTTGGGTCAAAGTTTCTCTATCACAGTCTTAATAATTTTATTTCTTTCTTAAGATGTGCAATTGCTCCTTTAGAGAGACGTAAAGGAAGTGGAAGAAGAGATTTGCAGGGGGTTGTTTCAAGGTCTGGGTTTGTTTCTGTGTTCTGGGGGGTTGAGGAGAAGAGTCTTACTGGGAATAGAGAGAATTTTCAGCTGAGGCAGTATCAAAGAGTATCTTCATAAGCCTCATTCTTAATTAATGATATAAAATGTGGCTGTCATATTTATCAAGAAGGTAAACCTTTCCTATTATTCCTCTAATCACCAAAGATTATATTCAATGTGAGAAAGTATTACTGAATTATTTATACTACTGTGTGTGGAACAACTTGTGTGGAACCGCCATTCCATTTTTGCAACATCATGATTTGGAGATCATACTTTACCAATAAAACCTATGGTGTTCAAAGTGAACCAAATTAGAAATCTAAACTACACTTTGTTATGACAAAGAGCTCCATGGTGTATATTTTTGACCTGTCTGTATTTATGTTTGAAGTTTAAATGATCACAAAGTATATATTGATTTGTATTATTTATACTTTCCTGCCTTGCATTTAAAATGAATTTTCTGACAGAAGTCCAAAGGCAAGCAGAGAGTGGAGCAGTTGTTCATTTGCCATAATGCACGAGAGATTCTGCCTGGCTTCTCTAGAAGCAACAGGTTTAGATTACCTCCAAATACAGTGTAATGGACTAGATAGTCTGTTTCAATCTGGCTTTTTTCTATGATCCTTTGTTCAGAGTGGACCAGATGTCTGCTGTTTTGTTAAGAATTAACGTTGTAATTGTTTAAAAAAATATACCCAGCGTGCCCAGGCCACATGTGTGGCACAGGTGCATTTTAACTGCTCTGCTGTGAGCTCCTCTAATTAATGACTAGCACTCTGGATGTTCAGCCAGGTTTCTTGTTTTTGTTTTGGGGATTGCTTTTTGTGTTGATTTGTTTGGGTTGATTTTGGTTGGTTGGTTGTTGTTATGGGTTTTTAAGGCTACATGCCCACTGTATTAAAAAAGAGAGGGGGGGAGAAAATGATTAAGAGCTGCAATTACTAAAGCATCAGACAAATATTTCTATGTGTTTGTGCTGGTTTAGAGTAAATTTACTTCACAGTAGCTGTGTTTTGGATTTGTACTGACATGACTGTGGATAATAGAGAGATGTTTTTGCTGCTGATCAGGCCTTAGAGCCAAGGCCTTTTCTGCCTCTCACACACCACACCAGTGAGTGAGCTGGGGGGCACAAGGAGCTGGGAGAGGACACAGCCAGGACAGACGGCCAGAATTGACTCCAGGAATATTTCAGACCATTTGACATCATGCTCAGGATATAAAGTGGGGAAAAAGGAGGAAGGGGGGGGGGACATGTGGAGTGATTTTTCTTCCCAAGTCACTGCTATGTGTGATGGAGCCCTGCTTTCCTGGAGATGGCTGAACACCTGCCCAGCCGTGGAAAGCAGTAAATCCATTCCTTGTTTTGCTCTGCTTGTGTGTGCAGCTTTTGCTTTCCCTATTAAAATGCATTTATCACAATACATGAATTTTCTATCTTTCACCCTTCTGATTCCCCACTGGGTAGGGGAATTTGGTGCTTAGTTGACAGCTGGGATTAAACTATTACAGAATTGTCACATACAGGTCCATGAGAGAATTCTGCTCTTAACTGGGGACAGTTTCTGTGGTTCCAAGGTGAGTCTTTCCCAAGGGGTAAAAAAAAAACCCAAAAACTTATACTGTAGAATAAGCTTGTGTAGGTATTAATAACCATTATTCATTAAACATCTGAACAGAGGAGATTGACTTCTCTGTAAGAAGGAAAAAGGTGAAAATTTCTGCAGAAGGGCAGGCACTCAGAAAAGGAAGAGAAATACTAAGTTTATATCAATCACCTCTCAGTCATACGCTCACAGTTCTCCAAGAGAAGAGAAAACTTGTAACTCTCCTAAGTTTGTTCCTAGCTTGCTTTTTTACCTGTACTCTTGGTCACTTCCATCTGCAGTACCAAAACTACAATTTGAGTGGATGTACAAAAACATATTTAGAAATTCCTCTTAATGTCCTGAGCTCAATTTTCATCTGATGAGCTGACCTGAAGCAGCAGGTTTGTATCATTTTATTGTCTTTTTGTCTGATGGGTTGAACAGAAAAAAAAAATGTACACAAAATACAGAAGAAAAATCTAAACTAATATCTTTCCTTCTAGTGCATTATAAACTCTCTTCTTCTAGTCTTTAGAATTTAAGAACTTAATTTTAAAAGAAAAAGGCTTCCATATACAACCTAATTTTGTGGTTCTCTTAATTTCTGAATATTTTGCTTTGCTACTCCAGTGTATTCTTAATTTACATCTAAGAAGCCAAAAGAGTGAAAATGTTTACTGAAATTTTTACTAATTGTTTAAATGCATATTTGATATATTATGACAACAGAAATACCAGTGTAGCTCAGTAGGGTAGATTTTTGCTCAGTGGTGGCTAAATCTTCCCTAATTGGCATATCTGTTTTGAGAAATAAATATACTACTGTAGGAACAGAAGGAAACACAAATAAAGCAATAACAATACAGAAGAAATCAGCTCAAAACTAAAACTGTCTTCACTCTGTAATTTTTAACTAATCAGTGATTTTATGTTTTTAAAAAGGACTTTTATATACTAAATGGCTGCTGTTGTTTAATTTATGCTACTCAAAGTCTGTATTTATCACAATGAAATTAGGTTCATGCTTGGCATTTTAAATACCAGGCAGGACAGTATAAATAATACAGATCAATAAATACTTTATGATCATTTAAACTTCAAACATATATACAGGCAGGTCAAAAATATATAACATGAAGCTCTTTTAATGTTATAATAAAGTGTAATTTACATTTTTAAGTCACTTTGAACATCATAGGTTTTTTTGGTAAAGTACGATCTCCAAATCATGATGTTACAAAAATGGAATGGCAGCTCTACACAAGTTGTTCAACACAGTATTATAAATAATGCAGGAATACTTTCTCACATTGAATATATTGTTTGGTGATTAGAGCAATAATAGGAAATGCTTCCCTTCTTGATAAATATGACAGCCACATTTTATATCACTAATTCAGAATAAGGTTTATGAAGATAGTCTTTGATACTGCCTCAATTGAAAATTCTCTCTATTCCCAGTAAGACTCTTCTCCTCATCCCCCGCCGAACACAGATACAAACCCAGATCGTGAAACAACTCCCTGCAAATCTCTTCTTCCACTTCCTTTAAATCTCTCTAAAGGAGCAACTACACATCTTAAGAAAGAAATAAAATTATTAAGACTGTGACAGAGAAACTTTCATCCAAAAATGAAAGGAGTTGGAAATTTTATGGGATTTTTTTATAAGTTCACAACACTGTACTTAATTTCATGTGAACAATCTCAAGATTCTCTGTGGAGAAGGCAATTTAGGGAGATAGAAAGTGAAGTTGTATTTGTAGTTGCCATCACCTGACATTCACAACCCAGTGAAATTTGCATGTCTGAATAGATTCCTGTGGTTTCTTGTGGGAGCCTTATGCCCATACCTCTCAAAAATGCAATATAATTTCTGTGAAAGTAGTTCTTACCTGCTACCACCTTCTGCTGAGCTCCTCTCTGAAAAGCACAAACTCGGAATCCTTGCAGACTTCAGAATTCAGATTTGGCATCTATTTTCTTCTGCATGGGATAAGTCTGGGCTCCTGCTGAAATCTCCATCCTGTAATCACAAAGGGATGCAGACATAATTTCTCTCTCCCTGAGTTTGAAACTGCCAGGGCCTAGGAAAGGGAAGTTCCTCTATTTCACAAAAGGGAAATTTTGTAATTTCACCCAATGTCTTTGCATCAGGGTTTTTATTTGCACAAATGCTTGTACCAGCACAAAATCTTTAAAATTTTGAAACCTGTTCAGACATTAATGACTACAGGTTACAGAGACTGCTAGTCCTACTTTGTAATTTTGTTTTATCTATTCTAGAGAACTCTAAAAAAGATACTCCTTTAGCATATTCTTAATTCTGTGCTCTTTATTCAAATCCTTACTACTAAACAAAAATAGTGCTCATTTTGGTTTCCCTTTCATCTGGATTTTCTGGATGCTGAAGTCTCATGTCTGGATCTTTCCCAATTTATAAATATCTGAAAAGATGTTAAATAAATAAAAAATAATTAGGTTCAAGTGAGTGAAATCTACCTATATAATTTATACAAAGCTGCCACTTCACTTTTGGTTGAAATTTGACAATTGCAATATTATAATTTTTTTAATGATTGTTGCTGAAAAATTATGTCAGGGCCTATAGGTACACAAGGTAGCTACAGAAATTGTGGTATATGCTAGGTATTGGCTTTGTTTTATTGTTTTTCTTGCCTCTTTTTTTAATTAAAAAGATCCAAATCCATTCAAATTTAGGTGGGGTTATCCATCTTTGTCACAGACTTAGATATGGGATAATTCTAAATTAGAAGTGGCCTTCTAGATCCTGGGGATATCTCAATTTTTTTTTTTTCCTTTTAAATCAGGGCAAGGAAGAGATTCCATCAATAAATGGTAAAGATTTTTAAGATATCAGAACAATATACCAGTAAATGGCCTGGTTCAAAGTACAGAGGTCTTTTTAAAGAATTTCATCTACAAATAATTTTCACTGATGATCAGAAATTTTCCTGCATAAGTAATAATAGGGAAAATAAGGGAGAAGAATTTTTCATGGAGAAGTAAATGGACTTTTTATTCTGCTGAATTGATCCCTAAGATCTTTTGGATACTGAAGAGACCATAGAGCTTGACAGATTCATGGAAAGGACAGCAAGTCCTTATTTAGCTTATTCATAGAACAGCAGTCTGTGAACAAACATGAAAACAAGCAACAGAGAAAATCAGATTATACCTGGAATCAGTCCAGGAAAAGATAAATCATGAAACATCACAAGTATACCTCAAAAAAGCAATATTTCTCAGTCTGCAGGTGCTGCAACTCCGACTTCACTCATTCACTGTACTGGATGCTTGCCCAAGCCAAGTACATGTAGCTGTTGTTGATCCTGGAATTGCAGCAGAAAACTAATTTACTCCCAAATTTTTTTTCTCTTCACAGATTTGTAAAAATTTATGTCTCATATACACCAGGGAATTTTCCTTTGCGTGGCAAAGTGTGCAGACAGCCTGAAGTGGTCCATGAAGAAAATGAAGAGTTATACTTCAGATCAGATAGAATGAAGTGTCATGTAATTTCTGGAGAATAAATGGCAGAGAAAATGTGCAGGAAGGCTGGGAAGGCTGACAATAGGGAAAGCAATGGTGGAAATAGTAAGACAAGTGATGCATAACCAACATCCAAGGGAATCAGCGCTTCTTAAAAACCTGTACTACCTCCCTCCTCTCTGTCACAGAGCTTTGTTTCCTAAATTTGGAGCAGCATTGCTTGACACATAGCAGTAATGTAAATTACTGATCCTTCTTTCTACCTGGCTGCTTGATACAGATTTTACAGAGGATGAAGCTAAAAATCTCACCAGGGAGAAATCGCTTCATTTTTTTCTGAAAAGTAACATATTCAGAACTCAGGAGCTGAATGTGAAAAAGGAATACAGCACTTGCCTGCAGGTCCCCTCTCCTGTGGTTACTATTAGCAAGGATCCACTGAGAATAAGCTGTCGAATTAGAAGGATGAATGTTCACTTAATAAGAAAAGGCTGGAATTTCATTAGTATGGCAATATCTTCATGTTGCTGCAGATACGAGAGTGTGTGTCAGGGTTTCTTTATCAGTCATCTTCCAAAGGATTTAAATTTAATGGGTGTGATTAAACTAAAGGAAAAAGTTGCTTTGTTACAAACTTTAATCTAAAACTTCTAGTCAGGAGCTGATGGATTTGATTCTAATGCACACATATAAGATGCATATAAATATTAAAGAATAAATAAGAAACCAGAGCTCAGCAGGGTTTTTTTTCCCCTCTTCCTTCCATCTTTAGATTTTTAAATATCTAAATAATATCAGAACTAATCCAATAACCATAAAAAAATATTCAGAGCACCAAGTGACTATGTTAAGCACTAGTTTTCATGCACTGGTTAGTCCTGGGGATACTCAACTCTGAAAAATTATGACAGAATTTTGTGTAATTTGTATGCATACATCTAAATCCTTAATAAGTGGTCATGATCAGGGACTTAGGTGTTTAAATTACAGCAAATTGCAATCAAATTTTTAATCTGTGTTTAATTACATCTTAAATATTACATCTGCAAACCCATAGTCCCAATTTAAATCGAAAAGGAATGTTTTCAGCAGTTTGGAATGCAGAATAAGATTCACTGTTCAGTGCTCTGAGTATTTAGTCTAGCCAGACCCTGTAGAGAGTAATCATTTAAAGTCATTTTATTTAATTAGGGAGGCAGTTACATGTGTGTCATACCAGGATTTTTAACACGGTTAAATCATGAATAAGTATCAAAAAATGTACACTTAGGTTCTAGATGGTTCATCAGTAAAGCCAAACAAAATCAAAACTGCTTCACGGTTTAACCTTAACTTGTAATATTTCAAACAATGACAAATAAGCAGCTGAGCACTGTTTCTGCAGAATGGCCAGATTACAGAAGGATCACACCACAAACCTGAGAGCCTCAGGTCCCAACACAGTCTCTACTGACCACCTTTACTTTACATAATTAGGACTAACCACAATTCCAGGATTTGGAATGGACTGTTCTCAGAATAATTCAATTTTTTATTTTCACTGGACTCCTGTGTAGAGCTCCTAAGAATTCCCATATGAGGGACAGGGAAGTTCTGATGGCCACTGACTGGACAGAGCAGTAACACACATGTCACACATCTGGAGATATGTGTTTTGAACCAGGTACCAGTAGCGCCAGATATCAGTAGTGAATCCAAATCTATGCACAAATATATGATGTCTATATATAAGTATTCTGTACATACTACAAATATATATATACATACATATAAGTATATATATATAAATAAATAAATATATATTTTGTATATATTGTTTCACTATATTTCATACATATATATATATATATTATGCACACATGGGTACATCGCCTCCTCTTAACCACTTGATAGGCACTTTATAGGCACAGAGAAACTACTGAATACCAATTCAGTAGGATTCTGTAACATCCACAGGAAGAAGGAAATGCAGAAGACTGTGTGGGTTACAAGGAGCCATTATTTTCTTCAACAGCTTCTGTCATTCCTGTCATTTTTTTTCCTTCAACTTTTGAGAAAGTTTGACATCACTTCCAGGAGGTTTTGAGGACAGAGAATTAGGACAAAAGTTCTTGCAAGCATCACCTGGCAAACATAGGCTTGCAGCTGAAAAAAGGAATAGAATATTCAGTAGATTCCAAAAGTCAGGAGCGATGGAGTGAGGCTACAGAGCAGGGAAGGAAATGTTCCTCGAAGTTTGGTGTTGAATTAGCCCTGACACTGGAGGGGTAGGTCACCAACAGGAAAATTATTTGAGCATGAGACAGCAAACCAGCATTAATTATGACAATGCTCCAGGACTACATGTAGCCCAGGACTGGTAAGCTGATTTTGGTTTAGAAATTAGCTTTAGGACGTGAATAATAAGGCAGTAGGATTTTTAGATTAAGAAAATGCCTTTGGTTGGTTTAGACAGATCATCTGTCTATTTAATGCTTTATTAAAAACTTTATCCTCTTCAAGTCCTTACTGCCAATTAGTGTCAATTAACATAAATTTAATCAGCCTTCCTCTGCTCTCAGTATAATGCTGTAAAAGCAGTGTAGTTCTAGCAATTCCTATGTGATTTATACCAGCGTAAATGGGAAAAGAATGAGCCTTAATAGGTGTGCATTTAAGTGCCTGTTCCTCAACCACAGTTTGTAATGTGCCCCAGCCCAGGTAACTAAATTCCTGTGGGGCACATTTATGATCATAAGATAGACTTTTACTTTAAGTTAATCCAAACAATTAGCTTCTCTGGCAGAGCCTTGCAGGCAACTCTGAAGAGGTAATATTATACAACAGCTTTAATTATGAGTAAACTAGATCACAGAATTGCATTAGCAATTCTGAACCTAACTTTGCTTGGTTAGACTATCCAATCATGTTTCATAAAATAGAACAAAAGAGAAATCAGCATGGGTACTAGAATAGTGTTGCTGGCATGGCAAGTACTGCCTGACTGGAGATTTGGAAGATGAGGGGCTTACAAAATAGATAATCATGAAATCTGAAAGTTTTATACTGGAGGATTGAAATTGAAAACAAAAAAAGTAATTAAAAACATTGGTAAACATCAATTACCTGCTTTCAACACATTTGCCTCACAGATTTAAAGGCTGTGTCTAAAGACTAAAATATATATATTTTAAACACCTATTTTAGTAAATCTCAGTTCATATACAATTCTTCTTTGTCTTTTTCATGTAGTCCTCAGAGTATCACAAGGCCTGCATGAAATTAACTATTTCATGCAGGCCTCTTGATATTAAGCATCAATTCACAAAAGTTAAGCATCAATTCACAAAAAGAATTGAGCATAAATTCAAAAAAATCTAGCCCTTAAATACCCTTCATTAAATGACACCAATCTCTGAAAAAAGTACCTTAAAATACCAGAGAATGAGCAATAATTATAATAAAATAATACATAAAAATACATAACAATATGGATATGGTTTGGGTACTATGAACATACAGCCAAACAGAGATGGCAGAACAAGTGTCATGCTTCTAACTTAATAGTTAGGATCACTTGACTTTTCAGCCTTGGCATTTCTTTATCTAATTCTGAAAGCATTAACTTCTCAATAAACTAAACATGATTAAACCAGAGAAATTCTAAAATTAAAAACCAATCTCCTTTATCTTTCTGTTACCAATTTGATGGCTCAGAGCCTCACAAACAAGAGACTTGTCTTACCTTGGTAAATGGTAACAACAACAGCCAGGAGCATAAAACTATCAGTGGAGGGAAGAGACAAATATTTTCATATAGAAATTAAGTTATTTTTAGCACATCAAAGAAATGTGAAGATTCAGTAATTCCTATATTAATCCTGGGTAATGACTGGGATAAGTTTAAAGTCACCTCCATTTTTTCCTCATAGGAAAGCTGTTGGAAGTGAAGTTTAACAACAAATTAAAAACCCTAGGTTCTTTCCTGCACTCTTCCTTAATAAAAAACACACAATAAATTGAAGAAATTTTTTTGGAAAGAATCTGGAGTATCTTTCCTTGAGAGGCCTACAATTTTTCAGAAAACAAAAATACTTCACATGGGGTTTCACTGAAGGCACAGTTTAGATACATAAAACTCATATTCTTCTTGAGGGACAAAGCTTTCTTGAGAGGATTATCTATAACAATTAAAGTAGGAAAGTTTCAAGGGTAATTCCACTTTTACTAGTCCTAGCTATAGTCACCAAATTTTACAAAAAGCTCCACTCCTATTCAAAAGCATAAATTAAAGATCCAGGTTCCAAGAATTACCTGGAATTCATCAACATTTTATGGCTGCCACACTCAAATATTTGATAGTGAGCATCTCAGGGTGATGGAATTCTTTTGTTGGCTGTAGAAACCTAAGAAGAAAACAAAATAATTTAAATTTACACAGCTGTAACAGAGTAAAGAGAAACAAGATTACAGCCTTTCAAAGAAAGAATGAAATTAAATACAGTCTGAGACAAGCATCTGAGGAGGGCATCAGGAAAAAAGGTTGTTTAGCAACACTAATGGGAAAATATTAGATAGCTAAAAAGAGACCAGACTTGTGAAAGAACTGGCCAAATTACAAAAGCAGCACAAACATTCCAATGATCTCTCAGGGTCTGGCCTCACATGCTTAGATGTTGCTAAGTGATTTTCTTTTTGTGCCATTGTGATTTGAAAATGACAAAATATTTCAAGTACTCTCATGATTTACCAGTAGTTTAGTCTTAATCAAGCTGTCCTGCATACAAAATACTTCCCTCTGGTTCAGCCACAGAAAGAAAAAAAAAAAAAAAAAGAAAAAAGCTGATATAGTAAGAAACAGAGAAAGATCACTGCTGTAATTTACCCTTGTCCAGAGACAAGTACTCTTTATTAGTTTTCAACTTATTTTCAAGGATATTTTATTAAGATGCTTGCTTTCTTTTGGACTCTAATACCTTACCGGATTATAAAAATAACTACTTCAAGTTCTACTGCTTTATTACTTTCCTCCAATTTTCTTTACTAAACTCATTACTAAAGGCAAAATTACACTAAATTTTAACACAATTAAAATATAAAGGTGCTTTCAAGATATTTTATCATCAATTCATTGTTCTGGTAAAAATTATCACCTCAATGTAGTGAAGAAGTACAAGTAATACCTCTTTTAACCTACAATCTAAACTATCTATTAAAAATGTTAACTATGAAATCAAGTATTATGCTTTTTTTGTTTTCTTCTAAGTCTGAATATCAAGTTTCGGGATTTTTTTTTAGTAATTCATATTACTTACCCCAAAAAAAGCCTGGTAACCTGTTTTCTCATAGGTTTATGTAATAGTGGGTAAGCATGAAAAACTTGGTAGTCTTTGTATGAGTCTCAAACAGTCATGAGCAAAACTGACAGCAAAATTTGCAAGTGGAAACCCTTATTTATTACTTTAATTCTGCGTGGCCTTGGCAGCTGCGCAGCTCAGGAAGGTTTCATAAAGTAGAGCAATCAGAATATTTTTGGAATGCAGTTGATGGCATTATTAACAGGCTTGCTAGGTCTGTTTTCTATACCCACTGCCAAATCAATTTGCAGTACAGTCATGACTGTAACCAATTTCTTACAGTTAACAACTAATCCTGAATGAATCAGAACAACACAGCCCATTAAATTCCTAATTATACATATGTACATACATTTAAACAGGCCTGGATGTAGCCCATATTTTCACTGCGCTGAAGTAGGGGGAAGACATTGAGTGATGTTAAGACTGTGCATGAGCCCTGCTCAGGTTTGCAGGATTTGTTTAGAAAGCTTGAAATGTTTCTTCTTTTATGGCCTCTGACTCCCACATCCTTTTTTATTAAATATGCAGCTCTGTCAAGCCTCTGACATGCAGCTCAGGTAGACACATTATAAAAATCACAGGGTGAAATCAGGATTCCTTGGCTAACTGACTGCAACAAATATGGGAACTGACTATTTTAGACATGTCCCTATTGCCTTGCCTTACAGAAGATTGCTGACCTGGATTAACACCAGCCCTGCATGCCAGAGAGCATCAGGGTTTACAACCAAAACAGAAAAAAATATTATTTCTCTTGGAAAAAAATACTCTGAGTTGTAGTAGTCTATGGCAGTCTTATTCAGACTACAGCTATATTTAAAAAAACAAAACTAAAAAAAACCAAAACCCAAAACTTCACTCTTTCCTCACACAAGCATCCAGCTTATGTTTACTTATTTTTCTATTTACATATATTCCATTCTCCTTTTTTCTGTGATAAAACTTTAATAGCCAATGAAATATAAATCAGATGTATGTATAATTTATTATTTTAAATACATATTTTATCTTCAAGCTTTTTAAAGAGGAAACTATTTCATCTTTCTTTTTTTTTTTCCTTTAAGGTCTCAGTAGTTTGAAACATTCATGAATAAAGCATGCTCCAAGCTACATTTACATTTTTATAGTGTGTGCTGGAACAGTATAGATCTTGTTTTCTGCTTGCACACTTTTAGGTCAACACAATTGTCACAGGAACAAACCTTACAGAAATCTCTGGGATTTCATAAACATACTATTTTATTATTTCCCAGCACCTTGGACACCTCCCTAATATGCTCACCTTTCTTTGGTCAGAAAGTTGTAATGTTTTGTAGATGTACAAACACATCCATGTTGGTACCTCTCAGATATTTCTTTACTTATTCCCATCTCAGAGCCAGGAAGGATTTAGGTCTTTTGAAAAAGACAAGTCTTAATTCTATTACAGAGTAATTCAGAGCTCTTCTGGAGATGGATTAATTTATCAAGTAGGTTTAGTTAACTCCTACAGTTAAAAGGCCACATTAGGGTTTCAGTTGTTACAAAATGAAAGGCATCTCTTTATTTTAGAGCTATGTGGACCTACACTGATGCATTTTGGATTAGAATTTGATTATTTCTATCTTACATCTGCCACACATCTCTCAGAGCAGAATGCAGGTGGTCTATTGAAATTAATCTGCCCTGGGAAATATACCATATAACTTTTTGGTTTTTTTAATTTTCAATAAAGACAAAGCCCTACAGGCACTGGTTTGATTCAAATACCTTTTAACTTTTCTAAAAGCATGGTGCCATCAGCTATGCCTTTCTGTCAGGACTGAAGATTTCCCTGCATAAAATTTCATCTTATAAACAATCTTATCTTTTCATGCACTTTTCCCCTAAATTTTGAAGTATTTGCACAATATAAAAAGTATACTGAAGATATGCATTTATGGAGAATTTAACTTGTAATACAGAGAGACTGATAAAGATGAAACAATAATTTACTATTAATAACAAGTAATATCCAACCTTTGTGCTGATATTTTTGGCAGAACTCTACAAAGAGACAAGTATTTTATCCTCCTTTAAGAAATTTCATATACACAATAAAACACAAGAAGTTTTGAGAAAAGAAAATGCCTAAAGAATGAATAGATTATATTGCAAGAGTAGAAAAAAAAATTGAAGACAGTGTAAAATCATTTTGCAGCTCTCCCACAAAATTAGGTCTCTCCCTAGTGCCATAAAGCCTTAAACTGTCTATGCAAAAAGGAATATAACAAGATATTTCTAAAACTTTCTTTTTCCTACAGAAAAGCTTATGCATGTTCACTTAACCATTGTTAAAATAATGCATGTTTTCTCATATTTGTTAAGTGAAGCATCAAATTACTAGCACAATTCATTTTTGATGAGTCATTGCACACTGTGTGAAGTGGCAAACATGAAAATATTCTCAGAGCTAAAATTACAATTTGCATTCTCGGGGCAAGTGTTCTGCAGTTAATTTGTATTGTGGATACTGAAAAAAAAAACCCCACACCAAACTCCCTGCAGCTCAGGCAAACTATTCACATCTTTGAAACATCTTCAGTCAGCCAAAAGTGTCTGGCATGCATTTACAGTCTGTTTGCACAAGGAGGATTCAAAACAAGCTCTGACTGAAATCCCATGGCTAAATAAGCAAGTTCATTTGTTGCAAGCTCTCTGGAAAAGGTGCAGTGATTAAAAGCAAAGCTGTGCTGATATGTTGTGGCATAAGGAACTCTCAAGATTCACAGTGGGTGACAGATTTTGGTACTAGGGTCTATTTTCTCTCCAAGCTCTGGCTCAGTAATCAACAATTTCTTCACATTCTTGCACTGCAACTTTGGAATTTACCAATTGGCTTTTTTCTGGGCTATGGTGGCTGTTTTCACCTTCCTTTCCCTTTTATGACAAGAGTATTGTCTAGTGATCTTGATCTCAAGAAAATCATCTGTATCCTCCAACTCATTCTTCTTTACTGACTTCTCCCTGAAGTCTGAAATGAGATCTGTCATTTCTCCTATTTTCTCCCTACTTTTTTTTCCTTCAGTCTATTCTTCACTGGGAGTGAAAAGAAAGCAGCAAAGTTCAGAAAGAATGCAACTTTTATAAAGAAAAGCAGGTTGGAGTAGGATTTGCTCATTATTGAATTATCCAGAGGACTCAAATTATTCCTAAACATAAAGGTCATCACAGCTGCAGGGCAACAAACCCAGCTTTGCACAGCCAGCCAAAACAGACTGTTGAGGTTTCCTTTTCAGCCTTGTCACCTGCAAGAGAAAATGATTCCCTTTATTTTGCTGGACAGACAGGAGGCAAGCAGCACATGCCACTGCTGACTGAACTGCAAAAGCAAAACTGACAAATCCTGGAGGAAGGAGCTGCTGTTATAAAGCCAGGCACGAGTGCTAATGCTACCTTGACTTGCTCAGCTTATACCTGCTGCTGCTGCTCAACAGCCCCTGAGGCCCAAGTGACATCACCCTGGATTCTAAGGCAAGACAAAAAAGGGATTTATAATTTTATCATAAAGTAAAAATAAAAAGGGATTCTCACAGAAGACTCACCACCATTGCAGGTTTTGTGCTGTGATAAATAATCAGAGAAAGGCGACTGCGTTAAAACTCAGGATGTTTCTTGCAAGTAGCAACACTACTCATGTAAGCTAAATGAAGGAAGAAAAAATTGACAGAAATTTCAGGGCTGAAAAATCAAAAATTAAATGTAACAGTGGTCTCTGGCATTTCCCCTTTTCTAATTTGTCATAATAATTATTATTATTGAAAAAAATAGTCTTACTCTCTCCACAGGAATAAAACAAAACCCGGAAATTGTTTTCCAGTTTCCTTTAAAGCACTGCAAAAATGCCACTAATTCTAAAGGGTACTTTGTAGACTTAATCTGTGTGTGTGCATATATATATACATATATATATATATATAAATATATATATATATATATATATATACATACACACAAAACCATTCACACATATACAAGTGCATCAATGCAGATACCCACAATGCAAAATGATCCATTACAGCAGTTCCCTTTTCAGAACAGAAAGACTGCTTTAAGATCTCTGGACCATTTAAGGAAAAAAATAGTATGTTATAGCTTGTAGTTTTAACATTTATTCTTTTTTGTCACAGAGTGATTTTGTTTTGAGGAAAAGCAAACACTTCTCCCAAGTTTAAGAGTATGTTTGTACAAGCATCCTAAATTTCTAATGCTCTGCCTGGGCTGGTTTTAGATTAAAAATCCAAGCTGGCCTTGTAACTGTAACTTGCAATATATCACTGTGAAAGAGAAGCATAAAAAGCACAGCCATGCAAGTTAAGATTGGCATGTTTAGACTTCCTCTTGATCTCAAGGGTTCCAGGAACAGACCTGAAGCATTAATATTCTGTCTGGGAACGTGCACAGCTCAGTTTTTGCTGAATTCACAAAATTAACCCAGTAACTTTACAGAAGAGTTTGATAGAGCTTGAAGTCCTTGTAGCTGTGTGAGTTTTCACCAGTAGAGGAGGTGCTGCTCAGCTCCCAGGAGCTCAAATTCAACTGCCTTTTTTATGATTTGCAAATTAAAAAAAAAAAAAATTAAAAAAAGAGAGAAGCTGAAGTTTCAAAAATGCAATATTCAAACTCTACAACTATAACACTTGACTTGGAGCAGAAATGTTGAAAATGGTATAAAATCAATCTGTTTCTGCAAAACACATACTAAAGTAAAAACTGTCTTTTCTCACTCAGCCTCACCAAGCCGGGTGCTGCAAATTTGTATCAAAAAATCCAAATTAAAGGAAATTTATAACCACAGAGTAATTCTACTGTTTCTTCTCCTTTTTGATAATTTTCATGATGTCGCCTTTGGAGAGAAAAGTGTTAAAGGAGCGGCTCTTGTTCCTGTATCTTTATGTACAGTTTAACTGAACTTAATTGATACATTCTCTTTCTGTACTATGCCATAACAAAATGAGAGAATTATTTTATAACTAGAATGCTGCTTTTAGGCTTTTTTTATCTTAACACCTTTACTCAACGAAAATATTTTCTGAATAAAATTCAACAGTGGCTATTATTTATTGATTAACTTGAGAAATTATGAACACAATGAAAAAACCCATCTGCCTTTAAAATAATGCAGAAGCACAAGGGCCTCATTCTCACCCAGTTATTTCTGGCTTGCAAAATCTGGCAAAAAAAAAGGTTCTGTCACATGAAAATTGGTTGCTGTAAGTGAACTGTGAGAAGTTTATTTTGTGTTCTTAGTTTCTCCAATCTCTAAACTCTTCTGTGTCCAGGAACTTTATTTGGTAACAGAGATATTTTGACCTTTTGGTAGTTTCTTGTTTGTTTGGGGATTTTTTTTTTTTTCCTTTCTGATTTTGGTGGCTTTGTTTGGGTCCTTATGGACTTTTTTATTTGTACTTCAACAAGGAGAGCCACAGGGCTTTCACACAGGTTTTTTCTAATTTTGTTTTTAGAAGAAACTGGCTGCTCTCCCCTGACAGTCTGTCTCAGTACTGCTATCATCAAATAAAAATTTGATGATTTATAGAAATTGAAAGCATTAATAAGACAGAAGTTGGAATCTTGAAAGGTTACACAAGGGTAGGAATGAAGAAGAAAGTTTACTGGATATCTTTCTGCCTTCATTCTTTTCCTCAACAGAGATTCAATTTTTTTAGCAGGAATAAAAAGGATTAAAAGGTGATGCATTCTCACTGAGAGATGAGGATGCAAAAAAATGTGTGGCAGGAAAATAGAATTCTATGTTTAATTTTTATGCCATTATTTTGTCATTAGTGTAGGTGGTTATAGCTGTTATTCTGATTATCAAATTATTGATCTAGAAGTTCAGATAGAAAACGACACTACTTATCTACTGCTTACCACAGTTTTCTGTACGTGACATTTCTCATAATATATATTACCTGGAGTTTTTTTAATTGATATTCACTGTGGCTGCAGTAATACCTTACTATGTTAAATAAAAAGCAAGCTCAGACTCACAAAGGCAAATAAGAAGGCTCCTGATGATTGCAATTAAACAATTTCATTTATTCCAGGATTTGCCCAGGCTGTCTTGGCAGTCCAGCAATACCTGATTGCCATTTTCATTTACTGTACAAAAAGCCTAATAATTTCTGTGAAGTAAAAGTAGCCATTTGCAGTAGGAAAAGTATTGCCTGACTATACCCTAAGGAAGGAACATCCAGCCCCACAATCTTCAGAAGCAGATTAGCCCCCAAAAAAGTCATTACACTTATAAATAAATTCTAAAAAATAAACAAATATACATATATAATGAAAAGAAAATCTTCATATATCAACATAAAAATCCTTTCCATGCCAATGGGATTTGCAAAAGAGAATATTCAGCGAATCCATGATGGGGACCGAAATACATTTAGTCTATGACTTCAGAAAAACCAAAATAATTAATTCCTCTTTAAGTTATTATAAATTTTGAAGTAACATATACAGAAAGTATTAAGTATTGCCATTATGAAGGCACAATTTCTCACAGCTAGATACTGTTGGGAGAACTCTCCTGTTGGAACATCCAGGAGCCACTCTGGCAGCCAAATCCTTACCACCTGAGATGGCATTCACAGTCAGTCCAGCTCACAGTCAGCTCAACACCAGGTGTCCCACAGCAGAGCCTCAGAAATCCAGATCCTTAAAATAATTTACTGTTGGTGCAAAAAAATCAATCAATAAATACATAAATAAGTGAATGAATGAAGAACAGCATGAGTTGGTGTCTCTGAGGAGGACCAAGATCAAAGCAACCCTTGGGCTTTTATATCTTCAGAGTCTAAATATGGATAATCTGGAGCCATCCTTTCCTGCTGTGTGTCTCAGTGTCCCTCAGCTGTCTGTGCCACAAATCCCTGTGTCCTTTGTTGCACAAAGGGTCAGCAGCAGTTCACAGTCCTCTCGGCCCAACCTGTAGCTCCATCTGCAGCTCCACCCCGAGTGCAGGATGAGCTCCTCAACTCTGAATTCCTTCCTCAAACATATCCACCAGTTCCCAAACCAGTAAGAATGCCTCTAAATAAAAGGCAAGCAGGCCTTAACAAGCAAACATCTCCTTGCGCCTGTTCCTAGGAGGATCTGAGACCTTGAGGGTGCCAGGCTGTGCCTGAGCCCCATTAATACCCCCAGCCCAGCCTGGCTGTCCTTGATCATGGCTGAGGGAGTGGTTTGGTTAGGAAGAGAGGGCACTACATAAAACCAAGACATGAACCATACTGAACAGGATTTGCTATTCTCTGTGCTGGCAGTCAGCCATGGTCAGGACCACAGGTCACAACACAATGTGGCTTAACCACATTCAGGCTGGGAGGAGGCCTGGCAGAGTGAAGATGGAAAATAAAAGGCAAACAGGTGCCTGCAAGAGAACTAAATCAGAATATTTGCCAGGACCTGGCCTTAACAAGCAAACATCTCCTTGCTCCCATTCCCAGGAGGATCTAAGACCTTGGAGGTGCCTTGAGGGTGCCAGGCTGTGCCTGACCTCCATTAATACCCCCAGTCCAGCCTGGCTGTCCTTGATCATGGCTGAGGGAATGGTTTGGTCAGGAAGGGAGGCCACTGCACTTCCCCATGGCCCTCTGGATCTAACCAGGCACGATGTACCCTCTGAGGTGGCTCTGGAGGACAGCCTGGTGTCAGAGCCTTTGCCACACAGGCCCAGAGCTGAACAAAAAGCAAGACATAAACCATACTGAACATGATTTGCCATTCTCTGTGCTGACAGTCAGCCATGGTCAGGACCACAGGTCACAACACAATAACCACATTCAGGCTGGGACGAGGCCTGGCAGAGTGAAGATGGATGCAATAGCAGTCAATAGCATTAAACACAGCACAGAGGGCTACCTGAAGAAGCATGGATGTAATTGACTGGCTTATCTAAGGACAAATGAAAGTAATTCAGCAAAACAACAAGTTTTGCTTCAGTATTATGCCCTAGGTTGCCAGCAGATGACAGCAGGTCCTGGTGGCTGCCTCAATAGCTTCTAATCATGAAATACAATAAGTGAAGTAGGGCAGCAGCAAGGAAAAAAAAAAAATCAACAAAAACCAAACCACTCAACACACGGAGGCACTTACCTTCCCGAGGAATGAATTGAGAATAAAGAACAGAAAGAGTTAGATTCCAGTTTTTATTTTCAGTCAAGTGCTTTTTTTGTTTACCTTGAATAAACCCTTTCTCGCTAGATTTGAGTGCTCAGGAGAGTGAAGTCAATCTTGGAAACTGAAGTCTTTTATGTACACACCCTGGGATAAAAAACTGCTGCTGGGTGCATGAACCAAAGCTGAACTGGCCCATTGAGAAGAAGATTGAGAATCTGAAAT